>NC_084902.1:5179847-5523197 GCF_949316345.1 Pungitius pungitius | reverse complement strand
GCACAATCCAACTCTCTTGTCCCGGAACATTCCGTCTACACGGAGAAGACCCATTTTTCTCCTTAAACTCTCCGGGGTCACACACACGCACAACAGAGTTTAATCTTTATTGTCCCCATTACAATTCGTTAAGTGCCAATGAAGCCCAAGTGTATGCATCATAATTACAGGCAGTGTCTCGGGCCGCTGGTTAGTACTCTTCTCGTGAAAGAGAACATGGGTCCCACGACGGTGGCGTGAGCGCAGCTGCCGTGTCCATGCGGCACAATGCATTGACGACCGCCATTCACATCTTTTTTTTTTTCTTCCACTTTTCAATTTGTTAAAAAAAAAAAAGAAAGAAAAAAAAAAAAAAAAGCAATACGTGTGAGTGAAAAATGTGACGATGTGTGTGTGTGTGTGTGTCCATTGAGAGGTGGGTGAGTGACAGAGGGGGTCCATCCCTAGCGCCCGGCTTTCTAAGCGCCGCTGTGGGCGAGGCCATCTCCGCTGACAGTGGATGGGACGTGGCCCGGGGCTCGGGGATTATAGGGGGGGGGGGGGGGGGGGGGGAGGACCAAGAGTGGCTCTTTCTCCCTGTGACAGAGAGAGGTGACAGGCCGTCACAGCGCACAGGGGACCGGCGGGACAGCCAGCCAGAAGACATCTGCATTCATTCAGGACGGCGGCTTATCCGCGCACGAAGGAACACGCCCTCCCGGAACGCCCTCGACCCGCGCTCTCACACTCATGCGCCACAGCGTCACAGAACAAACCGTGGTACCAGAATCGACCTTAACCAGAGTTTCACACTGTCTGCAACTATAGAAAGAAAAAAAGGAGCTACAGATGAACTACAGTTGCCTGAACGCTGTATGTTAGATGTCCTTATGTCCTTGTAACCAAAGGCTCCAGAAGCTCATGGTCCATCGCAGTTTTGGACAGTTTTTTTTTTTTTTTTTTGGAGTAAGATAATATTGAAGGATCGATCAATGGAAAATGCAAGATTTCCAGCTGACAGCAGTTTAAATGGCGGATGTCCTCCAGGCCCGGCAGCTGCTTCGCCTCCTTCCATCCTCCCGTCCTCTCAAGACCGGGAGGCTGAGGAGACAGGCAGAGGCAAGAAAGGCCCTGCCCAGCCACCTAATCCTCTACTCCCATTCACTATCACTGCTAATCTCCTCCACCACCGCAGACACTATCGCCTCCACCTGCACCTCCGCCTCTCACTCAAGAGGTGCACAAAAGGCCCCAAAGCGCCCCCCCCTCCCCCTGTCCCGCCCCTTCCCCCCCCCGCTCACCATCCCACCCATTCTCGCACCCCCTAACCTGCTCCGCCCATCGCCTCTACAGCAGGAGGCACCCACTTTTCTAAGCCCGGGGACCCATAATCCCGTGGGGCTGTGAGTTTGGGTGAGCCCAAAGGCTCATTGAGTGCTGGATAACTCTCTCTCCCGGACTCTAACCCTCTGTCTCATTGTTGCCGCTGCTGAGAAGGAGACAGACACAAATGGAGTTTGAATTTCAATGTGCCTGAACTCAGAGAGAGAGAGAGAGAGAGAGACAAGGTGGTGGGCATCCAGGCGTTAAGAGCACTCTGAAGGAGGCCTCGGATGAATGCATGCAAATGCTGCGGCCGAGAGCCGCCCACCTCGTCCCAAACGTGGAAGTTGGAATGCAATATTTTATAAATCGTGTTTTATCATTTTTATTTATATCACATGAGTGAAATTACAAATAAAAGACTACAAAAAGAAAAGCAGTACAGCCACTATTATCTGAATTGATTTGCCCTTTTTAATGAATTTAACCACATGCTAAACTTTGGTAATAGAATCAGCCCACTCTCTACTTAGAACATTTTAAAAATCCCATTGTTCTCATATTAGGCGTTTATTGGTCTGTTGTAAATACAAATGAGATTGAATGAATTCCATATTAAATACTTAATCATTTTTTATTACATTTTAAATGATTTATTCATTAAATATTTAATGATTTGATAATTAAATAAAGGCATGTTCATTAATCCTCTGAGTTAATTAATGTAGTGTATTTTCACGTAAATCTTCAGCGAACAGAGAGGTTGGGATGTGATGAATCGTTCGCAGCGACAGATTGCATCTGGCAAACCACCAAACTCTAAAGTCCTTAGCGGCTCGCAAACACGCGAAATAGCCGCACGCACACTCCCACAGACAGTGGGCCTCATGACTACTGGCACAGTCAGCAGTGTGGGTGAGCATCGCAGCGCAGCTGCCTCTCTACCTCTTATTTACCGGACCTATCCTTCCCATAAGTCACCATTCCTGTATTCATAAAGCATCATGGATGCCGTAACTCACCTGTCCCCTTTATGACTAAAGCCCCCCGAAATTTATGGTGATGGCTGTGAGGAACGGTGGCCTCCCTGGTGACAAACTTCCCCCAGTCTGTCACCACTGGCCTGGGCTGCTCAGGGCCCTCCATCAAAACGCTCCAGATGGGAGCTCCACTTTAGCGCCGCGCGGCCGGTGACATCACCTCGCTGCGCCGCGCAGGAATTGATGAGGAAAGCAAACATATCTATCTTAACTCACGTATATACCAAATCAATTTTGTTTTTACAGACCCTCCGCGGGCTTATCGGCATATTGACGGTTTGCAGATGGGAGTGGAGGAGGGGGGGGGGGGCGGATGAGGGATGGGGAACGGGTGGGCATGGGAGAAGAGGGAGGGAGGGTCAGGAGGGGCTTAATGGCATTTACCATATTTAATGCAGAGGGATGTCATCACTGAATATCCATTCTGAATAATGTGGCATTTCATCATAAATTCTTTACAACTTATTTACTTAATGGAAAGAGTTATGGCTCGCTGTCAGGGAGGTAATTAAACATTGTGATACAGTGCTGCCTCGCCGGGACCCCATCTTCCCCCCCCCTTCAATGTCCCCCCCCCGCCTGCTCCCCGACACACATTCACACTCGTATCCCAGCTCCTTAGTTTTTTAAATAAATATTATTATTCAAGATCCCCATAAATTACCACCGGATTAAAATTCATGAGACCTCTTTTTCCTTTATTTCCGTCTCTGGGAAAAAGAACAACCCACGAGGCTTGCCCCACCAACTGTAAATCTCTCAAAGAGAGATAGAGATCTTTTATTATGACTGCTATGAAAAGGCATAATTGAGAGGTTTTCCTTGCTAAAATTCAAGAGACATTTAAGATACATATATATATATATATAGATATATATATAGGGGAGAAATTCTTTCTTGGGGAAATGTAGTCCGGAGTGAAAAAAAGAGAACGATTTTTATTTTAGAATTGTTTTGAGGGGCCAAAACCACTGAGTCAGAGCTGAGGGGCTTGGGTAATGATCTATGACGCAAACCCAACGCGCACCAGTCCAAATCCAAAACTATTTATATGAGCCCAATAGTGATACTTTACCAACATGTTCTCAGTCAACTTTAAGCACAGCATCGAAATGGACTTAATGGTTTGGCAAACTGAGGCGAGAGAAGGACTGCTGTATTGAATCATCTTTTTTATTGAAACCTGTGACTCTTCACTTCATGAAGTGCACGGTCAGCAGTCCTTAATAAGCTTGGTTTTCTCCAACAAAGGGACAAAGGACTCAGATGAACGGCTAAATCCTCACAATCCAAATTAGAGGGGATCTATTTGGGGAGACTTAATGAGGCTGATGCTCTGCCAGCCCCTTCCTCTTACTCTATAAAACAGAACTAGCACGACACTGAGGGGGACCACACCTAACCTTTGACCTTGTCCTGTGACCTCACCTTCGATTTTTTGTGCCGGCCCGACCAATATGTGATTTGCCAATGGCCGCGCTGGGTCCCTAACCAGGATGAAGAGGGGATTTATGGCTTTTTATTTTAATTGAGTTGAGAGCACAACCTAGACTCCCTTTCTTTCAATGGCACTGAGCTCATATTACATCACTGGGCAACAAACGGCAACAAGAGCCTTGTGGTCACTAGGCTAAATGTGAGCATGACGGCATGGCGGGATATATATAGATATATATAGTCCTGATAGTTCTTATTGGTCAGAAAGTTTGCTAACAGTGTCGCAGAAGATCCTGAAGATGTCTGTACTGTTGCTAAAGCTTAAGCTGCTGCAATAAGTCGAGGAAATGAATTTCTCCCACCTGCCCTCTAATCCAGTGGTTCTCAACTGGTCTGGCTCCGGGACTCCGGGACCCACCATCACCTCTCGAGGAACATTCTCAACATCTCAAATTTATTCAAAATCAAGTTCATGAGCTGAATTTTATATTTTATATTGAGGATGTTTAATTATCCTTATGACCCATATCAGAAACCTGGCACACGCTGCTGAAAACATGGACGGACGAGCCGGCAAAAAAAAACGACACTCCGCTGCATTAAAAAAGTCCCTTCAAAATAAAATCACAGGATGAATTTTTTTGTGATTTTTTTTTTTTAATTCAAATTTTTATTTTCCCATGCAAAGGCCCGCGACCCACTAGTGGGTTGCGACCCACCAGTTGAGAATCACTGCTCTAATCCAACCAAAAACCGTTGAAAAACTATAGGTTTCCACTCTAAAATTAGGAAAGCCTTTCTTGATGATGATTGTTTGCGGTAGGCTTATTGAAACATTGATTAGTCATCCGTGTGTGTGTGAAGGAACCAAGTTCGTTTTTTACGCAATCATTTAGGACGCCATCTGGAATAAGCCCGTTAACTGCCTTTCACTCGTCGCGTTCCTACCTCCCAGCCTCGAGTCGGGTCTCGCAGACACGGCATGTGCTCCCCCTCATATGGTCCAAAGCGCTCGCCGACGTTCACCCTCCTGCGGCTCCAGATGCCCGGGCCTCCTCCGCCTGCAACGGACGACTCTCGCAGTTCAAAGTCCAGGGGAACGGTCAACTCCTCCTGGGGCGAAAAGATGCCCGGGTGGTGGAACGACAAGGGGTGCCGGGGCGAAGCCTCGTCCTCGGAGAGCGGAGGGGACGTCGGGTACTCGGCCAGGGCCGAGGGAGGCGCCGGATCCACGTCAGAGCCGCCGCACACGTCGTCCAGGATGTCGGGTGGGTAGAGGGCAAAGTCGTCGTCACAATCGCCTGTGGAACACAGAGAGTCTCTCTGTGAGGGCCGGGCTCAGGATCACCATCGCGAGTGATGGATTGAGTCAAGAATGGCAACGGTTATCAGGTTAAATGCCAAATAACAGCTGAGTGAAGCATAAAAAACATATAATGACTTCATCAGTTAGCAGGAGATGTGGGGATTGTCATGTGACAAAGCCTTGATTCTAATAATAAGCTGACGGGGGCATTGCCGGAGCACACTTGTTCCTAATGTCAATGTTTTTTCTTATATCTCATCATTGGGAAAAACCCGACGGACACATTTAAATTCATGTGAAAATTCTAAATGACACCTGATATGTTCGGCGTGTCTGTCATTGTTTGAGCTGATGCCAAAGTCTGCTCAGCATTGTGCTGCTCTGACTTTTTTTATATTTCCTTTTCCTGGACTCTTTCTCCACTGTACACTGCAAACAGAGGGAAGCCTGCATGGGGTTAATTGCAAATAGAGTAAAACAGGACATAGATGTACAACCCTTGAACCCACACTGGGCTTCTTCAGAATTCCACACGTGGCTGCGGGAGCTTAATGGAGGAAGAGGGATTGAACCATTCACGGTGTTGACACAGTGTGCAGGTGGAGCCGAGCAGCATTGTTCTCCCAAACGGGAGGACGGGGAGCCCGGTAATCATAAAGACGGATACATTTCCATGCAAAGGAAGTCAGACAGGGAGAAAGACAAGTTCACATACACAGGACCAGACGGGTCACCCAGCAGCCACCTGGCACCACGGGCCGCCGGCCGGGTGTCACACGGGTGGAAGACAGAAGGACACTCAAAAGCCGGAAACGAAGCTTCAGCTTCCCCCGGCGTGCATTCCGAGGTGGGCAGCGCCTAACGCGGGCTGACAGGCCGCAGTGAGAAGGGGTGGGGGGGGGGGGGGGGGGGTTCTGCTAATGAGGCTCCACAACCCATCCCTGGGCCCAGGAACATTCCTAAAGGGCTGCCGGTGTGACACTGTACCGCTGCGCTGTCAGCCGTGGGACCTTTGATCCCCACGGATCCACACGCACACACACACACACACACACACACACACAGACACACACACTTCTTGCTCACTGGCCATGAAGTAACCGGGCTTCTGATTGACTGAACGGGTCAGAGTGATTGGCCACAGGTGGTCATAAACTAACCTGAGAGATTAACTCAAGACCTGGACAAAGTCACAGAACTTTTTCGTCTAGTCCTCACCTTAAAAAAAAAACGTCTTTCCCTTTGTGTCAAAGCACGATGTCCGGTGAAAAGAGATTGAAAGCGGTCATTTACTGGTCCAGTAGTTAGGAGCAGTTCATGCATTGAACAGACTCAGCCGTTCAATGCAAATCTCTGGTTGCTTTTCCTGTAACGTGATTTGTCCATCCACATCTGTAACGCGATTTTTCAGTCACTTCCTACCTAATCTCTGTGTCTTCACAACAAATTTGACACACACAATGTGTGGGCCCTGCAAGTTTTTAGGGGAATGTCTTTTAAAGACTCGGCATGAAACCAAACGTGGCTCCCGGAGTCAAAGTAATGATTTTCAGCACGGTTTCAGTCCTGCACGTGAAGGTTGCCATATGGTCGAGGGGCAAGGGCTTTTAAAAGGTAACTGTATCCCCCCATTGCCGTTTCTCGTTTGACATTTTACCCCCTGCTCTTGTCTCAAAGTTTATATTTGATTTAGACCAGAACTTCCCCTGGTCCAACAGACTCCACGATAGCATTTCAACTCATAAACAATATATGTTTCTGTAAGGTAAACGTTAGCAGAAAATGAATAGGATTTCATGTGCAGATGATTGATAAGTCAAAGACCGTAGCTGCACTTGAACGTGTGGGGCAGCAGGGACACTGAGCACAGATAATCGGATTGGTGTGTGTGTGTGTGTGTGTGTGTGCATAACAGGGTGTCTCAGTCTAAAATAGTCCTGTTTGTTTGTTCAGTAATGGACATTACTTCATCACTGCAAGCTGACGCCCCTTCATCAGAGCGGCATGTCGAAAGGAATTCTGGGAAGCGAAGGGGAACTCCAGCTGGGAGCAGCACCATGACTTCAACTACATTATCAGCACAGACGATGCATCGTGATAGAAAAGGAAAGCGTCGAATGCAATTTAAAAAAAAAAGAGCTTAACGTCGATGCTGACGTATCATGAAAGTCAACACTTGGTGCAAAACAATGAGGAAAACGGGTTTTATCCCCCCCCGACACGCGAATACACGCACACGCATGTGTATTCAAATGCTCGCGCTCGACGGCAAATTCATTAATTTTTATTAAGGAGGGAAAACATTTGTTCCGCCGGCCTGCTATCTGCATGGGTGGAATGATTTTCACCTCTGCCACGAGGTGTTGGGCGGACTCATACATCACACGATTACCCCGAGCAGCGGGCGGGGGCCGCCATCATCAGGGAGTGAATTAAAGATGATAGAAGGGGCTATTAATCACTGTGACAAAGCCCTTAATGGAGGTGTGACCCGGCCGCTGCCGACCGGGACGCCGAGGGGACGCGCCCACGGGACAAATGGATACATATGTTTACAGAGAGAAATAACCTACCTGTGGACATAGTTAACCCCCCCCCCCCCCCACCAACCCCCCCCTTCTCATTTTTTCCTGCGTCTCTGTCCATCCGTCCTTCGCTCCATTATCTATGTTTGATTCAACTCAACCGCGTCTGCTCGAACACTCACGTAATCCGGCTGATTTAAACTATACTAGAATTAGTTTACAGGAAGCCAGGAAGAAATGATTTTGGAGGTTTTTTTCCGCTCCACCTCCTCCGCTGCATCTCTAGTTATGATGCACACAGCCAGCAGGGCGATGAGGTTGGCACATGATTCATCTACTTAACCTGAGAGAGAGAGAGAGAGAGGGAGAGAGAGAGAGAGAGAGGGAGAGAGAGAGAGAGAGAGAGGGAGGGAGAGAGAGAGAGAGCTCCAACAGTTGACTGATGGGGTTTTAGATCATGAAATATGGAAGTCGACTCCTCACCCTACAAGGACGAGCCCCCATGCTTATCAGTTGACATCATTTGTTCCCTGGGACGGGGGGCGGGGGGCTTACCCTTGTATTGCGGGTCAAACACAATCACATATGATCCCCTCCATTAGTCATTACATCCAGATTGGGGAACTGAACTCTTCATCATCCCTCCTCCATTCTCTTCCCATCTCTACAGCAGTATCCGTGCTCTAACCCCCCCCCCCGTGTACCAACCACAGTGAAGGAAAAACCCTTCGTCTTCATCATGGTTTTTGCTGCTAACTTAAAAATAATTTGGAGGACTCAGAATTCGTGGGAGGGGTTGAGGGGGCTACGCCCCCCCCCCCCCCGATCGCTGTTGCATATTGATTTGTTCGCCTGAAAAACGAGGATGGACCCCCCGAGGGGCGTGCAGGCGCAGACATCTGAGAGACAAGTCATTGTTGGACTAAAATTCCAAAGAAAAACAAAATAATTATGTTTGGTTAGCTCGTTTTAACGCTCTCACAGCTACTGCCAAACAGAAAATGGCTGCTGTTGATTTGCTAAGCACAGTTAATTACAGTGCAGCAGTTTGTGCCTGCATTCCCTCAGCAGGGTGTGTGTGTGTGTGTGTGTGTGGGGGGGGGGGGGGGGTGGGGGGGGGAGCGTCTGGAGCCCCATGCCCTCGGGAGAGGCAATAAGCTTCCTAATTAACTCTGTCTTTGTGCTTAATGGAGGCCTTAGCGTCGCTTTTCGGGAGTCTTTGGGTACGCGGGTCCTTTGGGGTGACTGTGGTACCGAGTGATACCAACCACAAAGACCGGGCGCCATCGGTAGCTGTGCACAGTCCTGTTGTCCATCATTTAGTTCTTACTATTTCACTTCAACCAAAGACAATTAAAGAGTGGAATTTACAAAACAAATAGGACATTTGTCAATGCCTCTGTTTTTGCCATTTTTTATTTCTCCAACTGTAAAACATCCATTAAAGACAAAGAAAAAAAGATCATTGTTAAAGAAAAGTAAAGTTTGAAACTGAAATCAACTTATTTTAAAATGGTAAAATGTAGCAATATTCTATTTTAATACACTTTCATATTATTGTTTGAATACTTTTATTTAGACGATAAGAATAAAGTGCATTAAATGCAAAACAGTATAAATAAATATACGGTTAAATACACAAATCTACACATATATGTTTCTCACATACATGCACTCATTGTTCAAGCACACACACACACACACACACACACAGACACACACGCCACAGATTACCGAGAGCAGGGCTCTTTGCGCAGTCCTAATTAATGAGAGCATTGTCTTGGTTTTTTCACCCTTACGTGGGCGACTGCTCCCTGCTCTAAATGGAAAACACTCCATTAAAGGACCCGCGGCGAGTTACCAATTAACATCGCACAACAAAATGGAACTTGGAGCAGGAGCCTCTTTGCACACACACACACACACACACACACACACGGGGACACCTAATTAATTAGCATTAGTTGTGATTAATAATGAGGGTCCTTTAATGGTAAATGTGTAGCAGCCTCCGATGGCAGGCTGACACAACAAAGGGGTCTGTGTGCGCGGCAGGATTTATCTGGGGAGCTGCTCGGGGATTTTAACATGTTTCTCACAGGCCTGACAAATGGCCTATTAATTATCTAATGTTGTCCGACAACAGCCGCTTGATAAAGATGTATGTTTGGACGGGGTGAGGAGGGGAAGATGCAGCAGGAGGCCGCGTGAGTGTGTGTGTGTGTGTGTGTGTGTGTTGGCTTGTTTGCATGAAAAAAAAAATAATGAAAGAATGAAAGAAGAGTATGTGAACGCGGGGAGAGACTTGTGGAAGTGGTGAGCATTAAAATTAGGCAAAAAATAAATACTTCTTCCCTTCGCGATACGTTCGTCTCAAATGACAAATGGCCGTGCCTCCACTTAAGTTGTTGTTTGGGATCATCAATATGAAGGATTAACCAAGCACCTTTATTTTTTTAATGAAATGCAAATGAATGAGGAACTTGACGACGCGGTCCTTCAGTGTGCAACACTCTCACGCAAACACACACACACACACACACACACAGGTTACGTGCTAAAACCACAATCAATATCATCAAGGAGGAAAGCCCTTGACATCAACCCAACCACTTCATATCATTAACTCTCTAATAACACGGAGCATACGGGCGGTCGCTCCCTCTCCGTCGCTCTCCCCCCCCCCCCCCGATCCAATCTCAAGGCCCGGGTCTAATTTGTGGAGTTTATCTTGCGGCTGCATGTTGACAGGTGTTCCTAAGTGGGATGCCGGTTGCCAAATTATTTTTTATGATTGTTATGGCCACACATTTGGACTAATGAGATGGGACCCCGGTTGGACGCTAACTCAAGCCTGTCAAAACGTAAAGCAAACAGGATAACAAGGCGCCGCTCACGAGCCGTAGATCAGGGGGGGGTGGCGAGAGAGCGAGGGCCCTCGGAGGCACGCGCTGACCCCCCCGGGATGGAGAGGATGAGAGGAAAGAGTGGGAGAAATGGAAAGGCGGGGGAATCCAGGCACCAGGTTACTGTCATACCTTGATCTATGAAACAATATTGTAACTCAATACATTTTGACCGAAGTAGGTGAAAGAAACAAGTCTGAACCACTTGTGCTTCTCCACATTCTGAAATGTTTATTTAATTGCTCTTTTTTTGCTTCCAGGATGCTTCATTCACTCAGTTATAGGTGTGAATCATCTGCAAATACACAACATTTTAAATGCATTGATTTCTCCTCTGAAGAGATAAGTAGAAAAAAAGTTAGTGTTGATAAAGGTGATTAATCGCAACATCTGATCCAAAAGTAAAACCAAATGTTCACCCTTAAGTTAGGAGTTGAAACATGCAAAGATGCACTGTCCCTCACCCTCCGGTCCCTCTCTCCTCTTTTGCTTTCATGTCATGGCTAACCGCCATTGGGCCCTAATATAATTATGGCTCACAGTTGTGCACATTTGAGAAATTGATTCCTTTGATGAAATGTGAGCAGGGGGGCAGGCCTGGGCAGAGCAGAGAGGGAGACATATATCCAGAGTGGTTGCTGCCAGCCCCCCAGGCCTGTGGAGGGCCCCCTGGGTACCAAACCGCCAGCTCAACCCGGCCCAGGCTGTCCCGGTCGTTAAAAGAAATGATAGCATATGCGCTTTGTTTAAGTTTGATGTCTTCATAATGTATTGCACAATTAGATTGATTTGACAATTTCCATTATACTTGATCAAATATTTATGTAGGCCTGCGGACGCTAGTTCTTATCAAAAGGGGGGTGGGGGGGGGGGGGGGGGGGGCGGATCCGCGGTGCAGATGGGAGATCTGGTCTGCAGCGAGAGGGGGGGGGGGGGGCATCAGTCAGTTAAAGCTGGGCAGCATTGTAGGTGAATTCAACCTGGCTGCTTGAGCTTTCAATTTGTAACAGAAGCATTCCTTTATTTTCCAAAGGACGTGAGCGACCTCGAGGTCATTCTGCCGAGTGTGTGACGATAACAACGAGGCCCGATTGAGATCCGATGCACGGATCAATGGATATGTGTTGCATTGTCTGCTACATGGAGAAAAGAAAAGCCAGAAAACAAACACCTTTTGGCTACACTCATTTCTGGCTACAACACATTAGCTTTAGATTTGCCGCAATAGAAACCTGTGCGCCGACGTATACTTCATGAGTCGTGTGTAGTTTATCTTGTCCGTTCAGGGGGTTGGATGGATTATAATATCTCATATGGCCTGAAAAAATTATGTTTCTTAAATTGTATGATAGTATAATAAAGTCTAGGAAACTTTCTGTCTCAGCTTTGTATATTTAACAGCAAGGGCAGAAATGCCAATACTTGAAATAAATCAATTCAAAGCGCTAATTGTCTCTTTTTTTGGCACCCTGGGTGTCTCCCTCTTTCTCACCTGTCTTCCCTTCTCTCCCCCCCCCCCCCCCCCGTTCCCCGCACACCCTTCCTACGAACCTCTCACTGTGCAAAGCCACCCCACATCCATCACAGCCCAGAAATTTAAGGAGCCAAATTGGCCTCATCTGTCTCAATGTTGGATGCAGATGGAGTTTCTTCTGCTGAGGGAGGTGCAGTTAGTCACCCCTGCTGCCCCCACCCCTTCAATCTACTGCCTTAAAGCTCAACACTACAGAGAGCCACGTTATGAGGCCGTCTGCTGGAATAAAGAGGGCACGACGGTGAAGTGACCACTGCACTGACCACACACACACACACACACACACACGCACCCTTCACCTCCTTTGGTTTTCTCTCCATCAATTTCTTTTTTTATTTTTCACCTTGCTCACTCTATTTGGTTTACTCACTCCCTTATTTGTGCTAACTCATATTGCCCCGGCACACAAACACGGGCAGCGTCCCGCAGTGTGGTCTCGGCCAGCCTGGTCGGGGCCCCCGGCTCGTTAATAAAAGGCCCCGAAATGAGGCGGCATGCATAAAACATGAAGCGCCGCGTGCCGCCGTAATGAACTGCTGCTCCGTAATTGCATCTCAGAGCCGTAAAATGAAGACAAAATATTTGAAGAGGGATTCTGTCACCTCTCTGCAGAAGCAACACTAATCACAGGCGTTGCGCGGGGGCCCTTGGGGTCTCCCCTTGACAGAGAGCAGGGGCTAAACGCCCAGGGCGGCGACATTGGCAACACCCTCCAAGTAATGGGACATAATTGAATAATTGCTGATTAGAAAAATAGAGGGAGAGGTAATAGTACAACAGTGTCCAGCGTGTTATCTGAAACGATCCCTTTGGGAGGGAGAATATGATAATATGGCACAGGAATGAATAACCAAAGTATATATGTGCATATCTCTACTGTTCCTAACACCTACTGGGAAATAGTCTACTTCATTTAGGGGTAGGTTTGTGTGCCTGGAATCATGGAGGAGGAGGTGCAAACGCTGGGACACCTCCATCGTTTGCACCTGTTCGTGGAACCAAATGCGGGAATTTATTCAGACAATCTGTTGGACACAGGAAGCAAAACCGAGCAAACCAAAACAATCAAAGCGTTCAAAATTACATTCTGATTTATTGAAAAATAATAAGCCACAAACAAAAGACTGACACACACACACACACACACACAGTGGAGACAGGCAGGCCTCCAGATGAGAGATTGGAGTCCCACCCAGGGGTGTCACCCAGACAGTTTGAGAGTTGCTGTAGTGACAGGAGGGCTGCAGTGACATAATGAAGGTGCTGTGGTTGTCACGGGGGGTCAGTGGTGATCACACTGCCCAACCCGAGGGGGGGTGGTAAGGGACACATATAATGAATCCCACCATGACTTGACAAATGGCCCTAAACTCGGGGCTGAGGCATGTGACAAACTCAAACTCATCACCCGGACACCTTGAACACACACGAGCAACAACAGACGCTAGTGGGAGCACACGCACGGATACTCAGTGAATCGTTTGAATGTGTTGGCTTCAATAACCAGGGTGCTGCTAAACCTCCAACTTCTTCGAACTTCTCTTTTTGGAGAAACCTTGAGATATTTAGAGAGCCTCGGCTCACATTCCTTTGCTCGGATTCGTTTAGTGAAGCTTTTCTCTTTTCTCCTCCGGCTGCCACTTTAAACTGTTAAAAGGAGTCGTTGCAGTACTGCAGTGGCAGGTCAGAGGTTATCAATACGGGGTATTGTTTAACATGCACAATGGTGCACATGAATTCAGAAAAAAAAATACATTCCAAAGCTGAAGAAGCCGTGTACAGATTTAACACAGAAGGTACCGAAACTCTTTAACAAGCTGAATTCAATCAGAAGAAAGCTCTGCGTTTGTTAAAGGGGGGAGAAACTAACCATTTGAAAGCAGCAGTTTTTTTTTTTTCTTCTAATGTGACAAGTTGACCACCTACTACCAACCTGACATCCTTCATTTAATATTTTTGGATATGAATAGACTTTGTCTGAGGGTTTCTTTTCCACTCTCGGGGTCTGCTCGCCTCAAGCATTACCACAGCAGCAGGCCAATTCCACCGTAACTTTGTTACACAACTTGTTACACACAATAATGTCCGCGGGAGCAGAGGCTTTCCAAACCACAGTGTGACATGTGGAACAGAGCCGGGCACGGAGAGGTCCTGGAGAGGATGTTTGTTTAATGATTGTTGGAAGGCCAACATCCCCCCGCCGCCCCCCCCCCCCCCCCCCCGAGCAACAAAATCCCCCTCGGAGCGCTGAAGCTGTTTATGTTATTTGTTATTGATGTCAATTTCCCTCCATTTAAGAGGTGATATAACTGGGCAATAGTAGGATTGTGCTATTGTGTGGGGATTGTTGTCTGTGTGTGTCACACACAGCTCTGCATGGGCGTCTACCCTTCTCAGTCTTGACAATGACTCATACTGTCTAACGCACAAAAGACTTTGAAATCCTGTCTTTATATTTGCTAAAATGCATGAACTATGGTGTATATACAGTAGACTTGTCACATCATGTTTTTAACATCTTTAGTTGCGCATTATGAAAAAAACTTCTTTACACTAATTTCCTTCATTCAGAATAGGAAACACAAGCATGCTATGCCTGTAGGAGAAGGTGAGTATGTGTGTGTGTTATTGTGTGTGTGTGTGTGTGTGTGTGGGGGGGGGGAGAAGGATAGTGGGCAGACATAAATGCAGAGTGACAGCTGCCAAATGACAGTGAGATTGAGGAGGGAATGCAGGAGGACAACGGGGGAAGGAGAGGGACATGACAGATACAACAACTCAGATTAGACTGAGATCACACACGCCAGTGAGCGTGCACACACACACACACACACACACACACACACAAGCAATCCAAAGCCCATCAGCGGCCCTGCTACGAGCTGAGGGGGGAAGATGGGAAATGCGGTCCTGTAACGAGTGCTCAGTGTGTCATTCAGACAGATGAGAAGGATCACAGAAATCCCCCCGTTTCTTCTTCCGAATTCAAACAAACGGGGGACGCTAAGCAGAGCCACATGGCCTTCCTTAATGACTGACATTCTGTTTAAGAACCATCCATAATGACCTGATTGGAATTTGAATACTTGGTGTTTATTTCAAAATGAGCTGCCAATATTCACCAATGAAAAATTCCAAAGGGCTTGAGTGACTTAAGACTGTTGACTTCATGCGTTTTTCTCTCTTTGGTTTCCCTGTTCTGGACATATTTGGAGTGGCATGCCTCTGGAATTAATGACAGATTGTCTGAACGTGTCAAGCATAAACGTAAAACACATTATCAGGAGATCTCTTACACTAATGCATTTGATATGGCATTATTTGTACAAACATGACAATTTGTATTTGTGGGGTTTAATCTTTGCTCCACCACAATATGGTTCCTATTTTTCTGAGTTCTACATATTTCATCGATTAGTCTGCTATATTTTTACAATGACTAATATGCTCCGTCTAACATCCTTTTAGGTAAGTGTAAAGAAACTGATTTAATTTCAGAAAAATGACTTATACTGTATTAAAATACAGAGAGTGTAAACACGATGCATGAATTAGTATTATTTATTTTTTATCTCATATCTTATATTGGCAGCACAGTGCAATGCAGCCTCTTACATGCCACCACAAAAAAACATCTTATAAGAACTATATTGACTAGGGAACTAAAGCAATTACAAATCAGAACCGCACAAAGATTAAAGTTCTTTTGAACCACCTGATACATTGACAAAAAAAAAGTGCCAGGATGGAAAAGCATCCCCCAAAGACATAACAAGTGTTGTAGCCAATTAATAATTGCCTCATTCCAACCTGATGAATGCTCTCGTGTAGCCAAAAATCAATCAAGGTCCACTTTTTTTTCATATTGATGGTCTGCGTTGAGTGAAAGAATGCTAACTCCAAACTAACAAAGCCGCAGCCATGTACATAGATGGGAATCAATTGTAATTAAAACTGAACAAGTGTTCCGCTTTATACACTCAAAGAGTGCACTGGTCATTAAATACATTTTCATCAGTTATCAGTTAAAGGTTTTAAATTAAGTGCACGGCTTCTGCCTCCTTTGGGATAGCACTCCGTGGCTCGTTGCTGCACATTTTTCCCCTGATTGCTTTGCAATCAAAAAGCCGGACAAAATTAAGTATCAAACAAGTTAATGTTATGTGTCACTCTCCAAAACGATCGGTATTAGAAACACTTAATTAAACTTTCAAATTCAAATGTACTAAAAAGTTTGCGGCAGAGTGGGCACTTGTTCCCCCCCGCCCGCCCCCCCCACACATGAAACGCCACGGCTGGCCAGCCAGGCCCGCCGCCTGCTCGTTAACATGAAGGTGTGATTTGCATTTCCTGATGGGCCGTTCCACTTTTTAATATTCCCCCCCCCCCCCCCTTTACGCTCTCACATCAATCATGCAAGAGGGAGGCCACCATAGGCCACTATTAACCCTCCAAATCCACCACAAAACAAATATTACAAGAGTTCACTAATTGGCAGATCAAACAGCCACTTGTCCATTATATAATTGAAATGAAGGTGGAGTGTTGCACTTCTGAAGAGCTCTATAATTACCAGCTGTTAATTGCACACTTGCGGTGTCTCACTTTTAATTAAAAAGAGCGGCTCGTCGCCGGACGATAAGCGGCGGCGGTTCTAATCAACAAAGCGAGATGGAATTTGTTTCTGCTGTGGCCAGCAGCGGGTTGGAGAAATCTTCAAATAACCCAGGGAGATTAAAACGTGTCCATTAGGACCAGTCAGGTTTTATTCGGGGCGGCAGGAGCGAGGTGCATTTGAAGTCGTCCCTGCTGCAGAGTCCTCGGCCCGGCGCGGCGCGGGGGGGGCGCGGCTCTAATCAGCCCCGCCGCTGGCCCCCGGGCGCTCAAGTGGAGGAATTGGAGCCCCGCTGGTGGTGAGAGAAGGACGGGAGGAAAAGAGGGAGAAAAGGGACACAGGGAGGGAGGGAGCAGGGAAAGGAAAAGCCCCCCCCCCCCTCCACACCTCACAATATGACTCTCCCTTTCCTCTTCTCTCACTTTCTCTTTTCCTGTCTGAGCCTAATTGACTTTGTTTTGTTGGAGAGCCAAAAACACGTCTGGACTAAAGTGAGGGTGTTTTGCCTCACTGAAACGCGGCGTCGCTATCTGAGCCGGCCCGAGATACCTCCCCAGGACGTGTCAGCGCCCTCAGACAATACACAAGCAACCTCAGCTCCCCTTTTCAGGACGTACCGGAGAAAGCCCTTCCACCTATTCCATGACCCATTGAACCCCCGGCAGCACAATATAAACCAAGAAAAAAAAAAGCTGTGGACTGGATAGTTCACAACACGTGGCTATAACTCACACTGTGTTTACATGAAGCAGACAGCTACCTTGGTCAGCAGCTCTGGGCAGCTGCCAGGCCTCCGAAGCCCCCCCCCGCCGCCGCACCACCGGTCGTGTACGGCGCACGACGACCAGAGAGCGATAACCTCGTCCACCCTTTCTGTGACCCCCTCCTCCCCCCTCCCCAACCCCCCCCCCCCCCTCCGCTCCCTCGCTGATAAAACTGTCTGCCAGGAAGTGTCCTTCAGTGCGCTTCCTCCCTCTCGTGCTCAATCAACACCTGTCACCGCGACAACCGGTGTCCCGCGATGTGAACGCACCGCCGCTGTCTTCACATCCAGCTCGCGGGAGACCCCAGAAAAACTCCCATCGCTTCGGGAATAAAGATTAACATTGGCTTTACGTCAAATTCCACCCCGCGCTGTATTATATATCTATAGATATATAGATAAATAATAATAATCAAAGAGCTTATAACAGAATCAGTAGGGGCTTCCCAGACCCCCCGAGTCTCGCAACTCTTTTAGATAAAGGGCTCCGGGTTTATCTAAGGAAACAGTCGCTGGGGCGAGGATGGTCTGGCCCCCACTGACAGATTAGTCCAGCCCAGGCCCACTTCCTGCCCGCTGAGGACACTAATTAGAAGGAAGGACTGACACCACAATAAGAGCTGACAGTTGAGTGCACTTAGCACAGCTTCACACAACCCACCGCTGTATTGAGTACAGCGGACAGGCGAGGCGGTGAATTTCATCGCATTAAAGCCGGTGCTTCTCCGACAAAGTCGACCCGGATGTTGTTTGGGCAGAAAAGTTAAAAGGGAGAAAACCGCCAGGGAGCTGATTCATCGGTGCAAGTGTTTTAGTTGAAATTGTATCAACCTCAACCCCCTCATATCTCTTTCTGAACGCACACACACACACACACACACACACACACAGACAGACACACACAGACAAAAGTCATTGTGAGCCTGGCCGGTTCCCAGTGTTAATGACATCCTGTTTACAAACGCGTGGGACAGTGTCGCAGGGGTCATGGGCAGCCTCACACTGAGTCCGTCTGAGTCTTATATCTTATCCGTCTATTCAAACGACCTTTGACCTAATGAGGCGTTCATCCACGTCGACTACTGGAACAGAAACTCTTTGCGACGCTCTGCAGCCGCGACTGGAAACCAGAAGCATCAGTGCATGCAACACAGCGTACGAATCCGCGTGGAAGACATCGAAACGAACCACAAACGTTTTTATAATGCGTAAATCCACAAACGGAGGACAAAGCGGGCTCTACCCAAAAGGGCCCGATATACAGCATGGTCACACGCACGTGCAAGTAATGGGCTGCGCTGTAAACACGAGCTATTGTTTTATTTTGAGAGGTGCTGGCTGGTTATTGGACTGTTTTACACTGGCTGGGACAATTTCATTCCAGAGGAGCTGCGCACGTCGTGGGGTGAGTCAGACAGAGAGAGAGAGAGAGAGAGAGAGAGAGAGGGACGACGGGGAGGGATGTGGATGCATGTGCGGCACACACACATAGAGGCGTGTGTTGGGGCTGCTGAGCTTCTTTTGTCAGTGGAATCGTCAGGAAGCTATCGTCTCCCCCCCCTGAGGGTCAGCGGGGGGTCTTCAGGTACAGGTGGTCCTTCCGCATGCTAACCCAGCGCGACACCACCGCCACGTGGCGCTTGCACTTGTGCGAAAACATCCCACGATGCCAACATAACGTCATGTGTCTCCTTTGTTACGCCTTTACTGCAATGTTTGGGGTGAATTATTCCAATGTGCACAGAGATTCCTCTTGTGTCACTTGCATAACGCTGCTACGTACATTTCTCTACGTACACATCTGTAGCCTCACTTGAGGCGGGAAGCGGCGAACGCGAAAGGTGGAAAACGCGGGGCGCTCTCTGTGGCTGTGGCCAGCGGGCGGAGAGCGGTACGTCAGCGCGGGTCGGGCGCCACAATGTGCCTGTCAGTCCATTGGACGTCCCAAAGGAGAAGGGCAAGAGGCAGCAGCCACCCCCCCACCCCCCGCAACCTTGCCCATCCATCATCATGACACCGCAAGCTGCAGTCATGGGAAACCCACCGCTGGCCAGTCGCTCTGGTCCAGAGCTGCGAGGGTAAGGGGGGGGGGGGGGGGAGACGGGACTCGCCATCCATTAAAAACACATTGTTTTGTTTATTATAACTAGTTAATGAGGTTGAAGCAAAAGCTGCGCTTTGTTTTTCACTTCCAGAGGGGATTTGGAGACGGCAGACGGGCCCCCGTTTCTGGGTTTGAGGCGAAACAACGTGCCTGGTTGTTTTATAATGGATGTCTATAGATTTTTATGAGAGAAAAGTTGGCCATGTTAGGAGTGAGATCCTTGGTTCTTGTAAAATGACTCGGGTTTTTTTTTTTTTAGGGCTTCTCTCCATATGCCGAAGCTCAGACTCCAAAAACTTCTCTCCCACCTTCTTCACTTTTTCCATTTTGCTCCGCTCTCATTTTTTCTGCTGGCCAAGTCTTGTTTTTTACACTTTACCCAACATCAACATCAACTGTGTACCATTGGGTCAATGTGTTTCGATCCAGGCAATAAAATACATGTCTCATAAAGAAACACCTTCGGATCCATAGACCCATCGCCGCCAAAGAAAAAAACCCGAAAGACAACAGCAGCACCAGCGGTTTGTGGAGCCGTCTGGGGGAGATACGAGAGAAGGCCCACTCCCCGTCCGGTCGGAGCGTGGGGGCCCCCGAGGCCCGCCCGCTGATATGCCTTCTTTATTTGTTGCCATTAAATCACTTGCACTTTAACTCAAGATTGCGATCTGCCTGGGCGTTGAGATCTTCCACAGTAGCGAGTGTGCGTTTCCTGAATGTGAAACCCCCCCCGCCCTCCTTGCGAGGGACACGTCGGAATGAGTCCACAGATGCGTGCGTGCGTGTGTGCACACCTGCGGACACAATGGAGTCCAGTAATGGACTGATTTTTGGCAGGGCGGACGGACAGGCCATCGGGCTGCACCCCCCCCCCCCCCCCCCCCCCACCGAGGCCGGGCCCGTCAGTCACCACCACGCCGCACCACCAGGGCCACAACCATCAGCTGTTTGCTTTAGGAAGGCGGCTCCGGGCCAATTAAAACACACTTAGAGCCGCATCCGACTCGTGTTTGGAAAGATAATATGTGTCCAGGAGTCCAGATCAAGGCGGCGTGAATGGGCCGGCGAGAGGGAAGCACTCGGCCTCATTGTCTCACAATGCGGCCGCTGTCGTTATCGCACGGACAAGATACTTATCTCTGAAGTACAAAAACAGGCTTGATTCGATTTTTTTTTTTACGCGCTACACGAGGACAAAGATTGTCTCAGATCTCTTGGGACCTCAGATATTTACGCTGCTTTGAAAATGTCCGCCTGTGAATTAGGCGACATACAGAAATCACTTTTAACTGTCAAAAACGGAATCTGCGACTCACTATTGATGCTTTTTCTTTTAAAGTTGGTCAAAAAGTAAATACAAATCATTAATCATCAAATATTAGTAGGGCGAACACACACACACACACACACACATGTGAAACATATGGTCTTACCATTATATGTGAAAATTCATTTTCAGGGAATGAGAGAGTAACACACACACACACACACACACACGCGTGGAGAAGGCAGAGGGTGCTGATATGAGTGGTGGTGAGTGGTGAGCAGAGACGGGAGCTCCATGTCTGTTCACTGTGTTTTAAGAGTGTTTAAATGAGTGAAAAGTCTGTTATGGCTTCCAGATGGGGGCCGGTTTGATCCGGATCATTCTGACAGGCCTGGACTTTGATGTGCTGCTGCCTATTACTGACATTACAGGGAGACGGGCATATTTCTCCCTAATCACTTCCAACTCGCATCGGCCTGGACCGGCTGGGCCACACCAGAACTTTGTGTGTGTGTGTGTGTGTGTGTCCACATATAAATGCCGGCGCTTGCTTTTTGGGGAGGGTGCATGTATTTGATGTGCCATATGAATCGACTATGTGGCCCAATGACTACTACTATGTGCCTGTGTGCGTATGCAAGTGCGCACACACAAACACACACTTGTTTCATGAGAAATAAGAAGCGAAATTGTCAGTGTTCATGCACACGTTCACGACACTGTGTTTGCTTTTGGGCCGTATTTTAAGCTGATTTTGAACGTCCTCTTCACATTTCTTCATAAACTTTCTAATAAAAAGCGAGCAGAATAAAATTGCTTCACTCATGCTTACGGGTAGAACTGCCTTCGGAAACATTCATCTTGTCAGGCAGGTTAAATATAGTCCAGACAGACAGACAAGGGAATAATTCCTCCACTCCCCCCCCCCACACTCCCCAGTCAGCCCAGTGGAAGTCATTTCTCAGTGACCACAGAGGAGGAGGACCAACGGGGGAAAAAGGAGCGCCACTCTGCTCCTCACTAATCACTCTGTGACCCGGGGACCACCCCTCCGCTACTCCCCTCGCAAGTCTCCTCTCCTCCTCCTCCTCCTCCTCCTCCTCCTCATCTCCTGTTTTTTCAGGAGGACTGTGGAGAGGGATGAAGAGTAGAGAAGAGAATCAGGCCCGAAGTTCCCCCTCTTTATCTCCCAAAGGCAGGGGAATGCCAAGGGGCTGGCGCTTTGGAATCCGCTGTTTTTGTCTGTCTCTCGGGGGAGAGCTTGGTCCGAGTCCACTTGGAGTCTGGAGGGCCCTCCAGCAGACAATGGCGCAGCCCGGGGACAAAGTGAGCCCTTGATGAGGGATCAGTGGAGAGGTGCAGGTGTCTGAGGTGAAGAACGGTCCCTCGGGCCTGACCCACTTATCTCCAGCAGCGCCCCCCCCCCCTCTGTCCTCTACTTTCTTTCACTGTTACCGTCCCGGATCACATTTGTCCAAACAAGAGCTTCCATAGAGTCTCTAAATGTACATGTACGCCTCACTTTGCCCTAGAAAATGCCTCGAAGCGTCTCACGGAACGAGGCATGGAGACCGCATGGTCCGCGCGTACGAGGGAGGAAAACGCCTCTGACCCCGGGGCTTCACTACTACGCATTCCTTGTAATTGCACTCCATCATTTGGTGGAAAAAAAAACAGCAAATATCAAAAATAAACCCCTCCGACCCCGCCGTTGTCCATCTGCCTGCAGATAAGATGGCAGGAAATAAGACATGTTCCACAAACACAAACACGGAGGATCACAAATGAGTGGTCAGAGTCACCACAACCATAAATTAGCCTCGGACCCATTTTTAGCGTGGAAGTCAAACAGGGGGATGGAGGACAGTGAAAGGAGAGGACAACCCGCTCTTTAAAATCTCATCACCGCTGTCGTTGCAACCATGAAACAACAGCGGGATGACATCGACATGAGCTGGAAGGAGAAAACAACAAAGACGTGACCGCTAAAATGCCGGGTGGCTTCGCGTGGCAGCAGTGAAGCCCAGGAGAGAGAGAGAGGGAGGGGGGGGGGGGGGGGGGGGGGGGGGAGCAAAGAACAAGTCACAGCCCCCTGGTGGAAAGGCTCCCACCAGCTCTCTGTCAGTCACATCCAAAAGAAGAGCAATTTCCACTAATATGAGAGGTTTTTTGTTTTGTTTTTCTGATCAGAGTTGTATTTAAAGTGTGTTCTTAGGGGAAGTCTTAATTTTTGGTACATCAAAATAATAAACAACTGTGTTTTGTTTTCACTCTTTTCTCTCTTAATCACACTTTATCTGTTCTGACATCTCGTGGAATGTCTAACGCAGGATGACAAATGAATTCCTCAGGTATTCATTCCATATGCTTTCCCTTTATATTACATGGACGAGAGCCTCCGGGAAGACATTACCTTTGTGCGGGAGCTCCTGCAACGTGAAATGACAAATTGACCAGAGCATGTGTATCGTAATACTCTATCTCCACTGGTGGAAAAGCACGTGGGCCCTCTGAAATCTTATCTTATTCTCCCGACTTATTTTCATATCTATTTCCTTTTCTTTTTGCGAATTAGGCGGTAAATAGAGCCACCGGGGCCTTGTGCAAAGTGAAATCAGCTGGAATTGGCACATTAAAGAATGCAGGCGAGGTGTAGCCGGAGCCATCCTCCTGGATTTGGGCAAATTCATCTGATGCAAAACAAGGAATTAATTTGAGGGGAGCGGCTTGCGTGCTGAGCTTGGCGCGGTGACAAAGATGAATGGCGTCATTCCAAGCGAATGGTAATTTCACTTTTTTTGTGACAGTGCTTTAGAGCAAAAGCGACTCGGGACGCACAAAGCATTTGCAATCCCATTGAGGGCCCTTGGTACCTGCCTATCAGACACTGCACATTGTTTACCAATCATCTGATATTGATTGGCTTCGGACTAAAGTTTGAAGATGAATCAGAGTGGGAGAAGGTTAAGTCCTAACCTTGAAAGATTTAGTGTCTATTCAGCCGGCGTGTAGGACTCTCCTCAGCTCACCCTGAGAATAGAGAACTTTTAGATTCAATAGGGGGTGGCAGACACAAAACGTGTCACATTCACCAAGTGAATCCACTGGAAGAAATGCAGAAGAACACCCAAAAAGCATAATCTTTCTCCCCAGTTGATAGAAATGGTAATTTCATGTGGGATAATACTTTGAAGCCAAGGCCTCGGTCGGACAGACCGCCTATTTAGGTTAAAAAAGGGGCAACAAAACAGCTCCTTCTCAGCGCTTTTGTTCCCTTCTCCGCTCTTTTAAATGTTTACTGAAAAAGAACCTTCAAATCCACTCTGCGTCTCCTGCACAATGTGGCACCTATCACTCTTGGGTGCATGGACACATTGTGTTAAGTGAATCATTGATATGTAGTGATCATTCCCATGAATCATTCTCTATTTAACATTCAGATTCCCCCGAAATCCGATTTTCATCCTCTTGAGTTGGACAAAAGCATTTTGGGAGATAAAGGACGCTATTTGAATACTCTTACTTTGCAGCACGGCAGATTGCATGGAAATACTGGGGAATATCGGCAGAGTTGTCAAACACAAAGAAGCTCTTAAAGTTACAATAAATGATAGAGCACCACATGCCATCCCGGGGCTTCCATCTCAACATGCTGTTCACAAGTGATGTTCCAACATTTCAGGACGGAGCAGAGAGCATGCTGGTACCAGCATCGGGTCCCTTCAGCTTGTCGGGGATGTACCGCCTCCCGGCATGGGGCTTTGAGTTCTAAATGGACCACTGGGCCACCCGTCACAGCTGGGCCACAGCACTTAACATCCCTCTCCCATCCCCCCACCAGCCTCGCAGGCTCTCCAGCCCACTCGACCTCCCCCCCCCTCCCCCCCCCGCCACAGCGCGGAATGGGCGCAGGCCGCACTAACCCCACAAGGTGCCCGGGTCAGAGATCGCATTAGAGGGAGCGCAAAACACCGTCCCACACGAGCACCGCGGAGTGAATCCCTCTGTCATGTTTTAAAACGTCGCTTCACCGACGCAGACAGCCCCCCCGAAGGGCAAATGCAATAAAACATCACAAAAAGGTGGAGAGGGGATTGAAATGAAGGCGAAAGAACCCGGGCCACTTCAACAAGTTTCTGTACACCGGCATCCGACACTTTGACGCACTGCGTGAGCCAGCAGCCCAGCTGCCGACGATGCAGGAGACAGGAAGTGGACGGGGCTCACGGGTCAGAGGGGGGGGGGGGCGCCCGAGGATGCAGGTGTGTCCGTCACGACGCGGGGACGGAGCGGGGGCGGAGCGGCAGAGGGGCAAACAGAAGAGGACGGCAGGGCTCGGGGGCCCCCGGCGGCTCCTGTAAATCATCCGCAAATGAATGTGTGGGCTGCTTAAGGGGGGGGGGGGGGGGGGAAGCCACGCGCGCTGCGGCGCAGGAGCTCAGGGCCGGATGTTTCACAACTCAACAAGTGCAGCGCTTGCCGCACCAGCTTTTCGTCGAGCAGAATAAGCCTGAGCAGAAGATGGTCACATGGTAAGAACTTTGCTGAAATAGCCTTGTGGTTGAACACTTAAAAATGCTTCCTTTCAAGTTTACTCCTCCCGGATGCTTCTTAATTTAATGACATGTATTTGTACCTATAATGATCAGGATGTTGATGAACCTGCAGACTTTTCTCATACAGACAAACACACACACACACACACGCACACACACACGAACACACACACACAGGCTGCAAGGCTTAGCTAACCCTTGCAGCCTGGCTGGCCCTCAGCCCTGAATGCGAGCAGCACTTAAACTTTCCCCTTTTCAAACAGCGGAGCACAAAGAGAGGACCCCATCAGTGGCCTGCTGATCATCCCCACAGACGGCTGAGCGCGGACAACAGGCGGGGTCCCCGGGCACGTCCCCCCCCCCCCCCCCCCCCATCACACGCTGGCATTGGGCTGCGGCCCGTATGGCGTCGTACCCGGCGCTCCCTCACATGTGAGACTAGATAAATGGCGGCTCTTTCGCGGGAGGCCGTCGGAAGCGGTGGGAGCGCTCGAGGCGAGGGCTGCAGCTGTCCCACTGGCCACGTCCACCCCCTGAATCCCCTAACCACCCACCACCTCTGCCACCAGCAGCCACCGGTCCCCCAGCAGCAGGTTTCTCCCTACAGAGAGAGAGAAAAAAAAACACGCTTCATTACGTCCTCTCTCCCAAGAGCAGCTAGGGGCCTTTCAGCGCAGATAAGCCTCTTAGACATGAAGTAGCGCTCGGAGCAGCATTTGAGTGACAGCAGGAAGGTTTAGCCATTCAGCGGACAATGCTCACATTCTCTGGCTTTAATCTAGGAGGCGGACAATGATCTATTTTTTAAGGCCTCGTCTCTTCTGCTTTTCCCACAGCAGCGAGTGACTTCGAACAGGGGGGAGAGAGAAAAAGAGACAGAGCGGGGGGCCGAGGGTCCCGGGAGGGCACGCCGCTATCTCCCGAGGCCCTCGTGTTTTCCCCCCTGACAGTCCAGACTGAGGGCGGGACCAGGAGGGAGCGAGAAGACGGAGCAGCATCCATCACACACACCCGCGCGCGCGCGCGCACACACACACGCATGGGCACAAACAATCCCTCCGTGATGGTTGAGTGCGTTTGTGTGACAGACAGGCAGGTGAGAGGCCCGCTGGTGACGTGGCTTAGTGTAGAGCTTTGTCATTCTTATCTGCCCTGACCACTGACATCCATCCCTCCTCGGCCATTGTGTTGCGTTTCTATGATGTATTTATACCAGCGCTAATGCACGGGGTAGCTGGGGTAAAGAAGCTAGAAAGTGTGAAAAGGTATACAAACAAAATCATTTGTTTTGATTTCACGATACAATGTGACCTCTGCGACCTCCCCGACCCGAATGCATTCGGATGACACAAAAGCAAGAAAAAAGAATTTGAGACCAAGAAGATTACTGATTTATATCTGAATTCCAGGGTGATTTGATTCAGTGTGATTTATGTCCGCCGGCCTTACCAGACAGGTCCTGTAGAAATAAAAGAGACTTTTCATGCAGAAAACTTCTTATCAAGGAGATGTCTACATTTATTTAGTCTTTTTATCTGATGGAAAAAGATCCATCCGAGGAAGTGAAGGTGAAAGTTCACTGCGAGGGCCAGCGTGAACAAATAACACAAGTAGGGACGACATGGTGTCGATTTGCCAAAGAGCTGGTGGATTATTTTAGAACCGCCTCACACTTCAGGCGGGTTTGTTTTGTTCCGGAGAGAGTATAAACATCCACGGGCTCCTCTACAATAAACTACTGAGGCCGAGAGGAGCTAAGCCCCGAAGCCGCTCAATAAGTGTGTCTGCGTGAACAGGAAGCCGCCACATGTCCTTCAGGAGAGGTGGCCTTACAACCCCTTCATGTTTGACTGAAGAGTCAATCACTTATTACTATAATTGGATTATTACTACAGTTTAGCCTTCGGTGTGCCTCCCTGTTTGCAAACAGGGCCCAGACAGTAACTCTAGCCGCTAACTGTGTAACAAAATAAGATATATGGAGTCTTGGTAAAACTGTGCGAGCTGTGGAAATAGCATTTAGAAGTACGTTCAATGCACTTAAAGCATGATCTGCGCTGTTTAAATGTTCCAACTTTCAAAACAATGTGTCTGAAAAGTTTAATCGGAAGCTCCTCTTCTGGTTTAAATGTGTATTCGTGAGAGAAGTGAGTTAAACAATACAAATTTCAAGGTTAAAAATATGCGCGTAACACAAACTAGTCTTTAACAGACTAAAAGAAGAAGGTGCTAGCGGCTGCACCTCGAGATGCGAAGTGGCAGCAGCCACATAAAACAGCCAAGAGACGTGGATGAACTTTGGCCTTCTCTAACCACCTCCACATTTGCCTGTAAAGGCCTCATTCTGACATCCTAATACCTTCTGTCTCCCTCGTCTGCTGTTGAAATGAAACCAAACTGAGGAATGAATGAAACAGCCCACTATAGATCTGACATTTACACATTTTTCCCATTACAGCAGCGGGGGTTTTGAGCGGACATTACAGGACCTCGGGTTAAGAGTCTTGAGTGTACATTGAGGTGAGAACATCACAAAAAGAATCAAAACACCATTGTCATCCACGCAGGCTCACGCAGGCATGAACGGAAAGTTAAACCAACAAAGACACAAATCCTCAGCGCCCATCCGGCATGTCCTCGGCACCTCGTGCTGACTGGCCTCCCCTCTCTTACAACTTCACATCCATTCATCTCGCACACCTCATCAGGATCCCGGCAGCTCGACCCCAACCATCTCATATCCTCCGCACACCTTTACCTCCTCTCTGGGCCCAGCAACAGATCTCAAATCCCAGGACTAATAACTCCCCTGCATGTTCTGGACCACTGGATCTTGTTCACGATTCCACCTGCGACTAATGACACGTCTCGTGAACCTGGTTCCTTGGTTTTGTCCTTTTTGTCGCAAAATTAAAAAAAAAATTGTAATTGTAATTGTAACTTGATGTGTGTTCTTCCTCATTTTAATGCGGTGTGTGATTGTGCAATAAGAAAATAAATAAGGAACACGTGTTAACAGCCTTAAACACGAGCTATCCACACGTTTGGGCAAAGAGGATGTGCCTTGTGCCGGAGACGTAGGCGTTCATCTAGATAAGTAAAGCAGGGGAAGAAAGACACAGTCGAGCCGGGAGACAGACATGTCAGAAGACAGATGGACACAGAGGGATATTGGCCAATTAGACAAACATACAGAGACCTATCGTTCCATTACACAGGGACTGACATGGCGGCGATGGAGACAATGGGCCCCTTCACTATACTACTGAGTGTTTATGTCCCGTGTCAGTCCGCATCACCAGTGTCCCCCTGACTGCTCCCAGCTGACGACCCAACACACACACACACACACACAAAAACACACACTCTCTGACCTCTGCGGTTGAACTTGAACGTGCACACGCACACACACACACACACCCTCCCGCTATGCTTTCTGTCACATGTCAGCGTGTCATGTCCCACGCAGGCACACAATCTGAACTCCTCGTGTGTATGTGTGTGAGTGGGGGGGGGGGGGGGGGGGGGAAGAAGATGAATGAATGAATGGGCTTCTGTTGGACTGCTCTTAATGACTTTCTTTAGAGTTGTTGTGTTTAACGTCAGGAAACACCAAGCGTGTACGCCGCCAGCGTCTCAATTCAACCCCTCAAACACTCCACCTAACCACAGTTTCCCCATCTTCTAAATGGGCTTCATTGAGATGGTTTACAACTGCGGCGTGGAGTAAACCAGGCACCGGCGCAGTGAAGAAGAAGAAGAAGAAGAAGAAGAAGAAGAAGAAGAAGAGGTCTTTCTGTTTTCCCTCATTCTACCTCGTTCTCTGTTCTCTCATTTCTTCCTAAAGCTAAACTCCTCATCACCATCTCGCTTTTTTTTTCTACACCCCTCTTCCTCCGCTCACTTCCCTCCCTCTGCTTTCTGATACCAGTGCATAAAACACACACAAAACGTTTTCACTGGAGCCGGGTAATGAGGCCGACCTCTGACCTCTCCTTGATGACTTCCATACCTGTGCATGTGCTAGAGTACGTGCGCTTGTGCGTATGTGTGCGTGAGTCTGCAGCTGGCGGCTGACAGCGACATGACTAATGAGGGCTCGGGACAGAAATAATAGGTGGGAATTATAACACAAAAAGGGTACAAGCGCAAAGGAAAAGGAAGAACAAATGACAGAGCAATGGACAGGAGGAAAGGAGCAAAAAGGGAAAGAAAAAAAAGCAGGAAAGAAAGGCTACGGTTTGGGGAAAAGGTTTAAATAATTAGAAAACTAAAGCCTAGGCCACAAAGGCGTCACAGATAGGAAGTTGGCAATGGTTCACACACACGCACACACACGCACACACACACACATCCAAAGATCAAGAAAAAGGTACATTGAGGCCCAGAGTTTAGCGCTGCTGACGGTGCCTCCGTATACAAGTGTTAACACCCGTCATGACGGGTTCTTAAAGGCCCAGTGGTTCCCCCTTTAGTTACTGTAACCCTGCTATACCAGATACTGGACATTTTCCAGAATATACTTGAACATCGCTGCATTAACCACCCATGAGGACAAATTGAATGCTGTTTCAACCTCACCATCTCAACGTTTAACATCCCAGATCCAGTCTATTCATCAGGTGAGCTGTATCAGACATATTTCTAATGCTTGAATCACACCATTCTACATCTGCATGTAATGCAATTCTAGTATTGATAATTTATCTATGGTCTAAATAATTAGAAATCTCAGCAAAAAAACAGATCCGTTTCTCAAACGTTAAGTCTCGAGTCGGAGAAAGAAACCCAAATCTCTGACACTTGATCCCGCAGCGGAAACCAGACTTTGGGGGTGTAGCACGACCTGGGCAGCACATTTGGGTGTCTGGCAACACCAGTCTATAACTGTCACAGTCAGGGTGAAAGGTCATCATGTGTAGACAGAGCAGAACTTCCTAATTATACACGATAAATGTAATCACACGCAGGAAGCATTTCTTGCCATAATTTGGGGGCTTAACCTTGTCAGACGTGCCAAAGGTTTTTTACGCCTCACGTCTGAAACAGGACTGTATTTGTTTTTTTACACCATAAACATACGTACATAAAAATACAGGCATGGACTAATAATAATTCCACTCCGACCCATGTTCTAGTTGATCTACTTTTTGTACGGAGCTTTTATAGCGGGTTATATCGGGAACACGCTTAATAGGAACCAGAGAAACCAGAGGAAACCTTTCCATCGTTGTGTTTTGACAGTGATAGTATCTGTCCTAGACCTCCTCAGTGAACTCTCCGGATCAGCCGAATGCTACCAGAAGGGCCCCCGACCAACCGACCCGAGACACGGCTCCGAGAAACAAGCAAGACAGACGGACAAATGGACAGGTAGCCACTCGGACAGACATCCTGTCTCGACCCGCAAATAGATAGAACAATTAAGTCAGGTCTGGTCATTTTCATTTCCCTGACCTCCGCCCCAGCACCTCCTACGCGCGCGTGTAGGGAGACAAATTACTGCTGCGGTTGGGTTGGACCAACGGCTCCAAAGCAGAGGAACACGCAACGTGAAGGCTGAGACAGCGGGCATAAATCATAGCTGCATTTGATCTGCGGGGCTGTGGGCGGGAGGGGGGGGGGGGGGGGCAATGTGACAGAGAAATGCGTCCCACGTCTCTGGACCCTCTGGGGCTGACGTGGGTCAGATGAATTGCCCCGGTGGTATTTAGGACCGCGGGGACAACTGAATTTTTGCCTTTGAGATTTTACAATCAGAAAAGAAGTTGTGACCGAGCTTTTCCATGTGGTCGTGGAAGAGGATTCTGTTGGCCTTGTGCATCCCAGACAGCTCTCAGGGTCTCAGAATCATGTCTCCCTGCTTTCTTTTGCTGTCACGTTACCGATGCGTGAGCCCGCTGCAGCGTTGCACAGTCGCTCCCACGTCAAAGTGCAAATGTCATCGGCTGAGGAAGAGCGGTGCACTGCGACAACCCACGCGACAAAACATGTTCCACCAACAAATTACCAAAGTTACACAGCATCACTCTCTGGTGTCCCCCCAGGGAGATCACTACGTTACGTCAGGAAGTGCCCTTCAACGCTTCCACCATTGTAATTGTACGGTTTAGAGCCAGACTTTGGTTTTTTTCTGCCAGCTTTAAAACCCAAGAGGTGTCCAGTCTCAAGGCTGGCCCCCGAAAAAAATCACAATTGCATTGGTACCCAAAGAGCATTTCATCAGAGCCAGCAGGGCCCCGAGGTTCCGGGACACCTGTAATAGAGTTTCTCCACCTCACAGACACAAAAACATTTTAACTGCTATGCTGTAGAGGGGTTTCGCTCGCTCCTGCCTGCATTGAACTACGCGCCTGCGACTGATCAAATAAGGCCGGACAAATTGCATTTGTTCGGAGAAGGATCAAATGCTGGCGTCCACAAAAAACATATTAGCAGCCTGATCTACAGAGAAAATCCTTGGCGTAGGGTTCGTATTGGATTAACTAAAGTAACAGAGAAGAAGGTGTGTGGAAATCCAAACTGACTCCTGTCCTCCGCTGCTTCGCTGAGAAATTACAACGATCGTACTCAAGTGAGGAAATAGAGGCAGGGGAAACCCGGCAATGCAAAGAGATGTATTGGATTACTGCGAATAGTTACAATAACGCTGCATGCCAGTATCAATATTGAAGAACATGTTAGCCAAGGGAGAATGCTTAATTAATCTTTTGAACCCTTGGATAACAGAAAACTGTTGATGCCTTTCTCAAGTTAATCTAAAAATGATCTGAACAAATCAACACTTGGGTCCATTTCTCTCACCACGGAATACATAGAAACCATCAAATTCAAATATTTGGTAACGGGAAAAGGGGGAGATTTTTTTTTTTTTTTTCTTCCCGGTTGTTATTAAAATAAACGGAGACAGAGATGTCTGGGATGAACTGGTGTGTGAAACTCTGGGGATGAAGAGAGTGAGAGAGAGAGAGAGAGAGAGAGAGAGAGTATGGGACTAAGGGGCCTGACCGTCCGGCAGACAGACAGACAGACAGACAGACAGACAGACAGACAGACAGACAGACAGACAGACAGACAGACAGGCAGACAGGCAGATGGACAGGAACTTGGCATTAGGGAATATGATCCTGCCAAAGCGTGATCCATAAAGACTGCAAAAGGTTGAAGGGCACACTCTCTGTAATGACTCATCATCACTCAGTGGTCGCTGGGATGGCGTGGTTGTGTGTGTGTGTGTGTGTGTGTGTGTGTGTGTGTGTGTGTCTGGGAGAGAGGGCCAGTGGATCTGCTGAGAGATAGTGCAGGATAAACGACCAGTTCTGCTGTTATAGGCCTCTGGGGATGAACGAGAAATGTCTCTGTTGTTTTCTCAGCGCCCAGGCCAAATATTGTCACCCCACCACATCCAATGACCCCCCTCGTTGACCTTCACAAGTTTGCGGGAAAAAACATGGGTGAGGAAGGTAAAACAAAATGACATTGGCGGCGTTGGAGGGGGAGCCCGCGTTGGACCCGGGGGTGAACACAACGGGGGGGTGCGGACTTCTTCGTGGCAGCTGTTGCCGCGGTAACGTCACGGGCAGCCGACGAGGCGACGTTTTCATGAACTGATTTTTTTTTTTTTTTTTTTTTTAAATTCACAGCCAGTCATTACTTTTTTTTACGACAGCGCAACCCGGGCCTGACCACTAAAAGGGCGGCGCGGACTGCCGACACCTTGTATGTGGAATTCATAAAACAATGGCTCGCACTAAATTCCCCTGCTGCCTTCTCAATCACGCTGCTCCGGCAATGACTGTGTCTGTGTGCATTTATGTGTGTGCATGTGCAAAAGGGCCCATATGTTTATGTTGTTGTTCGGCATCGGATGAATATCTCCATTCCTTGGCGGGTTGACAGCCTGTTTGTCATCCAAGAGCTGACCTTGGCCAGCATCATAACTACCTTTATCCTGCCATACCTCCCCCCCCCCCCCCTTCACCCTACGTCTCCATTGCCTCTCTCGCCCCTTCCATCTTTCTCAACCCTACCTCCTGCTTCTTCTCCCTCACTTCTCTCTCTCTCTCCCTCCCTCCCTCCCTCCCTCCGCAGCCTTTTGTCATTGATCGCTGATGCGATTGGCTGCCTCCACGCTCGGTAATGACCTGCCCTGGTAACCAGCCGGCTGCTGCGCTCGGCCCCTCGTAGATTGAACTGTCAGATGGCAGCGATTAATGGCCGGGGGAGGGGGGGGGGGGGGGGGGCGGAGAGACACAGACTCACACCTGCAGTGTCCCACCCAGCGCTGCCGTGCCAACGCGCCGTCCCGTCCCGTCCCGTCCCAGCTCCGCCGGGTCCACGTGAATACAAGTGTGTTGGGTCCAAATCTCTTGTGAGGACGGATAAATATTCAAACATGTGTAGGTGCAGGAGTTTATGGGTGCGTATAAATCTTTGCTTTCATAAATGTATTACCGCCCCTGAGGGTAATGCTTGCATTCTGCCCCGGGCCGCCGTGGCTGACGGGAAGTTATGGTGTGAGGCTGTGTCGGAATGACTAAAGAGGGGGGCGAAAAAGAGTCGGAAAAACGGCGATCAATGAATATAACGGTGAACGTGTCAAAATGTGGGATCTCGCACAACTATCAAAACACGAACGCTGATTAAAAACAACACACAGAGCAAACCGGTAATGATGCGATGAGAGCCTGAAAAAGTTGTTAATTCCGTCAGATGAGAATACAACCGAACCAAACCACAATTTGCTCCAATACTTAAGGGACATCATGTTATCATTATGTGTCTGCGCTGCTATAATTTGTTGCCCCCTTGCTCTTCTTTATTACTATGTTAGCTATGATTGCGCCGGCAATCATTCACTTATTCTACTGTTCGCACTCGAGACACTCCGTGCAGGAGAGATCAGAATAAATGCCTAAAATGTTAACATATGGCTGCTTCCCTCGAGCCCGAGATGAGTGGGGTGTTTGGTCTGGTCTCGCTCTGTCTCTCTCTCTCTCTCTGTCTGTCGGGGGCCCACGCGGCCGTCCCGTGTTGTGCTTGGCGGGCCGTCTGCTAACTGTCAGCGCAGTATCTCCTTACACTGATGAATGGGTAGTTTCCAGACCTTTCCCCAAAAAAGCTTCCATCCCCTCGTTCCGACGCTCTATCCAGAGGAATGGCCCCGGGAAAACAAGCGCTCCTCTCTCTCTCTGCCCACCGGCCTCCCTCAAGGGGAGCTCCAATCTAGCGGCGGGCTAAATTTAAAATGCTCTCGTCTGAGGGGGTGGGGGGGAGGTAGATAAAGAAGGAAATAGGCAAAACACAGTAAGAAAGAAAAGACAAATGAGGAACGCGAGACATTTGGTGGGAAAGAAAGAAAGAAACTAAAAAAAAAGAGAGAAAGAGTGATAGTCCTCTGAGCCGTGAACACGTGAATATCAGGCCAGCAGGGGTTTGGCGTGTTGTGTGAAAACGGAGATAAAATCGATTAGCTTGCCCACTGACCCGGTGAGCGGCGTGCACCCCCCCCGCCCACTCCCCCCTCCCCCACCCACCCACCCATTGCCCGGTCCTGCCAGAGCCCTGACAGAGACATCCAGGCCCAGAGGTCCCGCGGGGTCCCTTCTGGACACTGAGGTGAACAAAGTGCTGCCCTCCTGTCAAACTAAAGCCCTCAAGCACCAGCGCAGCAACAAACCGAGCGGCAATGCTTCAGTGCTCTCTGATTCCACAGGAGACAGAGGAGATGCAGTGTGGGCTGCAAGAAAGAGCTCAAAAACAAGCAGCTCAAAGAGAAACGTAATTCATGTGTTAATTCCCATTTCAGCCAACTGAAATGAGCTCAGATTTATTGTGATATCTTTAAATGTTTTTGACTGTTTCATTGAAGTATTAACACCCTAATTTATTCTACACCGTGTGTCATAAAAGAATGGCTTAAGATGACTGCGGAGGCCGTAGCTGTTAGTAGTTACTGAGTTACATGAATTTTTAAAGGAATACAGCGATTACCCACTTTGGCACAAACTAACAGCCTCTTTCGGTTTCAGGAGGAATATCTGCTTATTATTTCAGTACTCCGCCTCCACTTCTCACCACTTCCTGTCGTCCAAAGAAGAACACTACCGTTTTCAAAGATGCCATCAACATGTTTTTTGAGGATAATAATTGATGATTCCGGAAATGCTTGGGTACTTCTGTGCAGCATTGGACTGACAAACAGCCACCTGTTGACGGTTCCCTTATCATCCCATCGCCGTGTTTTCCTCTCATGATTTCCTCAGTGGGATCACTGGGTGAGCAGCACCTCTTTGATTCCTGCCTCATTGTAGCGCGTCTGACCCCCGGGGGGGGTCGCAGAGTGGAAAGAAGTGGATGTGTCACCGGCGAGCTCTTCTCTCCGTGTTACAATAATATTTCTACGGTGCGTTTAGGATGCTAACGCTAATCAAAACAGGACATCCTGAGGACGGCCGTGCTCCCCCTACCCCCCCACCTCCCCGCCTCCGTCCCACCGACCGCTTCATGTTTTTGTGTTTGTGGAGGAGCGACAATCCCAGGAAGCCGCGAGAAAGGTTCATCAAAGCCCTGAGCGGGCGGGTGGGGGGGGCCCGGCTGCAGGATCGCTGGAATGCGGCGTGGAAAGGAATCTCTACTGTCCTATTGTTCCCTCGTTTCCTCGGTCTCATCACACGCCGGCAAACGTCCAGTTCACTTACAGGTAAGAAGCGCTAATCAGCCCCGCATTCCTTCCCAGCGCCGCATTCCTTCCTCCTGCCGCGACCCCGGGGGGGGGGGGGGGGGGGGCGACCAGCGACACCGGCGCGCGCACCCGACCAAAGGCGCGCGGAGGGGGAAGTCATCGAGGCAGATGGCGTTTCCCTTTCTTGGACAGGCGGGGGTTGTAGGTGGAACGCCTCGCTGATCGAGGGAAGAGGATCTACAGCGACAGATGGGAGACGTTTGAGGGGCCAGAGGATTTGGGGAATCGGGTCATCCTGTGCTTCGTGTGTCATTTTAAAAAAAAAAAAATCTTTTAACACCTATCGACCTTAATGTCCCACGCTTTGCCCCCCGAGACAGCCGCCATCACATCTAATCGGGTGAACTTCATCAGGAAGGCCCCGGCTTTGATCACCACTCCTACCCTCATCTCTCCCGTCCTGCGGGGGGGGGGTCACAGGTCACTGCTTAATGAGCTTCGGGGCGGAGGGTGGGTGGGTGAGTGGTGGCGGGGGGGTGGGGGGGGGGCGGCTTGTTGTGGCAGGGATGAAAGGTGCACAGGAGTCACACACACGTAGCACACAAACACATAAACAGACACACCTGAACCGTTCCGTCCCGCGCTCCCTTTCCCAGCTGCAGATGGGCATGACCCCGCGGCCCCCTTTGGCCCGTGTTAATCACAAATGACTTTCCTTTCTCTCCCTCCCTCCCTCCCTCCCTCCCTGCCTCCCTCCATCTCTCGGGCCAGTCTGCTCCACCCAGGGAGATCCCCGAGCTGTGCTGGAACACGCTGTTATCGCCACATTCACAGAGCGATTGTTGGCTAATTCCTGTTTATGTGTGCTCTCTCCCCCCAGCGCGCAACGCTGAAAACGCGCCGTTCCCTCCGTCAGCGCCTCCGTGACGGCGACTCGAAAGAATGTGCGCAGGAAAACACTTTGCGATACATGTTAGCAGGGCCGGGTCTAGACAGGCATGTACGAGGGGGCAGCCACAAATCTTGAGGGGGCATTGTGCTCCAGCACCTAGTTTGAGGGGGCACAACATTTATTTGAGGGGGCCAGGCCACCTCTTGCCCCTGCCTAGACCCGGCCCTGCATGTTAGTGCAAACATATCTACACATGATACCAAAGTTCTGGTCAATTGCAATGAACTCCGCGATACATTTCCTCGACCCACTTGGTCACATTTGAGGGGAACTGGGCAGATAGAGGAAAAAAAAGAGGTAGGATGTGATCTGACGTGCAAACATGACATCATGACTGTGGTCTGCAGCGCACAAAGGTTGGCAGCCAGAATAAAGTCATAGCAAGGCCCTTGTTTGGTCTTTCTCCTCGTGAAAGCATTCAACACCGTAGTAAAGTGTCTTCGGGTACAGTCAGCTGAGACGAGAGGCCGCGGCGTCTGGGCCCTGCTTTCTGCCACCTGCTGCAGGTAATTGATTGGAGCGTAAAATGATTGAGTTTCTTTAATTAGCTTAACGGACGCCTCTTCTCAAAGCACGCCGAGGAGCTCCTAACTTCACACGCCGCCTCATTAAGAGGCCCGGGGGGGGGGGCGGAAAGCGCACCATCAGCAATCCGTTGACATTAAAGCTCCTCGGGCATCATAACGACACAAATCAGCCTGCATGTCCGGGTAAACTTTTCAACTCAGCGAAATGCCATTCATCTCAGAGCCATTTGCGATGAGAGAAATGGCGGCGCGCCACGCGTTTGACAACGCCGCCCGCCGTGCACTCGGGGGGGGGGGCGCCTTTGTTTTGTGCACACGCACTAGAACGCGCTTGCACTCAGCTCGCTCAAGTAAGCACGTGCTCGCCTCCCTTAAACACACACACACACACACACACACACACAAGCACAATCTATAAAAAATATGCTTAGACCGCTCTGTTGATAATGACCTCAGCTTTGGCTCCGTACTGGGCCAGACCAGACTGCCGACAGACTGGAGGCTTTTGTGTAGACTCCCTATCTCTAACTCCATGACCTTTAGAGGAGAGAAGAAAGCCGACCATGCCTTTTTTTTTTTTTTTTTTTATTTAGAAGGGGTGGCTCGCTCATTGTTCTGTGTTGGTACGGTTTCCCTGCGGTAAACACACAGCGGTTCCCAGGCTTGACATGTTGCTGCACAAACTCTACCCTCCCTCCATCCATCCCTTGGTGTTCCCACACTGCCCCGTCTGGGTCGCTGAACTATACCGCCCCCCCCCAACAACACACACACACACAGCACCATGTAAATACAATCATTTCTGCCCCACCCTTAAGAGCAAAAAACACTTTTCACAAGGACCAGCGGTCTCAAACCAACGCTTGTCTGTGGGCTTCAACCCGTGATGAAACCCTCCACGTCTGTGACGGGCCGAGAGGAAGGAGAGCTGGGAGTGCAGCTGAAGGAGAGGGAGCAGAGATGGGAGAGGAGTCCCTTGGGGCAGGGCCGCTGCGTCATGGGGCCTGAGAGGGGACCCTTTGGCGGGGCCTGGCGGGGCCCCCTAGTTGCTTGGGACATGGGCCATCCTTCAAGCGGGTGACAACAGTGCATAAACAAACGACTAACCTCATCGGCTCCGTGTTTACAGCCCCGGGATCGGGTTCTGGACGACTCATTAACACCAGGGACCTTCGGAAAGAGCCATTTTCTGAGGGGGGATGTGTGTGTGTGTGTGGGGGGGGGGGGGGGGGTTCTCCCATCGTAAGAAAGGAGGAAAGTCAACGACATGTCAGACCAGATGGGGGCGTTGATAGATGAGGGGGGCCTGGGTCACCTGCCCCCCCCCCCCCCCCCCCAAACTCACCAACACACACGCAGACAGATGCTCCCTTGTGCCCCCAAAACACAACTGATAAACCACAAAGGCAGCGTGTGCGTTTGAGCAGATGTGTGTGTGTGAAATGCTTCACACCTGGATCAAACTTCCTATCAATGTGCATGTTCACTATCCCCCCCCCCCTCTGATCACATGATCTTTACACATCTAGGACTTCCATGTGACTTCAAGTGCAAGGGGCCATTTTACGCACTCACTCACTTCCGGCAATGGCAAGGGCATGAATTGAAAAATAAATATTACCAGCGGAGCATTTCACCGTACAGGGAAATAAACGGCTAAGATATGCAAAAATAGGGAACCAGATCAAGTTGTAGAAATCTTTCAACCCCCCCTCAAACTTAAACAGTCACATTTTATTTGTATTACTCAAATACTGGAGCTTTTCAGGTTTTAATTCATACCTCGAATACCAACTGATGTGGTAGTCGGCTGTGATTTTATATTCAGTCAATGCAACTTAGATAAAATAAAAAAAACATGAGCCCATAATGAGACATTTATTTGCACCTATTTGCATTAGAAAACGAGTTCAAAGCCACCGTGGGCCCCTGTGATTCTTGACCCATCCATTACCGGAGGAGATATGGAACATTTGTATACGCGGCTTTGGCACCGAGCTGAGCGCGCGCACGCAAAGAGCACCGCTCGGGGACAACGAGGGCTGTTTAATGGGGTCTCTATTTCACTTTGCTCGCGTCGGCCCGCTCCCTCTCACCTTTTAAATGGGCCGATCTATTAAGCGTTTTAATGAGCTCCGCCAGACAAACGCGAGGACGCACGCACGGCCCATTGCGCACTGCGAAGGAGGGCGACGCACCGCTCCGCTCCGGAGGCACAGAGCCGCTGACGGACAGCGAGGCCTCTCACTCTCTCTCTCTCTCTCTCTCCCCCCCCCCCCCCCCCCTCTCTCTCGCCCTCTCTCCCTCTTCTCGCAGCTCCTCGCGTGCCGATCATCCAATGGGCCAGCTATGCATCTACAAAAAAAGTAATATGAGGCCTCACTTTTGGAGACAGGCCGATCAGTGAGTGATGGCTGACTAAATATTGTGGTAAATGTGAAAAATGGTTAGCAAGTGGACGTGTGTGTGCGTAGGGACACACACACACACACACACACACACACACACTGGATACGCTCCATTGCCACTTGTTAAGCTTCCAAATACTTCTAATGGAACTTTCCTTTAGATCTCTATTAGTGTTTCACACCGTGTTCAAAAAAAAAGGATTTAAAATCTAGGCCCGACGTCTAACATCACTGGTCACGTGAGATCCATTGAAATCATTCCGAACACATTATCAAACATCTCTAAAACACAGTGTAATCAACGTTTTTATTGAGACACCAATATGCTATGGGGACCTTTTAATGAGACCTACGCCAAGCGAGTGTGGATCATCAAAGCCCGCCCTCCTGTAGCCCACAATCCACCGCGGGGTGCGGCCTGCACGCCTCGGCTATACTTAGTTGGGAAGCACAGATTTTTGCGGCGCACCGCATTGCATCTGGACGTGCGGACCAATCAGTCAATCTCCATCAATCACTCTTACGTTCAACCAGCTCTCCATCACCTCCTCGATTACATCCACCGGCCCCCACGTGCCCCCACCTTGTTTTCTTTCTTTTTCCTTTTTTTAATTTTTTTTTTATCACACGACTGTTCTGCGAGGAGGCCCCGTGCATGCCCGCTTTATACCACGCGCACACCGAGCGCATTGACCAGCATCGCTCTTATGAGGGGGTCTGGGAATTTAAATATTCACTGTTGACGCTGTGCAGACGTGGCTCGGGTCCAGAGCGGGCCAGCTACTCGGGGGACACGGACCCCCCCCCCCTCCGCCCCCTCATTCTGACGGAGGAAGCAAACATCTTCCATCTCGAGAATAATAATCTTAAAATAAACGAGGAATTACCTCCCCTTTATTTGAGAGAATGCCTCTAAACGCAGATGACTCTTCCAATTGTGAACAAAAGTTTTGTGTCGCACAGAATTTGGGACCAGGAGGGCCTCGAACCCACCAACAAAAACGAAAACACTTGTTTCCCCAGCTCCTGCATCAGCATGATGGTTGTGTGTGTGTGTGTGTGTGTGTGTGTGTACCTATTTCCTTATCCGAGTTACAATCGTTTCTAAACATTTGAAATAATTACAACACTATACTTTATATATTTATATACTATATTTGCTCAGGATATCCTCCGTGAGCTCGTGTGAAGTAAACCAACTAAACTTCCCTCGATGCTCTTAAAGCCTCTCAACTTGTCCTCCATCCTCCTGCTGCTTATTGGCTGTTAGAATTATATTTCGGAGGAGTCATTTGAGCTGCTAAGCCTTTTTGTTTGTATTTAGCTGATACACACAGACTGACAAATGTACCATTGCACTGTTGCCTTTTCTTGTTTTGACCTGTCTGCCTGTTTTCTTTTTTATCTCCAAAAGGTCTGCAACACAATTCTAGATTATTACTGTAAGTTTTACAATGAGAATAACCTCAACAATTTAACGTCAGCCTTAAAAACAAATGAAAAGCCACACAGCACAACAATTTACACTGATGAAAAATATAGAAATGAACACGTAGAATAAAGCTTGATTGAAACAGCTTTTAGAAAATAGATGTACATAAGTCTTGATAATTTATTGTAGCAAATCAATACATGAATCGCCACATCAATCATCTCATTGCATAAAGTCTTGGGTCGAAATATTTAAATCAATTTAATGGCGAGAGTGATATTACACATCATTTAATCAAACCCAATTAAGATTTTAAGTTAGCATTTTCACACTGCGTGCATTTCGTCAGCTACACAAAAACAGCCGCGCTTCAAAAGAATTAAAACATCTGGTTGCAGTTTTTTTTTTTCTTCTTTTTTTCCTGAGTTACATATCACTTTACAATCGACACATTACGCATTAAAACGAGCTCGGAACGAACCGCCAGACTCACAAACACAACGACGTTACAAACACGATTACCCCCCCCCCCCCCCTGTTCCCCGCAGCGCGTGCACCGTGCGCGTCTAACGCGTCCTCCTTCTCTCTCCTCGTTTTCCCCGGGCCACCAAACGGCGGGTTCGGTCCGACTCGCTCCCCGCGACGCCGAAAGACGGCGGCGGAGCAGCGACGCAGCGCGCAGCGACGCAGCGACGCCGACCCGCCGAACCGAGAAAAAAAAAGAGGCACCAGACTTCGCCACAGCGCCCACTACGTGCGAGCCGGCCATTGCGAGGCTGGAGCCCTGCGCAAAGTTCCTCCACCGCGCACACAGCGCAAACTTTAAAGTTTAAGTTCGTCCGGAAGGCAGCAGTTTAGTTCGTTTTCCTCGCGAGGACGCCGTCGTTATGACACTTAAAAAGGTTTTTTTTTTTTTTTTTTTAAAGCGGGTTCGTGTTTTTTTTTTTAATCTGTCGGAAAAGCAACCAATGCGGAAAAACTATTGATAACAGCGACAGTCTGTATAGGTACATAAGATGGCAAAAGGGAAAAAAAAGAAAGGGATGTTGCACCTACTCGTGGCCAGTTTCCGTGCCCTGCCTTTGGACCTCATGGTGCCAGTCTCTCGGAGTAGGTTTGTTTGGATTTTTTCTTGGATCTTTTTTTTTGTTTGTTTTCGTCCTTTTTGTTTTTTTTTCTCTGTCCTTTTTCGCTGGGTTTCTCAATCCAAACGCGCTATCTCTCCAGCATTGTCAGTCGGGGACACCTTCGCACATGCGCACAGCAACGAGATCTGCCGGCACCAAGTGACAGAAAAAAAAAAAAAAGTTTGGGACGATTTATCACTTTGATATCAACCTGATCCGGTCAAGATGGTGTGAATCGTGGACATCTCCTTTTTCGTGTCAGAGTTTTCCGACGAAACAGAAAGAGTAAAAAAAAAAATGTCCGACGTTGTTGAAGCCTCAGATTTCAGAGGAGTGAGGAACTTTCTAAATGAGATGGGTCCACTTCAGCGTTAACTTATTATTTCGAGGACGAGGAGCTCAAAGCCGTTCATTTGAAATGAACACAACGCAGTCCTGGAACAAGTCAAAACCAAGTTGGACCTCACTGAAAAGCAACGCAATAGTCATTTGGCGATATTTTCAAAGTAAAAGAGGAAAAAAAAAAGTTCAACAGTGAGCAGTAAATGAAAAGCTGTGGACATTTGTTCTCAATCTTTACTCTTTGCACCTTTTCTCTCCGAGGGAAGTCACATTCATCAACGTTCACCTAAATTACCAATGCTGCATATAGTCATTAAAGACTTTATATATTTTAATTGTGTTTTTGACCATTATACCGAGCAGAGGGAAATGAATGACCCCCCCCCCCGCCCGCCCCCCCTTTCTGCTCCCGCATGGGCACCCGACTGAGCCCTAATATGAGTGCAGGTTTCCTCTCTCTCTCTCTCTCTCTCTCTCTCTCTCTCTCTCTCTCTCTCTCTCTCTCGCTTGGTGCTGACGATAATTAATATGTTAAGTGCTCAGAATGAATGCCTGTTTGAGACGTTTCTGTTGCAGTGCGTCCATTGCATCACTTGGTAATTGCTGAAGGCTCGAAAGGGATGTTTTCACTTGATTTAACTTTGAAGGAGAAAGAAGAGAAAAGTACTTGGTGTCCTAATCTTCATCTTGGTGTTTGGAATAATGGTTGGCCCATGCTTCTTTTCGTTTAGGATTAGAAGAAGGGGGCCACGCTCATAAAGGCATGCCGTCCAAACACTAAATGTCAATAAAACTCTCTGTTATCACATAAACATTTTATAGGGGCATATTTAGATACTGAGTCATATATTAAACAAAAAGTACCAGTAGATACAAAAACAGAAATTCATGATTTGTTACCACCCTCTGTGTTTGGTGCTTTCATATCACACATAAGAAATTGGTATCTTCAAATGAGTCCACATCTGTTCCCAAACAGACACAACATACTCACAGTTATTGGTAATTAATTAGATCCCCATGAGATCATTCTGACCTTGTAGATGAACTCGTTACTGGGTTGTGATCTCCAGTTATTGATTCTAAACTGCGTTGCATCTGATCCAGAGATTACGCCCTGGTAAAAAACAAACATTGCTCTATTATATGAATGGAGATAAAGTCTTAAACTCTGCACAACAGCAAACAGAAAATAAAGATGATACAACCCCCGAGGTGGGGTGTTTGGTGCCAAACCCACACCCACTGAAGCGCTGACTCCAGAGCGTGTGGTCATGTATACCTGATTGTATCTCACTCTACCTTCGGTGTAATGACACCAATGATTTTATTGAGTGGGTCGCGGCTCCACACCGTGCCCGAGAAGGTGGTGCGCGCGCGAGAGAAAGAGAGAGAGAGAGAGAGAGAGAGAGAGAGAGAGAGAGAGAGAGGGGGGCTTCAGGCGGCGCGCTCAATTAGCCTAAATGGAAACAGTTTTCATTCCCCACAATAAGTCACCCTTCCCTCCCCTCTGAAGCACTTTCTCTCTACATATATTTTATTATGATACGCTGAACCCGGTGGCAGGGCGCAGCGCTGCGGACATCCCCAAAGCCCCGTGGATTGTAATTATTAGAAATTAATTGGGTTCGAGACCCACGCGGTTGCAAACGGAGCAGATTGCCTCAACTCTTTTTTATTTTCATTTAAATTGACCCACAAACACACGGTACAAAACTGTATTAATTATTGTTTATTGCAAGGACACCTCTATTAAAACCAAGTTGTTATGTAGGTTTACTGCGTTACAGTAGCGGCGTGGGCAGCTGTTAAGGGGTTAAAAAACATAACATGATCTGTATTAGGGGCTATGAAGGCGGACTAAAAGTGAAAAGGGAGCCTCCGGCACAAGGAAATTACCAGCGCCAGCCTGACCTTTGAGCGAGGTAATCAATCAAGTGATCAACGGGGTTATTTATCACTGCTTTGTTCAGCCAAACCTGTGTAGAAACAAAATAAAAGATGGAAAATGAGAATATTGATATTCTGGGAGCTTGCATTGAATTATTAAATTCAACAGACATCCGTTTCTTCTAAGGTACAGAATAATTATAATGTACGTTACAACTTCTGATAATAAAATCTGGTCAAAATACGCAAAATTAAAAAGAATCCAAATATTTAGTGAAAACAATAAGTGAAAGAAGGCAACATTTGACCACTGAAGGCCCACGTGCCTGCTTTACACTTAGTAAAATGCCAGAAACATGTGGTCAGTCAAGGCTTGATTTCCCACAAATTATTTCACCTATTTATTGCAATAAATCCCTGCTCGTCCTGCTTTTTATTACAATGCAATTGATTTTGAAACCCTGGTAAATACAATTATGTTGCTACTACTGAGTGGAGTATTTTGAACCCATTCAAATGCTTCCAAAGAACATCTAATACCAAGACAATTTGTGAGTTGACATTATCTCCTTTAAAAAAAGGTCTGTTAAAGAAGAGAGGCGTGAGATTCCACTCAATAAAATTTAAATGATTTTATTTTTTTATGAATCAAAAATGAGGTAAACATTTTGGATGAACTAATGCTTTAGATGCTTGGTCAGTTTGGAGGTGAGTGTGTCCTTAACATTAAATAACAAGGGAAACAACATTTTTTATAACTTGGCTGGTAATCTTCTATTTGAATAACGTAAAATAATGTGTAAGACAATCTAAAGAATCCTTTGTTCTACATGCCTGTTAACTTGCATGAACTAAAAGACTGTGGTTTAATTGCAAGTGTGGATTAATACAAGGCTTAAGGCCTTATATTTCAATATTATACGTACAATGATACTACATTTTTTTGCAAAAATTTTATTCTATAAAAAAAATGCATTTCTTGGGTAGATTTATGTTCATGGAATATTGCAATGAAAATAGAGATCATTTTATTCTCTCAAAACACCATTTTTTCCTTTTGAACAATCGAATACGATGACATAAATTGACAATTATTCAGCATCTCACAAACTCAGTTCAAATCATTTGCAAGTTTTAAAATAACTAAGTCAAAAGGTTCTTCTGAGATGAGGGACCAATCCTAAAGATACATATAAGTTCCACGTCAGAGTTTATAACAGGAGGCCGAGTCACTGTGAGAGGATGAGTCTTCTGCTGAAGATCATCTATACTCTACCGCCACCTAGTGGACGGATTGCATGACGTAAACAATCAAATAAAGCCATGCAACAATCCCATTTCAGTCCCAGCATAAATAAATATATGAACCGCAACGGATGGATGTCTATAGCACGATTATGTAGACCGTGAAGAAACTCAAATAAAACAAAAGTCTCCAAAGGTAACAGGTGAGTGATCGATGAGTCCGCCATGAGTAAAGTGCATTTTAACAACCGCTTCTGAACTCAAGACTCCCGCATTAGAGACCGACTACGACATGCTGTAGAGACACTTTGTGGAAGTAGTATTGATAACATCGGGAAATGGCCGTGGGGATGCCCTGAGGACGGCTTGAAGGGAGGATCTTACACACACACACACACACACACACACCCACACAGGAACAAACAGATACAAACTCCCCCCTATCAATACCAACGTTGTCCTTGCACGGGTCCAGTCCACAGAGGGAGGTGATAGGTAATCAATGGCAGAGCCGGTGTGGTTTATTTATCTTCATTTCCAGTAAAGGCAGACAGTGGATCCTTGTCAAGTTCCCGGTTTCACGGCAATTACAGTAAAATACGGACGGATGGGAAGTCTGGGACACCCATCAATACGGTGGACTTGGTTTGAACTTTAAACTGACATGAATCACAGTTTTCTTTGACACGGTGTAAACGAATGAATTCATTCGAGCTGCTCCACCTCCGGGGTCCTGGTATCGTGCATGCTGCTTCACCAGGTACAGAGCTATCTTTATTATTACTACCAGCTCTTCATGTTGTGCTTTAACGAGCTCCCAATGACCAATGCAGGAGAAAAAGGCCTTAATTTGGATCAAGCTTCTCAAAAGTTGAGGATTTGCAGCTTTTCCTGGTTTTGTATGACGGTAAATAAAATGTTCCAGTTTGTTCCCAAAAATAATCCATTCATGGATGAAACGAAACCCCAGTTACGGCCCTTAATGACTTCATACATCCAGAGGGAGCCCAAGATTCCCAGATGACGTCACAAATGTTACTCCAAATATTTTTGCCTCTTCTCTCTCTCCGAAAAACTGAAAGGGGCGACCAAACTGGGACAGTGTGGCACACTGAGCAGGATGGAACGCAGCCACATCTCCAGTGGTCACAGCCCAAGTTACATCTAACGTTACAGCTGTTTCACGCCACGTTAGGGGGGTTTTGTGGAGGCACAAACTCAGATATTATTAATAATTGATTACATTCACTATCGAGCCAAAACCCCTTTCGCGCTCAGGTTGGGAGCCTCTCCCCACAAAGCCATTTCTCATACAAGACGTCCATTACTGTCCCTCTGTGAACAATTCCGTTGGGAATAGTTCAATTAATGATGTTCTAGTTTCAGTCTCTTCTCGGAGACCGCTGGGCTCAGACCGCGCGGCCTTTGAAGGACTCGGCCCGCGTAGGCCAGCGAGGCCGGGTGCAGCCGCCGGGTTGAGATAAGAACTGGTTGAAATGTTGGAATATCTGAGGATCGGCATTCACTCCATCTTTTGTGCATCACGTGACACATTATGAAAAACAAAATTTAGAGTTGAAATGTAATAAAATACAGGTTTAATGGTTTGAATCAGTTAATAGGAAAATAGAAGTGTTAGCCAATAATTATGATTTATGTGAGCTTTAGCTTGCTTTATTTTAGAAATTGTCATGTGGTAGGGTTTTAATCCTATTCCTCACATATCGTAATCTGTTTTGCAATGAGACACCCACGGGGCAAATGGGACGTACAACTGTAGTTTGTATGGCAAACTACTTGTTTTGTGCAGTTGTAGGTGCAGTATTCTCCAAAAGACCATATTTGACCCCTAAATAACTGGATTGGCACAAGCATGGCTGCCACGAACCTGGATAATATTCGCATTGTATCACAATGTCTATTTCAGGGATTTAAGAAGTTGGAAAAAGAACACACCGGATGGAGGGAATGAGCCTGAGACGCAAATGAGACTCAACGGGGATGTGATGAGTTTCAAACATTTTATTTCCAGTATGTTTTTTTTTTTTACAAGTCAAAAGTTTGAGGTGCATAGTCATGAAGGGAGCATGAGCAACGAGGTCAGGAGCACGGACAAACAGCTGGATGATCAGAGGAAGTAGGGTGTGGGATAGTGTAGAGAATTTGCTGTGTAAACATCAATCTTGTATGTTGAAAAAGACAAAATAACATCAGTAAGATGTGTAAAACAGTGTTTAAATAGTTTAAAATGCAGATCTGCAGGTGGAGGGTAATCGCCTGAGCTTGTCATTCAAATCTCGAGATCTATAAGACAATATCTTTCAAGACCTACAGGATGCAGTTTGCTAAGGTCAATAGGTCAATATGTAGCATCTGGCATCGCTAACAATAGTTTGAAGTTTGTTTCTAATAATTCTGATACCGAAAAGTGTCATAAAAAAAAGATGTCTCTACTTCATTTCATTTTATTCATCGCCCCCCTTGAATTGGGATTGTAGTAGCGCTGATCTCAGGTCAGTGCTCGGTGGAATGTGGGAAACAGAGAGCAGACGTCAGACTCTTGGCTTGGCAGTGTCCGTTTCAGCTGCTAGAAATACAGATGCAGTTCAGAGCCATACCGTGTACAGCAGAGTACTGAAATGCCACCACCGGCGCTTTAGGTGGCGATACGACACGGTGACTGTAGTGTAAGTGCACTGAATGAGTTGCGCGTCGTCGTCGTCGTGGTGATGGTGGTGTAGATACAACAGTGAGACTCTTGGATTGGCAGTTTGAGTTTCAGCCGCCGTGGCAGTAAAAGCGACGCCAACTCGGAGTCGCCGTGGTGGTGGTCAGTCACAACTCTTTGTGGTTTCAGTGAGCGATGTTACACTAACACTGGGAGCAATTTGATAATCATGTTTGTACACATTTTTGCACGTATCCTTTTCCTAAAAGATTAAGTGTAAACTTATACATATCGGCCCTTTTTTTTTCTCCAAATGCACATATCATGTCAAATGGGCACCGGGGTTATAATTATGTATACTTGTAAACAATTAATAGCATCAGCTAAAGCAATTTGCAACAATTTTTAACATCATTTATATTGTTTTGACTATGGAAATTAGAGTAATGATGCTATCAGAAATTTAAATAAATTCATAATGCGGCAATTTCAATATGTATCAAAATGTGCATTTTGGAATCATCAGCCTCCCCCCCCCCCGAGGGAAGAGCGTTTGACATGTCGGGTATCGACCACTGGGGGGTAGTCCTACTGTGTCTACTACTCAGTACTGCAGCATCACAACAAGCAGGTGGCAGACCTCAGTACTCATGTACGATTCAGGACACACATTAGAGACAGGGTAGGTCAGAGGGTACAGAGGGACTTTTGTGAGGAGAAAAAAAGGTTATAAGAAAGTAATAAATAGTTTAAACAGCCAATATTTCACATTGTTCCACAACTAGATATAGACTGCATTAGACCAGAGAGCATTTAGTTTATCTTTCACATGTTTACCTGTCCGGTTTGCTGCGCTTAGCGAGGTTTTCCACTTTGTCACTTCAGGGAAATAAAGCTATTATTATCATGAATATCAAAAATCTCCATCTTGCAAAAACGATATACATAATGACAATGGGTTTCATTCCAGAAAACATAATAAATCAAATAAGGGATCACAGAAACAAGGAAGAGGGACCACACAAACCCACAAATATATACACGTTATGCGACACAAACCCTTAGAGGAAACCACCTTTTTGTTACGCTCTGTAAGGGTTGAACGTTAAGAAAAGTGCACAAACAGACAGGTCAAATCCACAGTGTTGTTTTTCCCTACAGGACAACGTTGGATGTATCCTGTCTACAGACGGATGTGCACAAGACTCCACAGACAGGAAAGCAAGTGCGTGTGTGCATGTGTGTGTGTGTGTGTGTGTGTGTGAAGTGCTTCTTTATATCCATAACATTCACAGGTATACAACACAACAAGGATGCTGTATCACTTCAAACACTGCACATTTACAGCTGCAATGTATAAGGAGCCATTAAAGTCGATCAATTTGTCTTATATGCAGTGTGGATCTAATGCCGGTGCATTAGTCCTACTGGATTACAGTAAATAAAGTACATGAGTACAGTGTAGATACACACATTGGTAAAATGACCGGTGCCTCGAACGGAGCCAGTCCAGACACATCCATAAAGTGCCTCATAACAGGTTATTGCATAATCTGATATCTGTCTTATTGCTTCCATTGAAAGCAAAGCGGGGAACGCACTCCAGGTGTGGAGGAGAACAATTTGAGACCAACGAGATGAAGTCTTTCCAGACAATGCTCAAACATTGTTTTTGGATTTTGGCGACTCTCCCAAAGTGTCATAAGAGAACGATGACTTTTGAGTCACGTCCAGGACTCCCTGTCTTGTGCAGCCACTCTGAACAGGGAAAAAAGTGCTGTGTTGTTTGTATGCAAGACCAGAGTTTGTATGCAAGACTACACGCTGGCTTCAAGGTGGCTCCTAGTATGTAAGTGCGTGTGTGTGAGGGCGTGGCAGGTCATGTCTTCCAGTTTCACAGACGTGAGCTTTTTGTACTGAGAGCAGCTTCTAGCTTCCCGTCAGCATCTCAGCTCTAAGTGCGTCCATATCAACCACCAGATGCAGATGCGATACGGAGAAGGGCCTTAAACTTTCCCATTGCCAGCTGTCTCATTAGAGCATGTTCTAAATTCACATATAATATATATCTTTTTTTACTATCTGTTTATTTTTTCTGCCGGGACCCTCCAATAAGTTACCAATAAACATGTAGTGCTATGACACCACTACACAGCACAAACTTTGTATTATGTGCAATGACTACGATTCCTACAGTCGCAGCAAATAGTTCTTTCCTAAACTGAAGTTTGATCACAATGCCGTAAATATTGGCTGGTTGTTGAGTCACATGAAATAAGACAGTTGGCAAAGAAAAATAAACCACTGGCCTTTAGGTCTATTCAAACATTCATTTGATAATAGCATCACTATATTGAGTTTAGAATGGATCAAAATATACTATTTATAAATGATATCAAACATCTATTCCCTGACAATCGTTACATTCTTTTTCCCTCATCTGTCCCAATGCTGCTTCCCGCTTTACCGAGGCAGCACCAATAGACTCGTGGGGTTAAGTGTTTTCTTGTGGTTCTCAGAGCAAGTTTTATTATTGGACGGTAGCCAGTTGGGAGTCTGCATCCAGCCACGGAAATGTGGTTGTGTAATTATATTATGTTGCTCTCCCCACAGTATATCCTGCTGATACGCCACTGGACCAAGGGGCCACTTTCTCACTAAGCGTCCAGCGGAGTGTTTCCATCGTGATGATGATTCACGCTTTTCCCGTTTTGCATCAGTGTCAAATGCCGTTAACCCCCCCGCAAATCCCTGCAGGTCTACCTCTGTGACCCGGGTTTAAAGGGTAACAATGGTTGGAGCAGTGCTGTGAAAAGGGGTTGAATGGGACCCCACGGAGACGCACAGAAACGTCACTCCACTGTGGCCCGAGACGACGTATACTTATGGGAAGTTATATAAAACGCGCACATGCAAAAAATGCATTGGTTATTACTCAGAAGCAGCATGATCAGTGTCATTCCTTTCTATAGGGAGCTGGGTAATCTAGGGATTGTCTTTGATGAGGGATAGGATTGTTTTTTTTTATATATATATATATATATTTTTTCATCTTCCCACCAGGAGAGGGAGCACAAGCAGAACAGGCACCTGGGTTTCATCTAAAGCGAGACAATACACCTGTGCGTCGCTGGATCCTTCAGTCACCTAAGAGAGCCCATTTGTTAGCCGATCGGAAATAAAAAATGAATAAAAACTGTTTCAAAAGACTCTTCTTGTTAATCACAAGAAGAGTCAAACATTGTGTTGAAAATATGTATATATACCATGTTTAACCAACACATTTTCTTCATTTTGTGAACTGAAAAACAATGTCATCGTGGCACTACATAGGTTATGGCAATTCACCATGGCAACCAGGTGTGTTTGCTGCCACCGGTTAGGTTGATTTGGGGTGTAGACGGGGGGGGGGGGGGCAAACATTCTGGTGGCCTGTCTAGTGAGTGCGCTGAACTGCTTTCAAGTGGCAGTTGATTATTATTAAATTTGCTCTAAAAATAAGAGGCTCTGCTTTTTGGGGGAAGAGGATTCCTCTGAGACGATGTAAAGCCGGCGTGAAAACAACGAGTATATCTGAGAGCAGAGGCAGTTGTTCTCCAGGCCAGAGAAATCCTACTTCATGCCCCGGGGGGGAAAGCCGATCGCGGTGCAACAAATGGGCCGACGTGAAGCTGACGGAGGGATCCACGCTTTCCCCGGGATATCTGAAGCGTGACTTTAAAATTTAGAAATGTACATGTTGTGTTAGCCGCTAGTACGATCAAACAGTCCCCTGGTAACGGCTCCTTCTCCCAGCCTGTACGTTAGTCTCAACGTGTACACCAACATACAGACGTGCTCTTTCACTCAGGCCTTTGGCGTCCCTTTGGCGTCGGCTTTGGCTCCCGAGCCTCCGTTCTCGGTGTTGTCGTTCCCTGAGCTCACCAGGCACTCTTTGCTGCAAGGGGACAGTCAAACCAAAAGGTCAAGAGGGAGGATGGTCCACGTGATAAAAATACGGCAGCCTTCCCCATCGCAGCCCCTAATGCGAAACTCGGGGTTCGGCACAAAGGGGAAACGTGCCACTGCGGTTTTACTCAAACGCCTGTCAAAGTCAATTGAAATTATAACTTAATGCCTCTTGCCACTCGTGCAACATTTTGTGAACATGTATCCTATTTCACTCGTGTAAATATTGTAAAAAATGAATAAGAGATTCCAGTTGTCTTTGAAGTTCAGACCAGAAAAGGCCAGCTTCTCTTTATGTAACTCTCCATATCATGTGGATGACGTGCCTGCACCTGTCTGAGTCACAGGTGTTTTGCTCAGTGGCACAAAATGTCCCGATAACACGGACAACAATGGTCCAGTCTCATATTAACCCAGTCAAGACAGTCTTGATTTTAAATTAAGCTGCATTTCTATTTTCTTTTATTTAAATTCCAACCAGTAAAACAATAATGTAGTCTTAAGCTGAAAACAGTATAAGAAAATGTGAACAATGTGTCAATCCCTTTTTTTTAAAGAAAAAGGTAAAAGAGCAATTGACCAAAACATTTATAGAGCTTTCTTATAAAATGCTGTCTACAATCCACTATATTCTGCATTTCCTTAACATATCCTTTAATCATAGTCAGTGATTTACTCACTTTTTCTCATCGTCCTTCAGCAGAAAGTGAACAACCAACGCCTTTATCACCATGGCCAGGATAGATATACCAATGACTCCACCCACCACGGAGACAATGATGGTTGTCAAAGTAGTTTCAATCTCCTTCACTGGAAAGAGGGAGGGAGAGAGAGACATTGTGAGGGAGGGAGAATGAGACGCGACACTGTGCATTTGTATCCGTCTGAAACTACAAGCACTCGCATCGGGTGTAATCTGAATATGGGTGTGTTTTTGCAGCTGCACGCATTCATGGGTCACATACATTGGTCCACCACTTTAAGATAGTAGTAAGCAGTGTGGTTGCGGTACTTCTCTTTTGGGTTCCTGGCGAAACAGAGGTACGTTCCCTCATCTTCGAAGGTGATGTTCCACAGCAGGATGGAGATGTTGTTGCTCTTCGAAGAGCCGACAAACTCCACGCGCTCGTGGTACACACTGACCCGGGGCTCCACGCCCTCAATGGGAATCACCGCCTCACATAGCTGCGCACACACACACACACACACAAACACACTCTCAGATTTACTTATATGTATGGATGCACAGATGATGGGGAGTCAGATCAATTTCCATTTGCACATCGACCCATCTCAGCAAGGTCAATAATGTTACATAAGGTACATGTGAGTTGCTTTTGCTTGCACACATGAGTGTATGTGTGTGTGTGTGTGTGTGTGTGTGTGTGTGCGTTACCTTTAGCAAGGTGCCGTTGTCGTCGTAGTGCCAGTTGAAGTAGAGGTTTTTGATGCCGATGCAGGAGGAGTAGGTGCAGGGCAGCAGGACCGTGGAGCCATTGATCGCTTCAAGTTGAGGCACTTTACTGGTCGTGACCTCCAGTCCACCAACACTCCACACACCTGGACCAAGGCAGGAAGGGACCAGATGAAGACAATAGAATGACAAGGTGAGACGAATTATATAAATATATATGTATATATATATACGTATACAGTATATTAGTCAGACTCATGATTTACAGCAAAAGCAAAATTTTCAATTGAGTGATTTGTTTGAGTGCAACTGCTGAGTAAGGGCATTTCAAAGTTAAGTAGCTTCTAATACAGTAAGTGCAGCTGATGGAATGACATTTTTCCACCCCCCCCCTACTATTGTTTGTTAGAGTGTTTGCATCTCTTGAGTCTCTGACTTGGATGTGGATGGGGCCAGTCAAGTTTCGAGAGTCGTAGCATCATCACGTCTTTCTGAAGTCACGATGACAAGAAGTATTTAGCATCGAGTGTTTCAGCGAGACAGAAATCCTCATGAATCCAGATAAGTAAATACAAAACATTCCCGTCACGTTGTTGTGCAAAGCGGAACACACACCATAACTCTTTTGTTTCCAAAGGAGACAGCTTATCTGGTTTGGATATTTGGCTCTGGTGTTTTTTCTCCCCCCCCCCCCCCCCCCCCCCCCAGTGACAGCTGGTGTGATTCTTAGATGGTGCTCTGGTGTCTCTAACATACTCAGGGCTTATTTATAAAAGCTCATCTACACACTGACCGGCCCAGGCTCACGTTGCAAACAGGGGTTGAGGGCATGTAGGTCCCGGCGTCTGTGAGGGACTTGCCGTCTGTGGAAGAGCTGTGAAAGCCCCGCGAAGACATCGGTGTAAACACAACGGAATCCCTGGAGTCATTTTGGATGAAATCCCTGTTTACTTCAGCTCGTTGGGTGATAAATGCTTTGGGCACGCTGAAACCATTTGGGGGGGGGCTCTCTTTTGAAGTTGAAATACATTTTCTGGCACTGACATTCTGCAGTAGGCAAGTTCCTTTGATCCATTTGTCCACTCCCAAGTGCAAACTGGATATTAAAAACGTGTATAGAATAAGGGTAGAATTAAAAGAGTAATTGTAGGAAAGAGATTGTTCAAAAGCTGTAGAAAAACATTCCATTAGATGTGCTTGCATCACATTGCACTTGATTTAAAAAAAAAAAAATGTAACCTGTACCACTTCCATTGGTCTGATTTGGCTTTCAAACCAGAGAACAGAGCGACAGTGAAGCACACCGTGCTGGCGAGAGACTGGAGACTATTTTGCGATCCCACCCGTCGCCAAAAGCCAATGTGGCCAGGGGAGTGCAGCAGGACGCCAACGGCACCTCCCCCCACTTGGAACCTCCTCACATGGAACGCTGCGTGCAGCAGGCCTGGTGCAATCAACATATTACGTTACATGTCATTTAGCTGAGGCTTTGATCCAAAGCGACTCACGTTGCATTGTAACCCATGCGTTACATTATGCCAGGGGAGCAATTGGGGGTCAGGTGTCTTGCTCAGGGACACTTGGACGTGGCACATGGGGCAGCCGGGACCCGAACCCCCAGCTCCGCGGTTGCCAGCGCGCATCACGCTGCTCCGTGCGACACCATCGGCCCAACGTAAAAGTCTTGATGAGTCAATGGGTGATGATGCCATGGTAACAAGTCGATGTCTCATTATGACTTTCTCCCTGTGTCTTGTCTCCGTCCCGGACCTCTCCTTTAGGTCCAGTGGTGCTGAACTGAATGAAACCAGGCTGTGAAAGTAAAACGGGACCAACTCGGCCCCCTCATTTATTGCAACGAGGAGACGCTAGATTTGAGCAACTAATTGTGAATTTAAAACAACTTTTCAATTACTGTCTGGTCTGTAAAGTATCATCGGTATCAGTATCAAAATACCTGAATACTATTTCTTGTACAGACTCAAAAAGTAATTTATAGTGACAATTTTCTGGTTCCATGTGCCAATACAGTTTGAATGTTGAATGCTGCATTCAGAATATTTAATATCACGTTAAAGGTTCTTCTTGTGTGTGTTCTTTTGGTTGTACTTTCAGTCAGCTGAATTTGCTCTTCTTTTTTCTCAGTCTCACTTCTTTGCTCTTGTCTAACATCCTAAATGTGGACCCTTCCTCTGTTGTCTTGACTAGTCTCCTTTACCTCGAGTAGCAACTACATCCATTTGGGTTCTCCTTGTTTTCCGTTTCTGGTTCTTCTCTCTTTTAATGGGCTCTTAAGGATTTTTTTTAATTTTTTTTGGTGGCACTGGGCACTTTCACTCTTACTCTTTTTTTCTCCTCAATATTTCCATCTTACTTCTCTCAGAAGGTTTCCCTCAGGAAACGAAACAAATTGAGGAGAGCTGCGTTGTGTTGGTGTGTTTTATTTCGGTGTCATGGATTCAAAAGTTTGTTTTTCCGCGGCCTGAATCCCCGTTAAGTGGATGAATAAATAATACGATGCCAATAAAGGCACTTAGGCACTGTGCCATGGAGGGAGGATTGTAAACAGGTGCTCCACAGAGGAGAATTGGTGCGAAGGAAGACAAGGGGGAAGACAATGGAAAAATCTCCCGTGTAAACGGCATTGTGAAAGCGCCGTGATCGTTTACACATCCCAGAGGAGTCCCCCCCCCCCACCACCACCTTTTACCTAGAAATAGATTTCACACCGCCCTCATTCGACACCCCATCCCCTTCCCTTCCGCACTCTTTCCTCCACTACTCAAATGTGTTCATGTCGTCCTGACAAAAACCCATCGACTCACACGGTGTAATAATACCAGCTGGGTCGTGCACACCAGTAATGGAATGTGCAATATTTTTAGCTCCACTATCAAATATCTCTTGTCCCAGTTGGGAGCCATCAATATCTGAAACAGTTACGAGCGAAGGAGCAACTGATTGCCAGCGTGTGTGTGTGTGTGTGTGTGTGTCCTTGGCTGCGGGTGAAGGTGAGTTCGTTTCTTTTAAGTAGGCCACAGATTGAAGGGTTAATGTATTTCCGAGTGAACCCATGGAGAGCAGAGCGAGAGAACACGTTTACCTCTCTGGGAGGGGGAGGGGGGGTGGTGAAGGTGGTGCAGTGTGCATGAAGTGACGGAGAGGGATAGAGGTGGCGGGATGTCCTCCTCAAGGCGAGGCAAGTGACAACACACACTTATGTGGCACGATAGCCACGCAAACAAGTGACAACATGCGGCGCTATTATCCCATTTACACGCCAGCCAGGGACTGCTGCCCGATAATGTGAGCTGCACCGAATCCGCTCTTATTCTCTACAACCAAATGATGTTGCGTAATCCCTTAACGCGTGGAACCTTAGAGCGAGACCTCCTAGCTCCCGGACCACCTCAGCCTCGCTCCTTTCGACGCCGAGGGGCTACTCCTCGACTCCTGATGTCCGGTTTCCAAGCAGCGAACCATGGCCTCAGATCGGGAGGCGCTAAAGCACTTGTGGATGCTGGAGGTCACTGAGCGAGGAGGCCAACAGGACCACAACATCTCACAGCAAGAGAGGCGATCTCCAGGCCCCCCCCCCCCCCCCGGACCTGATGTTCAACCCACGCGCCTTGATATCCTCCTTGTGACTTTCACAGACAGGACCGGTGATGGAGGGCAACGTGTTTGACTTATGGCGCCGGAATACGAACTAAGCTCCTGCTGCTGTCATACAGAGACCAGATGGCAGAAGCCTTTCCAGCCCTCTGCCGTTTTCTCTGAGGTTATATTGACGAGGGCTGTACTGGAATGTATTCAGACTATAATAACTTGCTATTTCTACAGTAAAGCTTTGCTAGGTTTCCAGGCCCCATTATCGTGGAAAACCTGACACTCAAACAAGAAGGCGATTATATAATACATAACATTATCATAAGCGTCCAGTTTATTTTACAAATGACTCATTATTTCTTTTCTTATTCACCTGCTACTCTGAGGATCATTGTGGTTGAAGATATATATATTAGTGCTGTCAGTTAAACGCGTTATTAACAACATACCAAACAAACCCATTTTAACGACATCGCAAGATTAACCTTTTCTTTTTTTTTGGGGGGGGGGGGGGGGGGGGGTGGATGATTGGTGTCTGAAAATGGGCTTGTCTGTCTGAGTAGCTGGCTGAAAGCAAAGAAGTAGTAGCTTACCTTTTATTGGTAACCTAACTGTTACAGTTCATTGTTTCTGAAACAAGAGGCCTGACTGCTTTGTTCACAGCAAACTTGGGACAAAAAGAAAACATTAAGCCATGGTTTAACTACACTAAAGACTGAGTCCTTGTTTAACTGAAATGTGCACTTTATAATTTTATTTTGTACCGCAGTGTTTGGCAATGTTGTTTTTCAGAAAAATTAAACATTTGCATAAAGCAAGCCAATCCACTTTACCATGTTGATAAGAGCATTAAAAAAGGAGAAAAAAATGATAACAGTGTGCGATTCATTGTGAGTTAACTACGACATAAATGTGATTAATCGTGATTACATATTTTAATCGTTTGACAGCTTTAATATATATATCTATATTTGTGTGGTCCAAAGTAAACAACAGAAACTGAGGGAATGATGGTGATCGATTGACGGAGGGTGAAAGATGGGACCTGAGTTGATTTTGGATTGAACATTCCAGAGCTATTTTGGTTCCACTGGTTTCATTTTTTACTTTGAAATAAAATCATCTTATGTTGCCTGCATGGAATTTTCTGGATTTTAAAGCAATTAAGAACAGAATAAAAAATGATGACCTACTAATTAAAACAGTGATTAGCTAAGGTAAAATAACACAACTTAATATACAGACTAGCATCCAATGTCACACTATATTAAATCATATAACCAAAGACAACAAAGTGCTCTTGTTTTGTTGCCTGTGTGACGAAGCAGGAGTTATTTTGATAAATCTGGTTTGGGGACTTATGTATGTGTGTAGTGAAAGTAATACTGCTATCCCTAAGATAACAACTTGGAAAACACTACTGAATAAGATGTGAAAACTGATAAGAACCGAGGTTTTTTTTTTACATGCAGGCTGATAATTACAAACATTTTAATAAAAATAATAATAGCATGCGGTCGAACACAAACGAATTCTGTGTTCTCACTAATGCATTTTATTGACAAGCACTTCCAGAGGAGAGCTAATATGTCAGCACTTAACAAATCAGAACGTTACTGGAATACTGTCACATGGTGTTGCAGGACAAGATGTTGATGATGGTGAAATGGAAATATGCTGTTGGATTCTTTTCAACACTTTTAAAGACCTGTATTTTTCCCTGTTTTTTCTTTAATTATTAAGTTCAAGCTTTTCTCATGTTTCATTTGTTTTTCTTCAGAAAAATAATTGAATGATGTTCGAGTAGGACTTAACTTGACGGGATCGCAATACCCTTTGGTAAATTCTTCCACTGGAGGACATAAACTGTAACGGAACAATTCACTTGGACAAGCCCCAAAAGAAAGAAACCAATGGCTGAAAATATGTTTTTGTGTCTTAATGTTCAACACTGAGTTTGTGAGAAACTGAGAGAGAGGAGTACATTTTAGGGTGGATGAGCAGAATCACAAATCACCACTGCATCACTACGTCACTACCAGTAATACTACAACGCCCCCCCCACACACACACCCACGGGTGATACTACTCTTGGAGGCATATTTTTTTCTTGTTAATTTCATCCCTTTTATAGCCCCCCCCCCCCCCCCCCCTCATGCTCATGTCACCCTATTAAATAGAGGCATGAGGAGGCATCTAGTCACCTCAGAAACTGCATGTCCAACTTTAGGGTTGGCTTTTAAATATTGACCTTGATGCCCCGATCGCCTCAACAGGTAAACATCACCTGTGACACCCCCCCCCCCCCCCCCCCCACGCATTTTACCCTTCAGACGGGGGGACACGAGGCAGCCGAGGACGGGAGTGAAACTCACCAAGCAGCAGTGCCACCGCCACACCGGTGTGAAGCAGGTCGCCGCGTCTCAGCCGCCCAGAGGCGCCGGAACCGCAGCTGTCCACCGTCGCCATGGCGCCACTTGTCCCCGCTACGCGTGTCTTCCCCGTGTGTCCGATCCACGCGTCCCGGCCGTGTTGTTCGTGTTCGCCTCGCTGTGTGTCTCTAGAGCCAGGCGGGACGCCCCCCCCCCTACCCCCCACAACCCCCCCTCTCTCCTCCCCTCTTCTGCACTTTGTCCCAGAGGGTGGACGCGCAACGAGAGAAGGATGGATTCCTTTGCGGGGGGGGGGGCAGTTCTCTACGCGCGCAGTTGTCCCCCACGTTCCCCTCCTCACGCCCCCCAAAGCAGGGCCGGAAAAGCCGAAGCAGAGACGCACTGAAGAACGCAGCAGGTCTCAGTCTCCCTCCCTCCCGTCCTTCCCGTCTCTCTCAGGCTCGGTGGTGATTATCCGGCAAAGGAGCGCGTGAGGCGCGAAGCAGCGGCGAGGAGCGACGAAGGGGTTGGGGGGGGGGGGGGGGCTAGTGTCGGAGGGCCCCACCGCGGCTACAGCAGCCCGGGAAGCGAGCGTGGGTGGGTGGGAGACATGGGCCGCAAGGACGGAGGGTGGGGGGGGGGGGGGGAGAGGAGCAGATGAAGGGAGGCACTGGAGCGGCGCTGGAAGCAGAGCGGATGGAAAAGCAGAAAGCGCGCGTCTCCAACACTGTCCAACACGGGGAGGAGTGAGCAGCAGAGGGACTGCAGCGGTGGAGGCGAAGAGAGAGCGAGAGAGGGAGGGAGAGAGAGAGAGAGAGGGGGGGGGGGGTGATATGCTGCCACGTACACACACATACACACATGCCACCGTCGCAGTAAGGGCTGAGTCAGCCTTATACTTGAGAGGGTCTCGGAGTAGAGTGCCAGGTGCCCCCCCCCCCCCCCCCACCCTCCTCATCCTCTCCTGTCTCCACTTGCACATCGATCTCGCGTTTCAAGCTCCAGCTAAACTCCCGATTAGGCCGGCTAATGCACCGGCAGGATCCCGTGTTCTGTCAATCTGGATTCCTTTGGACATCTTCATTGTAGGGCCGGACGTGGAAGGGCTCGTTTTGAATTGAAGACACAACGCACAGCGCTATTGACTGGAAATTCTTTTCAATATTTTGCTCGGTTACAATCCAGGAACTGCCAAAAAACCGTGCCGATGTAAGCCGATCTGGGCCCAGACAGGATCCTTTGAGGTCCGTGGACTAGAGCTCAGCCCACCATCCATCGTCTGCTTGTGAAACCTCTACCATCAGTAAATGTGACTTTACTGTAAAGACCCGGCCTTGACGTGCGTTCTTTGGCTTTCGATCACTTTGTCACAGGCTAAACCTTGAGTGGACTGAAGCTGTAAACTGGTCTTGGCTGAGACGCCTTTGCCTGCAAAGCACGAAGGGGCTTTAAGTCAACTGCGTGTCAATCACACCGGGCTACAAATCACGGAACGACCATCTCGCTCAGCCTTGAGCACAACGCGATGGCAGTGAAGGGTCACCAGTCCACAACTTGAATGTTGCAGTGTGACCTCGTACACAGGATTCATGACTTCCTTTGTGCAATAAGTAGCATGCCAACGGTGCTGGAACTGCTAGAAACAAGGATGAGTAGAAAATGCGTTGTTGGATAAACTGACATTTAAAACACTGTGGACTTGCACAGGCGTGACAAAGGGGACATTTCTTCTGTTATCTGCAAGAACTTGTACATGTGCATCCCGACCACCACCACCGACCTACCTCTACATAATCGACACCACGGTCCATCTACATATACATCATTATTCATGCGTCCGATTAGTCATACTTAACTTCCCCACAATCACCTCAGCACACCCACCACTTTGTCCCTTTGTGCTGATTGGCAGGCTGCTGAAAGAGAATAACAAGATTTTACAACATTTCTTTTTTTTTTCTCCATTTTTCAAACCCCACAAGTAGCTACTCTGATGCTTTACTCCCAATATTGCTTCATCATATACCTTTGTGCTCTCGTTATTATCCTATCCTATTTCATCCGTTTTTTAAAGGTTTTTTTCTTTAGTGTGTGGCTGTGATGGCACCATGTTTATCCATACCAGAGAGAACTTTATTATCTATACTCCACTTTATTTATCTGGAATCATATAGTGCACAGGAAAAATGTAGATTATGACTTTTGCCAGATATCTGTTACCTCATTTCAGTTTTCTTTTTTCATTTCCTACATTTTGCCGGGTGCTTGACTCCATCACACACACACAGATGCACGTTTCCAGTGTTTTATTGCGCGTGTGGGGTGGTAGGGATTGACGAGTGACACTCACACACACACACACATCTTATTGCTGCAGGCTCCGTGTAGATAAATATGTCAGTGGATGTCAAATGCATAAATACTAAAGTATATGAAATGAGGTAGAATGAGATGCAAACACACATTCATGAATGCATACATGTGTTTCTGCAAATACAGACCAATACACAATGTAACATGTGAGCGAGTGCACACACACACACACACACACACACCTGCCTCATGGACAGGGTGACCTTGGATGCGGTGTAAAGAAGGGAGGCGGAGCAAAAGAGGACATTACACCGATGAGAGGAGAGGAGCGTGTGAAGGAGGAAAGAGAAGTTCAAGGGGAGGAGGAGAGGCGCCGGGAGTGAACAGGAGAGGAGGAGAGACGAAGAGAAGGCACAGGGGGCGGGGGGGAGGGAGGAGGCAAAGGAGGGAGGTGAGATGGGAGGCGGGAGGGGGGGAGCGGAGGAATCCGTCTCTGGGACGGCCAAGGCAGCCGAACGCTGCAGCGACGCCACGCAGCCGAGCTGCTCCCGAGCAGAGCTGCCGAGAGGCGCTCGGCTCTCAGCCCGGTGCCTTTGCCTCCATCTTCACACCACTCTCACCTCCCACTCTGATTAACCTTCTCCTCACCCCTCCCCAGCTCCTTTGCCCCCTCCCCCCCCCCCCTACTCTCCCTATTTCTCTTTCTCTTTGCACCAGCCCGTGAGTGAGCAGATTTTCAGAAAGCCTCCTGAGTGGAGGGGGACGAGTGGGCCGGGCCTCCCTCTGAACCCCTCCTTTTCGTCAGTTTATTCTCACCCTTTCTTCATTTATTCCCATCACTAATGTCATCATCTCACCGTTCTTGTCTTTCCGTCCCACTGCTGTCTGTTCCGTCGCCGCGGTTCCATGTCCTGCTCTTGTCTCTCCGTCCATCGTTCTTTCGGTGGGGAACAGGGACCTTCGGAAGGTGAGTCCCGTCTAAAGTTAAGAGCAGGTCTGCAGTACATACCTGTGCGGAGTGTGCACCCGGCCTCTCGGGGGGAGATTTGGGGTTTGGGGGTTTTCAGCCTCACAGTTGGTTGTGGAGCCTCATATTTGTATCTCACAGTTTGGAGTTGGTTTAAAAAAGTGCAATTATTTGCTTGATGTGGGCAAGGCGAGGGCTGGATGTATAGAAAGAGGTTTAAGTATGAACATCTTAGAAAAGATTGCAAAGTCTGTTGATTGGTGTGTGTGAGTGTGTGCGCGTAGTGTTTTGTATACTATCTTTAGGATAACAACTATGCAATATATACGGTGACAGTAACAACTCCTAGAATTGAATTTGTGCATTACATTCATTTTGTCATGTTTAGAAGTGAGAGTCTGCGCAGTAGCCTATTTCAGTCTAGCATTTATTTGAAGGGACATGCATTGTCTGTAAACTGAAGTGATTATCATTTTGTTTTAACACATTATTTAGCTCTTCAAACATCCACACTGCATGCAGAAATTTGACCCCTTGTCTCTATGAAAGAGGCCGGCGGGCTGACGCAGTGAGGGGTGCAAAGCAGCTCTGCCCAAAGAAATGCAGGGTCATCTGAAATAAAAAAAGGGCGAAGCAGGCTCATCTGCTACCGCAATGCACTGCTGGATTGGAACTGCACCTGCCAATCAAATACGTGCAAAGGCAAAGTTAGATTGTTACCTGAATTATCTCTCGAGGGGAAATGGCTGCGATTTGTATGTTCCTTTCTATTCTCGTGGAAGCCTTCCAACTCAATTACACCAACGCACGCAGGGCTATTTTTGGTCTGGGCAACAGTTCAGCACCAAAATGAATCCCGTTTTCCTGCAAAAGCTGAAAGTGAAAGATGTGCGCAGTGTCAGGGCACATAAGGTTACTGTGGAGCAGTCAACTCTCTGATGCTCTGAGATGAGGCTCTGAATGGAGTTGGTAGGGCCCTTTCTCTGTGGATCTGCATGTTTCCACTTGTCCTTGTCGGTGTCCTAGCACCATGTAAATACATGCCAGGGGACAATGACTGGCCTGCAGTTTTAAATGGTGGCTTGCTATAGCTGTCTGCCTATTTAGCAATGTGACATGGATAAAGGACAGATGGATGAAAAGTGAAATACAGAGAACTGCGACATTTTCCTTTCATCATCTTTATTCAAAATACACAATGTAATGACAGCTGCATGTTCAAAGGCAGCAAAGTGCAAGCATTAGTTTGGTGTTCACTAACAGTTAAAGTGGTACAAGATCAACTACTGAGGGCAAACCCACAGTCAGAGATGGTAAACAGTGATGCACAATGATATATACGTATCATACAGAACTCATCTTTTTATTCATTTTTTCTGAAATAAAGTATATACATTATAAAGGTAATCAAACTATTATATTGCCGACAAAACCTTCCTTGTTAAAAACTGCGCTCAGTTGGCCCCACATGCTCAAAGCCTGTGAGTTAAACGGGTTTGAACCCAGAAGGACGTGTCCAGAGCTATTACTACTAATTCAATACATCACCATCCTATTTTTATTTACAGCATTATTGTGGTAAATGACAATGTTGATCAAACAATACATCCCCTATAATTACTAAATCAAGAACAAATAAAACCCCAAATACCCTCATTAGGTCATAGGCCTTAACAAAGGCCTGTACACAGTTTAAAAATAAATAAATATATGAAACAAAAAATGGCAGAGTCTCCGGATTTTGGAAGAGCAACTCTCATCACAACATAGTTAAAACAACATTCAGAGTAGAACAAAGCTCACATGCTGCAACATGTAAAAGTTGACATTAATATTAATCTTGTCAAGATACATCTTGTTTTTCTTTTTTTTACATTTAAGGTGTTCCGACGAAAGACGTGGTAAAAAAGACACACTCACAAATATTTCCCATTGAACCATACAATCGTCATGCCAGGTTTCTACAACAGTCCCACTTTCCCATATGACACCTTGTCAAAGCGCGCTTCATGAGGCTTCCCTCGCCTCCATCCCATCCGCATGCCCTCATTAAAATGATTATATTAGAATGAGTATAAATGAGTTCAGCTTAAAAAAAAAAAACATACATCTTTGCTACACCACTGATGAGATCAAGGCATTATTTTGGAAACAGAGCAAAGATGCAAGTTTTAAAACTTCCATAAACATTATTTAACAATCTTTTTTTAAATGAGCACATTTTGATTGAGGTACAATGGCTCAGTTCAAAATCTCTCTCTTTTTATCTCTATAAACTGGGCTCCAGTTGGGAGCTACAATGGAAGCAGATCTTTTTAAGAACATAACAAGGGCAGATGAATCTCATATTTGTGCAACCAAATACCTCTAAATTGAAAAAAAGTCAAGCTAAAAATATATAGGCATTAAACAAAATGAAATCCAAATAGAATTCTGGTATTATAATATTTGATAAATAGCGCCACCTGATTGCTACTTGTGAGAAAGATCAAACATGCTTTGACCGACTCACATTGCTGCGGCTTTATCAATGTAATCAAGCAGTTAGACAGAACATGATTGCACTTCTTAATTCATCATGCTATTAATACTACTTTTTGATATGCACTGTTGGACATGCAGTCGTGGCAGTATTGTAGGCTGTACATGCTCTCAGTTGACCAAGTAGATGATTCTACCTATTTGCAATTCAGCACCGTTCTGTCAGTCGTGACCACAAGCATCTTGTGTCCTAATTTGATCCCCTGTGCTACTGTGCGTGTGATATTTTTATATAAGGATGAACTACATAACTGTGGCTGTTTTATTAAGTTCTCCCATTATTATTATTTAATGTTGTCACTCGCATAAACTACGTGATTGTGTTTGCAGAGATTTTTCCATGGTCCTTGATATGTTTCTGACATAAATACTGTCATGTATCAACAGTAATTTGATTTCTAACGGCGTCCTTTCCACCCAGTAACATTGTTTATGCGGTGAAGCGTTCAAGGAGGAAAGCACATCGCTATCATTGACAATTGTGTCTATGCAATGTGTGCAAATAAGTGCACAATGTATTGCAGTCACAGATATTGTACGTGTTGCGTGTTACAAGGCCTGGGTGGGCGCACACGTCTTGTGAGTGGACGATATCACTACTGCTGAAATACACAAGTATTTCAAAGCTTGGGCTCAGCTATTTCCTACTATAATGTTGTTACTAAATAATCATTTCAAAAGGTAACTTCTTTGTTTTTCAATATGGAGCCCATTATCCCGTGTTCCCGTTGTTCATTTGCAGAGCATCTAGTATGGAGGGAGAAAACACGATGGAGCGGACTAAAGACTTATTTAATGGTGAGTACACTTCATCCTCATCATTTTGACCATTGTAATGTCAAAGATCTGTTTTCCCAACAGCCTTAGAATACAAACCGCCTTATTAGTAACACCTGTGCTTTTTTCCTGATTTGAAAAGTCAAAATGCCTGCTGTGAAAAATGTCTCCTGAGCAGTGGAAATGAACACATTCCACTGAATATGCAGGGCAGTGTGTTTTTTTTTTTGCAAGAAAATCAGCGGGGCGAGTCTGAGGATTGATTCTCTCTCTCTGTGTATAACTGCAACTGTGCATTTAAATTGATACTTTCAATACGGAGACATGTTTTTAAGGCTGTGTTGAAAGACACTGGATTCTCAGGATGTTAAACCAAAACAAATGGCCACCGATATTGACCTGTGGCTACGAATAAAAAGGAATATGTGTTGAGCAGGAAAGTTGCAGAAAAATGCTCCCTGGCTTATTTCAAGGAAAGAAAGACGCATCTCACACAGGCAAATAGAAACAGCCAATCACACCCGAGCACACACATGCAAAGGGAACGGAAGTATCAGTGGACAACGATCCAAGAAGTGGTCACTATAGGTCTTCGGGCAGGGAGTTCTTATGCCTGAAAGAAAAGAGAAGAAAGAAGGGTGGACATCATAAGACCTCTGCTTGTAACACGCTCGGTTGATGCCTCCAGAAATACACTTTTCCAGAGAGGAATCCTGCAGGTAGAGAGGAATAAAAGAGACACAAAGAAACTGCCGGCTTGCACACATGCATACATATATTGTAAATGCATTAGGTTTTTAACACACTGCACATCCACGGTGCTCTTTTGACGGAGAGATCGATAAATAAAGGTTCTGGTTCTGTTGGCTTTGACTTTACTGTAATAACTGAGACTAATTGTGAGAATGTAGTTTGGTAGCAGGCATGTCGATCAAGTCCAGATTGGTGACATGAGCAGTGGGGGGGGCGCTAGTTCTATCAGATGACCCAGCTATGGTTGTCTACAGATATAAGTGAAGAGTTGCCCGGCAACAGGTTAGCTTTAGTTAGTAGAGGAGGAAGGTTTGAGTTGTGGTATAGTGACATAGACAGTTATGTTTTTTCTTTCATGTCAGTTATATTTTGGACAGAGACTGTTGTCCACACCACTCGGATATTTAAATAATAGGCAGTGCAAGCACCTTTGAAATGATCATCCCATCGTCCTTATTAACATGCAGCTTACGCACACACACACGCACGCACACACACACACACTCTGCCCACTGGCAGGCAGAGAGAAGAGAGGGGAAGGAAAGACACGCTGATTGGAGAATGTCAGCAAGTTGGCAACTCTGTGTGTGTGTGTGTGTGTGTGTGTGTCAGTAATAAATCCTAATTTGCAAAATAGTTGATTATCAAAGACACACGTGGATAATGATAATAAAGATAATGATGAATCATAACCAAAACATGTGAGGGATGCTAATGTTATCATGAGGCCTACCCGTACATAGAGAGGTTTTATGGACAGATTAATGCAAGTGTAAAAAAGTGCTTTAGTTTAATGTTTGTATGTCATTTAAAATGAGACGATTTGCATTAAAACAGTCATTTTTACTAGTCACTGTTGACTAGTAAAAGTAACATTTAGTTTATGTGTCGCTGATGCCAGCAGAACAGGCGCTGGGAATGAAAAAGAGTGGCATACCACAAGCTAGTTTGGGATTTTTTTCTGCTGGAATCTTTTTTTTGACCACAACTATTTAGGATGTTGAGATGTCTTACTTGGTCCCCTCTTCTGCAACAACCTCAGCGTCCAGTTTGTCCTCCTCCTCCATCTTCTCCTCTGAAATCAGTTCCTTTTTTCGGTGTCGACGGAGACATTTCACCACCAACATGGAAAGGATCAGCAGAGCTAAAGCTCCGCCCACTGATGCCCCGATCGCAACTGCAATGGTCGAATCCCTCGGAGGCGGAACTGAGGAGAGGAGAAGAGAGGCTTGAACGGTCTGTATAGGATGCAGACGAGTGAAAATGCTGGCTAAAAGCTTTAAGAGTGTGTGTGTGGGTGCAGAAAAAAAAGATGCTGAGGGACTTCGACCTCTTACTGGTCATCAAAAGGTAAAAAGCTGACTCATCACCATTATGCCACATTACGCAAACACACACACACACACACACACACACGTTACATGTGATTACTGTAAAGCGTTTATCCCAGAAGAACAACAGTGGCAGAGAGAGCTCAACAAACTGCAAAAGCAAATTATGATTTATTTTTGACAAAGCAGTATGTCACATTAAGCAGAAAACACATTATTACAGCATTTCTAAAGTTTCAAAATATACCAATACATTTGTGCAAAGCATCCCTCTCCCTTGAAAATGCGGATTTTGGTTTAGCACGGAGTGGTTTGTGTGCGCGTTTGGCCGGCCGAGGGGTCAATGTGGAGGTTTGGGGTGTGCAGCGCGTGGGTGTCGTGGAGGCGAGGTGTAGGATTCATGCAGTGCGGTGTCTGCAAGAAGGTGGAGGTTCGGCGTCTTACGTTCGGTGACGACATTGAGCTGTATGCCATGTTGACCTGTGATGCGGTCGGGGGGGTTCCTCACATTGCAGTTGTAAATCCCCTCATCCTCGATCTGAACATTGGACAGAGTGATGGACAGGTCGTTCTTGTCCAGGTTCCCGGCAAACGTGACCCTCTCTCCAAATCGGTCCGAGCGCAGAGGCACCATTCCTTTTTTCTTATGGTACACCATGATCTAATAAAGAGAGAGAGGGGGAGAGAGACTCTGTGTCAAGCCTAAACTTTTCAAATGTGGACACCTTCTATTTAACGTTTTGGCCCTTTTACCATTTCTTCAGTGTCATTGAGCGTTTCCTGGTAGGTCCAGTTCATCACAAACATGTTTGGATCCATCTTATAGCAGGAAGTAAACATGCAGGGGATTTTGATGGTTGTTCCATTCAGTGCATTGATGCTATTGGGCATGATTACGTCCATGCTTGAACAACCTGTAAATAAAAGAAACAACACCACCGTTAATAATGTTGTTAATGTCTCTACTTGAATATGGATCTGCTGAATACACTGTAATCAAAACCAATTACGCCCATACCCATATATGGAATGATCAGGGTAATCAGGGTACTGGAAGCAAGTTATATTGTTTATCGATGTACCCTCGTGTTACGTTTCCATTGATAAAGCAGATGTGAAATAGAAGAAAAAAAAGATGATGGACAGATGGCAGTCTAATACACAATGTGTCAGTTATCAATGGTATGATATCAATCAAACTCGGGGCTGGTGACTTTTTTGGTGTCACGGTCTTAAAACATTTTGGCCCTAATGAAAAAAGTAGAATTAAATGGAATTAGTCAATGTCAGTGTGGCGATCCACGTGAACGCCACACAATTGATCACAGCTGATCAAGTGATCGCATTTTATGGAAGAACTGGAAGACCACAAAAGCCTTTCATTGGCTCTCGTGATCATGTCGCCTCAAATACTCAGTGAGACTGCTGCAGTGAGCCGTATTCTACATTTCAGCATCCTAGAAAGACAAGTAGCATACAACTGCATATCATGTAACTTGAAATGAAATAACAAGTTTCCTCCTCCCTTCTAACATCACGTCAAAGCTTTCACGCCCCAGCCAGAATCGGTGCCTCTCACTCAGTGTGTGCGTGTGTGTGTGTGTGTGTGTGTGTGTGACGGGACTCTGCACCATTCTTTCCTCTGCAGTCGGGTGTTTCTGGCACCCTTCCCGCTGCTGCTGCACCACTCCACAGGCCTGCCTCTCTGCACCACACACACCCACACGTATGCAATCTCTGCACCCCCCCCCCCACCATCGGGCGGATGCATAATTGACACGCACGCACACGCATGCACCATTTCCCATGTGCGCAGTTCACTGCAGTCAGGTGTCTTTTTAATGCAGCTGCTTCTTCTTACTCCCCCTTCTGATTAGACACAAACACACACACACACACATCGACACACATCCTCCTACGAGGTCCTAATGGTCAGAAGTGATTGAGGCATGCAAGCTTTTTCAATGTCGCAGCAAACATATTTCAACCCCCAAAGACCCTGAGACACACACACACACACACACACGCGTAAGCCATATGCCGTCATGGTGCCTTTGCTACAGAAACGCTTGAACACGTCGTGAGAAACCTTTTGAATATGGCTTTGCTGACTCAGCAGTCCTCTGCATGGTGAGAAATGGGAAGACGCGGACGGAGAGAGAGAGAGAGAGAGAGAGAGAGAGAGAGAGAGACGGAGACTTGCTAACAGATGAAATACTGCAGTGAAGCAGCCTCATGTGACTCCTCCCTCCCTCCCTCCCTGATTTGGATCCCTCCCCCTCCTTCTTTCCTCTTGCATCCTCGACCCCCCCTGCCCCCCCTCGCCTCATTGCCTGCCGCACCTCCTACGTCCTCTGTCCCATAACTACCGTGAAAATGAGATTTGGTTTCTCCCCCTCTACACTCTCTGCCCCCCTCCAAGCCCATCATTCTCTCGTTCTCATACGCACTTGTTTTTCCCTCCATTGTTGCCTACTCCAACAAGGTCATTGCAGAAAAAAAAAAGGTAGGTCTGTTATGTCATCTTTTCTCTGTGTGTGTCCACCTTTTTTCGTGTACGTGTGCACCTAAAGCTATCCACAGCACAGCGGGGTACTGGACAGGAAGATAACTGTGTAAAATGATGGACTGACACATGGGTCAAAGGATGCAAGTACAGACCAGCAGATGGTATGTATATATGCATGTAACAACCTGCAGCAAGAGTGCTCCTGACGCCCACGCTGTTTGAGTTCGCATTTAAAAAAAATAGAAGAATAGAAAGGTAAAATATGTCTAAGAGAGCCTCCACGGCTTCTGTAAGCAGTTATTGTCATCCTGTAAGCACAAATGCATTGGCCGAAAAGATGATTCCCCAAATCACAAATTGTTGGATTAGTCATGACAGGTTCAATAAATAAAACAGTGAACTTTGAAAATTAGTTTGAGCAGGAATCAGCTGATGAGAAAAAGGACAGGCAGCCTTTCGAGGTCTCATCTAAAAGTGATGTGAAGGTGCTTCAGGGGCAGAATTTGGAGGCTCTGCTTTCCCCAGATGATAAATTACCAGGACTGAGCTGTACAATCCCCTGAAAGTGCCCCCACTCAATTATTTGGAAATGGAGAGCGTCAACTGGACAATCATTCTGCTGCTGCCGCTTGGCGCCCCCGCGCTTTCTCCTGTTGGACCGTTTTGTTACAACGGAGACGGCTGGTCAGCATTGCTCAGCATTAGCGGCGTTGTTGAAAAAGCTACCGACCAAAGCCTGTGGAGCCGGCAGATGTTTTGTGGGGGATGTGTTGAGCCCCGGCATGCTGCCCTCGAAACGGCTATACGTCTTGTGCCGATAGGATCCGTTAGAGAGGGACTCAGCTCTAGTGCCCCCTGCTTGAGGGGAAGTCACACTGCATTCTGCACACTGCAGCACACTCAGGTCACAACAGGGGAGCAGTCGATACCAATCGTTTCCAGGGAGAGACCTGAGGGGACACAGATCCTCAGACGGTTTCATGACTGGACCAGTAAAGCAAGTAAAGCAATCTGCCCCAAACTTCATGGAGTAATGAAAAATAGCATGGACTACAGCATCATCATGTGGTAAGTTAATGTAATGTTACCACAGACAGGAGCCCATGATCCAGGAAACTGACCTTCTTTTAAAGTGGTATTGCAGGCGTAAAATAGGACCATTGTCTTCCACATGTGGAATTATATTGACCTTTCTATTCTATTCACTCTGTCCGTGCTATGCATTAGTGACAGTGTCGTGTCTACTTCTGATAGGGTCACATTGTCTGGGTGCTTTAGGAAACACTAGGGTGACACTTTGAAAAAGCCTTCCAAGGGTTTGAATGGATACAAACATGAATGGATACCCACATAAAGTGAAGTGAGTGAATAGAGACAGATATAAAGGCAGTGTGTTAAACGTTAGTCACATGGTTTGGATCAGTGACGTTTCTGTTCACCAATCAAAGGGGAGAAAACTGGGCCCATCTGAACATCGTAACGATGAGAAACATCAGCAGCTGTATCATACTTTCAAGATTGATTTATACAACTAATTCAAAACTCCTGCATTTGATCTTAATAAAAGCCTTTAATGATAAAGGGATGCCAAGGGACTGTAAATGAAAATAACAGATAGGTCATTAGTCTGGAAAGTATGTAAACTGATGTAAATTAAGGTTTTTTTAAATGCCAAGATGAGAAAAGGAAAGTCAATTTACTGATACTTTCTTTACTTCTATGAACAAACTAGGATTTACAAGTCGTCAGCAATAATATCGCACACTGAAGAGGGGACTGAATTGGCCAGTTTTTTGGGCTTCTGATTGAATAATTCCAGGAGCCAGTGCGTGAATAGCAGCTGCCTTTTCTTTGCAGCGCGCTGCTGCCATCTAGTGGCGGTTGGATTGAACTGTAAGACAGGTTTGGAACCATCATGGTGGGAGACGGCTTCACCAGTCCTCAGAAGTCGACGGGGATACTGGAAACGTGTCGTTAGTCCAGCTGGTGTTCTTCTGAAAGGGCGTACACAACATGTGTTCCCTTCACTATTCTTTTATTTGGATAAGTAATGAGAATAAAAGAGGAACGCACCGATCTCCTCACTCATAGGTATCAGATTGGACTTGGACGTACATTTGATGTCCCCATCAAGGTGTACAAACGTGTACTGTTTTGCATTTGATCTCATTCCCCACTGATTGGTTAAACCACTGAATGATCTCTTCTTGCATGATGAAGGAGTGGCTTCCCTGTAAATCATTGGTGATTGCAACTTGAGTGTATGTTACACAAGCTCAATGCTGACATATTACACAACAATATGGGTATTTATATAATGCCCGATTGTAAATCTGCATTTATGCCTCGTGTGATCATCCACTGGACGCGTGTTTTGATCTCTTTTCATCTGGAAATGAGCACGAAGAGGTTCGGCTTGGATCTTCTGCTTTTCACATCGGCCCCCTCATGTGTTCACGAATATTAATGGGTTGTTGTTTTTTTTGCTCCTGAAAACAAGGCCCCTATAATGTGGACAGACCCGCTGCGGTCTACACGGTCACTCTTGTGTGCACACTGAGCAAATGTGCATTCTGTCAAAGTCCTGCTTCCGAATCCCGTTTAAAGGCTGCGATGCTCCAGGGATTTCATGTTGATGTCAATAAAGGCTAAGTAGAGACTTATGGATGGGGGAGAGAGGTGGGGAGGGGGGAGGGAGGGGGGGGGGGCATGACCACAACAGACCATAATTCATAATAAACTCGGGACACGCTGGAATAACAATTAACCATGATATCCCATTACAACCATTATCCCCCCCCCCCCGCACACACACACAGTCACATATGATGGAACAGGCCTCAGGTTGCAGCGGTTTGCGGGTGCTACCATGCTGCTGAGCCGCTGGTCCTCGTATGTGAGGCCGTCTGGAGGGATGCTCTTACCGGAGAACAGCAGCAGCAGCGCCGCGCTCAGCAGCTGGACGCCGGTCCTCCCTTCCTGCGCCGGGGAAGACATTTTCTCTCCTTCTTATTCGGCTTTGAACAAAGACGGGCCCGTAAAATAGGTCTGGGAAAAAAGAGCAGCAAATCGGCTGTTATTGTTTGCATTAAAATCCTAAATATTTCTGTTATTTTTTAAGGGGATTTTTAGAGGCAGTTCATGGCTGACGCTGTCTGACGCCTCGCGATGGTTGGTCTCGTGGTTGTCGGCTCGCTGGAGGAGTGAGGAGGGAGGGCGGGGCGGGAAGCAGCTGGAACGAGATGGAAGGGCCAGGAATCAGGAATCAGGACTATTTATTGCCGACATGTTACATGTTAGACATAAAGGAATTTTTCATGGCGTTTGGTGCATAACAACGGACAGTAAGACAATGGACAACAAGACAAGTAAGATAACCTAGAGTGTTCAATTTACACATTTACAGTTTAACTCTACGTGTATAAAATAAAATATAAGGCTATGGGCTAGGGTGATATAGAATAAACAATTAAAAAGGAATTTAAAATAAAAGTTAACGACTAAATAAAATCACGTGGGTGACAACGTGTAAACATGACGATCCAACCGACTATTTGTTAATCATGTAAGATAAACAACAACATCTATTCAAGGCTGCACCGCAGCTATTGTATGTTGGACCTTAATGAATCGGCATGTAACATCACGTTGTCATGGGCTTTGGTTAAATAATGTCTGCATGGGGTCATGCAGATGAGGAGGCCCTACCCAGAAGAACAAGGCTGCCGTGCAGGCAAACAGAAAATTAAGCAGGGCCCGTATCGACCTCCCTCTTTCAATCCGTTCCTCCTTCCATCCTCCTATAGATGAGAGTGAAAAGGAAAGACAAAAGGCATTGACTAACTGGTGGTCACAGGTTTCACCCAACCATCTGTCCCCTACAGGTTTACTCAGGGTGGGGTTTTGATAGAATTCACGGCTGGATTACACTTGAGTTGAGACATAGGCGAAGACTCAATATTTCTCCTGAGCGGACTAATTTTACAAGGGAAAAAAATGGCATGCAGTGTATAGGAAAGAGCGGAGCATTAGATTCAATTATGCTAAGACAGGAAGACAGGAGTCAATTAAAAGGCAAGAAGCACTTAGTGGTTTGAAAACATAGTTATGGGAGTAGTATGGAGGCAGAAAAATAGGCTCGGATTTTTCAGCCAGTTTGTGGTTGGTATTACAACCACATAAGGCGGAACTTCCAATTTCACTGTTAAAGCATGTCAACTTAAACACAGTCCACTCGTTTCCTGTCCCCGTCGGCTAGGAATGCTTTGATGGATTATTAAAGGAATATTGACAGCTTATTTGCCTTGTCCGCCTGCATTGAGCTCCTGTACATGAACACCACTGTTCCTGCAAAAAGTCAGAAACGTTTGGGAAAGATACCTTCTGTGGTAAAGGGTGATGTCGCTTTTCTCTGTGCACCAATCACATACAACATAATCAATATGTGCTTATTTTGCTGCCATTTTGTGGGTCACATTCAATCAAACATATGAGCTGAGTAACAAATGCGCAATGATGCAAATGTATGGAGTATGTAGCCAGTAGATCATTTACGTTCATCTAAATGTAAGATGTGGTAATTGTTTTCACCCAACAATTCCAAATATCCTAACACTAGTACAGTAAATACTGTCTCCAAGCACCCACAATATGCTACAATGATTGGTTACAACCATCAAACAAAGTTAGTGTAAGAAATAATGGGTTCTGAATTGACTCTTTGGCCTGAGGCTGGTGCTACACGGGAGCTCGTAATGTGTCCAAAATGAAAATAATCCCATGACTGACTGCGTGAAGCATGAATGTGTAGTTCATGTGGAACCGCTGTATTGTTATTTATGGGCACCATTTGACAAAACCGAGTCCCATCAGAACACAGATGTTGACGGTAAAGGTTGCACACTGAACCAGACAGCGCGACAAATTTTCCAACACTGGAGTCAATGAGAGATTGACAATGTCTCCAATGTGCCAAACCACACAGGTAATAAACACAACGCAAGATGAACTGTAGTCACACACTTTGGTCACGCACAGTTTCTAAAGGCTGTCCTTTAATGTGTTTACAGAGCTACCGAAGCAACCAGTGAATCAGGGTTCAAGCTTGTGACTTACTCATTGTAATAAAGCATATTAATGAAATAATACAAGGACTGTCCCCTTCCTTCCCGTCCCCCCCACCCCCCTTTTCTCTCCCATGTTTTTTCCTGCAGAGAGACGTTGCCACGGTTGCTAGGCAGCAGGGTTATTATAGAAGAGTGAATCACCGCTGCGCTGACTGTTGCTTATTTAATACAGACAATCAGAGGTAAGAGGTCTGATGAGGAATACAATCCAAAGGTGTCACATAGTTCAACATATGTATATATATATATATATATATATATATGTATATGTCAGGTTAGCAACAAGATGACTCAAGCTCAAACCCAGGTTTTAGACAACTCAAAGATCTGGGGTCAAAGGGAAGTCTAAATATACCAGTCTGGGTGTCTGGGTGAATCAAGAACAGCAAACAAACACATGGCTTAAATAGACCTGGGAGGAGCAGGTGATTGGACACAGGTGGGAACCATTAGGAACAAGGCAGACAACAAGGCAGACGATCACAAGGGGAAAAAAAAAAAAACACAGACCGGGGGGAGTGAAGTTAACTCAGTGACCAGAGAGGCAGAGAAGTACAAAAGACAGATAGATAAACCAACAGCTTGACACATAAATATATACATATATATATATAATTCATGTCCTTCTGAAATGTTTCTACTTGAACTCAAGTTATTGCTTTTCATGGAACTTCATGTCAGAAATGTTTTCAGTAAAACAGACAAACTAGACTTTCTAGTTCTGGGAGGATGAGCAGGGACAGGGTTTGTTCTTCATCTCTCTTGAAGGACCAACCTTAGAAGACCATCTTCGTACGTATCTGGCACCTGATTTTGGACAAAGTAAGTATGTCATGAGAAACTGTACCTGTAACGGTGAAAAAAAAACATCTATTACAATAAAGGAACCGTGCCACAACTTTTGGGGTTTTTATTGTCGGCTTTAATCACAGTTTTATGTTGAAGTTGTACATTGTTGTGACATATTTCCACCCTTTTTTGCTCTTTACTGACGCTTTTGACTAATTATGAAGTGATCAATCCCACAGTGTTGAAATACACAATACACCAGAGTTTAATGCAGGCCTGTCAACATTAACGTGTGAATCTATGCAATGAATGTGTCAATTTTTGCGATAAAATATTTTAAAGCAGTTAACGCAACTTGCAATTAATAAATGAATGAAAATGTGTGATTAATTGCACGTTTTTTTAAAGTGAATTCTTTTTAATCTATTGACAGCCCTGGTTTAGTGATTGTAAAGTTGTATGCAGACGAATGATGGGATTGATCCCTCAGATGTTGGGCTTCTTATTTCTTTCTGCACCCTGAGGACCTCAGAGAGGGGCTGAGTGAGAAGAAGGAAGAGCAACTCGGAAATTTCAGACAGCGGGAGCAGTTTAGCAGTTTCTCAATTTTGCTGCTTTATTTAGCTCACAAGTACTCACAAGTAAAATGAATTGTTAACCAGATTCATCGTCTAAATAAGACACAAGATTCTCATTATTTTGTATATGTGTAAAAACACACACACTCACAATCACACACACATTAAACAGTTTTAAAAACACATTTGTAAATGTACTTATCTTTGTATCCAGAGGAGGGTGCTGTGACTCCATCATTCACAGATGAACGCCTTGGAATAAAACGTTCATGTTTAAACATTACTGATGAGACTTCTCTCTGAACCAATGTACAGAGCAAGTTATAAAGCATTATTATAAGCTCCCAACAAAAGGGAAAAAAAGGTCCTACATTTGGTCTGTGGAAGTTGTCCTAATGAGATGAAATCTTTTCAATTTTAAGTCCACTCTCATCCAATATATATATATATATATATATATATATATATATATATATATATATATATATATATATATATATATATGTATATATCATATGTCATATTCAAAGGCAATTAGATATGATATGCTAATATTAGAAGACATATTTCATTTTACACATTTAAAGATATATGAATGCACGGTGCATGTTTTCAGAGTGGAAGAGGATAATGACCACATGTTTCTCCACCTGATGCTCCCTACATTTATCTTTGATAACAACCACCAATTATTATCAACCATTTACAACTACATTTTAAAACGTAAAAGGGTCGTTTTGAATAAACCTGGCAAACATCTCCCTGTCTTCGTCTCTTTTTTTTCTCTTCATCAGAAAACCCCCCCATAATTCAGAAAAAGCCCAGGGGGGGACAACCAGGCAGAAGGTTTGATACCCTAAGCTCAGACGTCCACATAGCATCACCGGGATAAGAGCTCCACCCAGTCTGATGGAATGTTGGATTGACAGCTCTGTTCTTCTGACCCCCCCCCCCCTTCCTTATCTCGTCTTCCGCACACGTCCGTCTCGTCCCTTGCTTCTGACACCGCGGACTCTTTGATCACTCTCCATGTTTGCAGAGACCAGCCGAGGACTACAGTCAGCGGAGGAGTGGAGGAGAAGGAGAGTCTTTGTTTTTTTTTCTCTCTCTGTGGCATCTTGCCTCGTGGGAGTGAAGCTCTTTGTGGGGAATTTGGGAGCTTATTACTAGTGTGTGTGTGTGTATTCATTTATGTGTGTGTGTGTGTGTGTGTGTGTGAAGGAACCCGGGAGACCGTGGCGGTCTCTCTCTCTCTTGTTGACTTCTAAAAGTCCTCCAGTGGCCTGAGACATGACGCTATACCACGTCCTCCTAACCAAAGGATGAGAAGACAAAAGCTGCAAAGAAAAGCAAGAGAGAAATAAAATAAAAGGGAGGGGTGGGAGGAGGGGGGGGGGGGGGGGCTGTAAAAGAAAGAAAAGTCAGTTGGGGAAAAAGTTCTGAAAAACACACAAAGAAAGAATCCATTAGAGTTGGATAAAGAATACAAGTGAGATACGGCACAAAGGATGGAGATAAAGAGATAAAGACACATGAGAACAGAAGGAAGGGGGACGAAAGACAGGTAAATAACTGATAAAAGTATCAATGTTCAATGAGACAACAAGGAGACGTGCCATTGATCGGTCAAGGTGAGGTGGTACATCTGTCCGTCTCCTTCACAGAACATGCTCCTTCATCTCACTTTGTCTGAATGAGTTCAAACTGCGGCTAACTGCTGAGCTCAAAGTAAAGGAACCTACCTGGTGATCGGCAAGCAGCCCCCACCCTCCCGTACACAGTTCTTCATGGATACAAGACACTCATTAGGGCATAACATGAGACACACAGCTGACGTGAAGACAAGTGAAGCACAATGCATGTCCCCAAATGAACACTCGGGGCCATGGCAGCTTCCAACGCAGTAGTAGTAGTCTGTAGTTTGGGTTACTTTATGTTTAACGTGTCTGAAGTTCCACAGCAAGTGATTGGAACGCCATTATTATTGTGTGTGTTGGAAGTTTGGAGTGTTGGAGTTTGCCCTGTCAGCAGTGAGATACTTTTTTGTGAAAGTAAACAAATACTTTAATCCAAACTATGTCCAAAGCACGTCATAACAAGCATCCAAAATCTGGTGTAAAACCTCAGTAGCTCCTTTAATTCCCCCAACATCGATCTCTTTATTTCTTCACGGCTGCATTTCTTCTCTAATTAGCAGTGTTGGTTCTCCTTTCATTCTCTGTGATGCTGGATGGAGCAGTGCATAATGGCTGTAATTAAATATGCAGCTAACCCTGTTTGTCCTCCATTCTCCAGTAGCAGAATTGAATCACTTCCCTCCCAAACTTCGCCAGCTTTTTTTTTTTTTTTTTTGCAAAGGAACTGTCGAATCTCACATTTCCTGCACTTATTTTTCATAATAGTTAAAAAAAAGGAAGGCTTAATCTTCTTAGTGGTGGGATTCCAGTAAGCCTAATTTGCAGTATTGTTAAACATCAAGGTAATCTGATGTCTCTTTTAAGGATACAAGACAGATTATGCAACGAGGACTCCAGCCTTCAGATAACGAGGACAACCCCAAAATAAGCAAATGACAGAAAGAACAAAAACTGTTATCTCTTCCAAAGATGCACTCGGGGTACAAAGAAAGCTCAGCGGTTGCCTGATGTGTGCACATACTGTACGCACATACAGTATGCGCACAATGACTGAGAAAAAGGCTCAGTCACTTGCAAAGAGACACACAAAAAGCTCACAGCCCATGCGGAGAGATTTGCAAATGAACCAAACTCCCTCTTTGAAAAAAAAAAAAACCCTCTGCATCTATCAAAGAGGTCTCAGCAGGACTTGGCAAGCCCTCGTCTCTTCATCTCTTTCTTTGCCTGCCGTCGTCCTTCTTTTATTCTTCTCCAGGGATTTTTTGTCTTTTTTTTTTCCTAACAAAATTCAAAGTGAAAGGATTTTAGGGGCTAACATTCGCAGCTTTATTTGGAGATTAGTCAAGGAGGAGAAAGATGATGAGTGTGTCTGTGTGTGCACAAGTGTGTGTGTGGTGTACTGTGGCCCTTGGTTGACAGCTGATGCAGATTTAATGTGATAATGACAAGCAGAGACGCAATTTGTTTCCCAGTGAGTCGCGTCATTCAGCCGTGGTGGGGGGGGGGGGGGGGGGGGGTTCAAAGGTCCGCGGCACACTCTCAAAGGTTTTTGGATTTTTAGCCATTCGCCCTGACATCACATGGATTATGGAGTAGAGCAATATCGCTTCTCTTTCCCCCACGAATGTCAGCGACCGACTTATTGATTGTTAAAGTCTGGCTTTCCTGAAAAGGACTACTCGACCCGATCGATCATTTGCGTGTCACATACTCGGCGCCCGAAGGCTCTGAAGGGAGATTTCTATTTTTACAGCAGATGGTAACAAAGTCAGTTTGGATTCACAACGGCTACAATGGATTAACATGGTGTCCCGGGGTCCATTATTATTATTATTATTTTTTTTTAATATGACACTTCTGATGGGCCCTCAAAGCCGCCGAGGGAGGCAATGATGCGACACGATGAAGTCGTGTATTTGGCTACGTAGACGCCGTGCTGGCCTTTGTTCTTAGAAAGTTTCTGTCAAAACGCACCAAACTACAGAAATTGTACTAAGGTTACAAGACAAAAGGTGTGTGAATGCAGCGCAGAGTATTAAATAGAGCTTTGTCTTGCCAATTTTATTGTAATCTTTCCTTTCCAAACATGAAAGTAAAAATATCAGAGTCAATCATTTAAATGATGACTTTTGTTTTGTTCTGAATCAACATTATAAGATATGCGCAGCTGCACATGATCAATGTTGTCTAAACCTACAGGCAGATGTGCACAAAATGATGAATATCTAATTACCATACAAGATCCAGAATAAGCTTGACTGGCTTATTATTCGTGAGCACAAATACAAATAAATAGACTCCGGTCCTCATTAGGTCTCAATAAACATATTCAGTGGATACTGCAGAGCAAAATACAGGATAAAGTACTGGAGGTTGAGTCATGAGCACAGGATTGCTGGGAGCAATGCATGCCTGTGCATGCAGGGTCAAATAGCCAGCGTGGTCACCATGTAATTAAAAAAGTACTCTGTTCTTGGAGCTACAAGGTTGCTGCTGTCGGCAAATGTGGAAATTGCATAATGAGAAGCAAAGATAGTAAAAAGATAACCTTCACTTGTCTTGGCTAATTTAACATTCTATAAAACGCCTCATCACCCTTCAGCAAACTTAGAAACATCACAGGAAGGAGCTTCTGTTGGGGCTCGTGGTTCCACATTCATCTTTTCATGTTTCGGAACCCTTTTCTTTACAAGATAACCGTTCTCAGCGTTTATTTCATTTCTCCCAGCGATCAAAAATGACTTTAGGACTCTTTAGGTAACAATGAGCATTAGCGGTGTCAGCAATGACACGATAGTGCTTAATATGGTAATGAATGCAATGATTAGTAACCACGACGACTAGTTTGCATTGAAGGCACAACAGAGACCACAATTCCTTTCAAGTCCCTCTGGAGACGCTCAACCCAGATCAAAAATCTATTTTGTCTGTACTTTAAACAGAACAGGTTGTCCTTTTCTACCCGGATGGCAGTGGATTCATCATCGCTCGGGCAAGAAATTGAAATATGTGACCAAATGTTCACGTTGTAGAAAATGCTTGTCTCCTGCTGATAATTGGGTTTCAGGAAGGGATTTAGATTTTTTGTTTTTTCATAACAAAATACTAACTTTTTACTAACTCTTTGTTTTGTCTTCAATCGAAGCATGATACTACAAAACTTTTCCAAATGTCTTATTTTTCTTGGTAATTATCAGAATGTTTTGTTATTTAAAGCCCCGTGTAAATCGCTCTAATAAATACGCACCCACTTGGGTTGCGAAAATGTCATAGAAAATGTAAATTGCGGCACGAGATTGCCACAATTTACATTTTACAGTTCCTTTGGCATGTTTTATGTAGCTCTCTAATCGTTTCTGGATTTCTATTTTCTTTTCTCTTCTCACCGAGTTAACAAGGCCCTTTTGCAGACGATTGGACCTTTGGCCCGAGACCTGATGAACAGAGATCTCGCCTTTCAATAGCGGCGCTGACAACGTGGTCCAGGATGCGCGGCGAGTGTGAAGGGACACGCGCTGAAAACCCTCTTGGGAGCGACCGCGCTCCATTTAGTGCCACTTCGCCATAAAGCTTAAATGAGGTGGGGGGGGGGGGGGGATGGACAGAATGTTTTTTTTTTTGTGCTTCTGTGTTCAAACGCCAGCACAGTTGGTAAAAGAAAATGTCTCGACAGAAACAAATAAATAAGAAGAAACATTGCCGTTCTTTGATTTCTTCCTTCACAGTAGGCGTACCCTGTTTTACATTTAAACTGGCTTCTCTCTTTTCCCAAGGAATGGATTTCCACACGATAGATTATCTTTGGCGGATATCGTGATCCTTACTCACACTGAAAGGATGAGAATTTTTCTTCCCGCGGGATTATTTGCGGTATCGAATCCGGGGGACAAGAGCACAGGTGCGTGCCCCCCCGTGATAGAAAGACACGACGTGAGATGGAGAGAGGCAATAAGTCAAATAGAGTTTTCTCCGAAAACAAATGCAGGGATGAAGTCGCTGTCCGTGGTCCTGGTCTTGCCGCTCTGAGATGTGATGAGATTGATTGACACACATTGACCATATCACCGGACATTTATTGCACTGCTGGGACCATTGGTGAACGAGCGTTCTGAGTTGCTCTTTAATTCGGTCACATCGCATTTCAATGCGCAAACCTCAGGGGGAGGAACAAGTGAAACAGGACGAATCTTTACTGCACTGAGCCGCCCGGATTCTATTCTACAACAACGGTTCGGTTTCGACGTCTCGACTCGATTTCTTCAAATGATGAGCGAACTAACAAAATAATAACCGTCATAATTAACGACCAAAAGTGAAAAGAACAGAGCCACTGGCGATGTGTCTTGATAAAAAAGGGAGGGGAACCTTTTGCTGAGAGAGCGTGTCTGACCTTCTGACCTCAGCGTCGTCCTGCCAAGCTCTTTCACTAAAAGGTAAAAGACTTGTCATCCCTTTCTTTCTGCCTCTTTTTTTCCCTTTCTGCTATTTTCCTCACATCTCGATTCCCTCTCTCGCTCTACACAGCACTATCTGACACGAACAAACACTTGATGTTTATTCTCGTTGCCACCACGTCCAAAAATACGTCAAATTCAGTTGGCATCATCATTTATTGGGCAGATTCTTTATTTTTCTCTCCTTGCATTTTCTCTATGTTGCTCCTGTTTATCCAACATTAGCCCCAAATGAACTACATTAACTTGTTTTGAGTTTCCATTTGTATGTCATGATATTTCCCTTCACCTCATAATGAAGAGGGGGGATACATTTGTTTACTCAATTCACCAACTTATCCATCAGACTCAGTTTGAAATAGAAATTATTTTTGGGTTGGATTTGCTTTTTCTATCAACCTACGGTACGATCCCTCGGTCTCATGCACCTGCATATCTCTCTTTCTCTCTGTCTGCCTCAATTGTTAATGAGGATTGTTGGAATTTTTAGCAAACAAATTTGTCAAATATGGACATAAATGGCACCTGTAAATCAAAATCCCCAAAGCGCTTTACTAGTGTCAGTAAATGAGAGAAAGACCTTCGGCACATTACAACCATTTTAGGAAAAGTCTCAGACATTACGTTGAGTTTAGATTCTGCAGTTCAGTACGCCAAACAAAAAGTCAAAAGCTATTGATTAAGAACTGAATATTTAAAATAAAAGTTGACCACTAGTGTGAATAACTCATTACTGTATATAAACAGAAACTTATTTCTTTTCTTTCAAAACCAGTTCATAAAGTTTTAGAAAACGAACTGAAAGCCATCAGAAGCATAATCCATAATCCACTTGTCTCGCTCTTCAACTGTAACATTAACGTTGCCTCCCACATCATCCAGTGGGTATCACATGTATATATTTATGACTGTTTATTTTTGTTGTCTCCCACTCTGCCTGGGCAAGCTCAGACTGTAAACCTTATCAAACATTCTGTCTGATCAGAACCTATGAATTATGAATAGAGGAACAAACAAATGCATGTGTGACTGTGTTGGTGTGTGTGTGTGTGTGTTTGTGTGTGTGTGTGTCTATGCAGGAGAAGGAAAAAGAGAGAGAAGAAAAAAAACAGACATGGGAAAAGATTGAGACTGATCAGGATTAATGAGTTATGTTAATGAGAACAAACAATTGTTTGATAGCGGAAGCCCTGCAGCTATTTTCCGTTGTGCACATAAGAGAGGCAAACAGAGGGAAAGTGTTTTGTGCACTTTCTGTGCTCTGAGCAAGATGTACGTTCCTTCTGTTCTGCACGTGTACGTTTGCAGAGATGCCTGTACGTGTGAGAGGGAAAGACCACATCTTAATTTTACACTCAATTAACCTATTCCTATTCATCAAAACATCAAATCCTCTGCATGGGAGCTTTATTTAGTAACAGTATAGAATGTTTCTCACATAGTGAGAAGCAGAACCGTCCGATTATGGGAAGTTCCTCTGCAACCCTCATCTATGCATCAGTGTGTGTGCTCTCATGAGTAATGTTGGTATGTAAGGCACAGGGTGGTCGGCTGGGCTGCATCCTGCTCAGCGCCGACCCCGGACCATTGGAGGGAAATACAAACAAACACTGCATCAGAATGATAATGTGCTGACACAGCACATTGGAGAAGTGTCTGGTCATGAGAGATCCATGGCATTTCCCTAACTTCAGTCCTGCGTGAAAGAGCTGGGGGATTTAGACGAACAAATGTGCAAAATAGTTTAATATAGTGAAATGAACAACATATGAAATACTTGGTCCAAGTGTAAAATAAAAGACTCACTTCAATTCAAATAAAAAACAATTTGCATGGAAATATCTATTTAGCCAACACATAAGTCTGCACAGCTCCCTGGTGAGAATGTGCAGGTATACCATGTGTTTACGTAGTTGCTCTGTGATAGAATAATAATATCCCTTCGTGTAATTTGTTTTCAACTAGGAAAAGATTTGGCTCTTCTGGGCTGTGATCCTTTGCCTCTTTCCATCCTCGGAGTGTTGAGGTGAGCGCTAAAAGGAAACACCGCTGACGAGCCGAGAGCGCTCAGGGGACTCGTGCTCCTCATCCGCGGACACGGCAACATGTGGATGTGTTTGTGCATCAGTGGCGTCCTCTTTGAACACCAGGACCAAGGCCGACTCCCTCCCACACACCTGGACGGCCACCTGGCCCATCATCCGGGAGCGTTACAAAGCATCTCTCTCACTCACACACACACACACACACACACACACACACACACGCACGCTCTGCCGCTCAAAACTCTTTACACCTTGATGTGTGTGTAACATCATGAGCTGTGCTGTTCACTTAGAGGAGAAACAAGCGGTGCTTCTGTTCACACCCCCCCCCCCTTCCCCCCCTCAACTCCCCCCCTCTCTCTACGCCTCCCTTTGGGATAATACAGGACAGAAGCCCTATTTAACTATCACTGGTTATTAAAAAGAAAAGCACGGATCAGAGGTGATGCCATGCAGCAGCATCACACTGACAAGCAGGCTTCTGGTGCGGTCATGCGAGGACTCAAACAGTAAAGTGGAAGTTGGTCCTGATAAACAAAGCCCCGAGGGGGAGGGGAACCAGCGATGGAAATCCATCACTGGAAACGCTGAACGAATGCAAGTGAATGTGACAGTCCTCACTGAACATCAGCTAACCAAATGTAAAAGGCTTTGGCGAACGAGACTCCGAACAAGACTAATTTATTGTCAAACACAGGTGGAAGAGGGGGGATGAGGCACGAAACAAATGAAAGGAAACAGGAAAGCCTTCTTGCTCAAAAGGGAGATAAACGACGGCGCTGGCAGCGGCCTTGGAGAGGGGACAGCGACATAACAGCTGCATATGAAAACAACCTGATGGCTATCGAGGATGACGGCAGCAGCCGGTGAATCATGTGAGAGGAGGCCAGAGCCACCAATCGAAATGGAGATGAAGATGAAATGCCAGGAGAAGGGGGGACGTGGTGAAAGACGAGGCCAACCTCCTTAGCACTGAGGCACATCTGCAGGGGAACAGCTGGACCGGAGCGAGAAGGAAACGCTGACCTGTTGAACGCATCCTCAGCGTGAGAGGCCAAAAGGAAATAACACATTTTTGGTAATTTTTTTTTTTTATCTTGGATCATTTTGAGCAAATACGACCTTAACATTTTTGCTTTCTCAACCGAACTTTCAGTCTGAATTTTAAAGTGACTTTAAGGCTCCACGTGGGCTTGAGCTAAAATATGCACTTCAAGGAGACTATGGGCCTACTGGCATTTCTGGTATAAGAATAACCAACCAAAGAGACAAGTTGAGTTGATATTTCTACAGTATTGTAATAAAATAAGTAACACATCTTTCACATCTAACACATCCACTGGTCTCCAATTTGAACAGATGTGAATCTTTACGTAGCGACGTGTCACCACGGAAACCCCGTTGGTTACAGTCTCAGCCAAGCGGCTTTTGCGGTGAACAGATGACAGCCATGGCAGTGCAGCCCTCCTGTATTTTATATGGATCTATAATGCATGCTGGATGGCAGGGAGAGAGCCCAATCGGATTGCCCAGAAAGAGGGATGAAGATAGAATTGCCGAACCCGGGGGGGGGGGGGGGGGGGCTTCCTGGTGTTTGGCATACACAAGCTCATTCGCTGATTGAGAACAAATAGCCCGGGATGCTGCTGAAGTGAGTTAAACCCAGTGCACTTTGACAGCGCTGCATAATTTATCAGAGACCGCTTCAATTGAATGCGTCAAATATTGATGGGTATTAAAGCACTGCTGCTGTTGCGGGGCCACTGAAGGAGGGGAACCGAGGTTGTAGTCTCGCTGGTGCATACCACTAACGTTCTGGTTTTGCACAGGCTTTAAACAATCATAACAGAAGGAACCATGCACTCCAGTGTCTATGCAACAAGTTTTCCCTTTAACAAATACTCTTTTACACAATGTGGTCACATGACACATCTTTCCTCTCTTTAATTGATTTCTTTTTTTCTTTTTTTTACACTTCTATCTAGGTTAGTCCAGTGAGAGTTTGGCTGATTTACATGTCGGTGTATTCAGGCTACGATCAACGCAGCACAGTCCAAACTGAAAGCACCAAACAGCAGTCAACGGTACCATGGAGGGAGATCAACGTTTATAATCACCTGACTTTGGCCTGGTGGGGGCTTGGGTTATCCGCTCTAATTTGACTGTAAGGGCAGATAAATTGCACCCGAAACTGGCTAAATATTGTTTTGTTCCTCCTCAATTATGTGGATGGCACTCTTAGCCGGCTCGTTTTTCTCGAGCTGTTTATGTCTGCTGTGCCTGCTTACAAATGTGCAAGGCTGGCCACATTTGCTCTCTGAGTAAGCCACATTTGTGGCTACCGTGAATGTCGTCTTTAACATTTCTGCAAGTTTCGACAGAATCACATCGCTGAACTCAGGCATTATTGATGTTTCTGGTCGGTTTACTAGTTCTGCAAGAACAGTGGAGCAAGCAAGTTTTGAGAGGATTGAAGCAGAGACATGGGGGATAAGGGAAAGCAGAGGGGGGGAAAAGAGAGGATAAAAGTGCTTTAGACAGAGGAGCAGTAGGGGCTACACTAGCAAAAAGAAAAAATAATAATTTAAATAAGAAAACTGTAGGAGTGAGATTTAAATTCAAGCGATCTGTTTTGTAACTGATGCAAGGCCTTGTAACACACACACACACACACACGCGCATGCAAAGAACACTAAAACGTATTGATGTCCTTCAGCTAAATATCAAGCATATCTTCCAAAAAAAGCAGATTTATGCCAATCTGATCAAAATGACCCAACACTTTACAGCAATATACTCCGTATTCCCTTCATCTGGTCATTTGGATCCAGAAACATTTCATTTTTGATAATGCATTCACATTTACATTCAGGCAACATTGTGCGACTATTTGTATTTCGTCAAATACCAACACATGGGTGAATAACAATGAACAAACAAGGTTTGGTCAGTGGCCATGTGCCTCCATCCTGGTTGCCCTCGGTAACCCTTCACAAACTCCAGCTTGATATGGATACACTGCCAAAAAGAACTCCTTGATAAAAAAACACTTGTTTAGGAAAATATTTTGTTTTGGGTTGACAAAGGAATGTTTCTTACATTACGTTACTTAATCCAAAAAAGAAGTCAGTGTTGAACAAGGTGCTGTTTCTGAATTTGAAATGAGAACAAGCTGCAAAGGCAAAAGTAATCGGTGGAAACATTTTCCTCACAGTTTTATGCAGTTCTATTCTATGGAAACTAACTTTTTAGGAGGCAACTTGGATCTTCAGGCGGCTCGGCTCATATGACCTTTCAAACCACATTCACTTCTCATAAAAAAGAAATCAAAAGGCTGCATTGACAGCTGCAGTCCAAGCCAACAACACATCTTCTTTTCACCTTGAAATACATAAATAAGTTGCCTGTATGCACATAAAAGCAGAGGTTGAGCAAGTCTTATGGTGTGTGTGGAATAACTGATGTACTGTGTTCAGAACACCAGACGCCAAACTCTGAAAAGTCAGACGGTGGGTGTTGTCTGTTTACTAAAAGCTCCAATTAAAAAAACCTCTCTATGAGGAGAAGATATCAAAACGGAGGGGAAGGAACCATGGAGGCAAATGTCACATGCGGTCTGGGATGATCTGCTCCAGCTGGAGATGTGGTGTAATAAACTCCACCACGATATCCAAATATCATGCTCTAAATGATGTGTTCAACATAAGCCCGTAACATCAAAGTGTGCTTTTAATTCAGGAAAAGCACCGTCTTGCCCTTTTGCCTTTTTTCTTATTCAAGCATTGACTAATCAAAGACCTGCTATAAATACATTACTCGTCTAAAAAGTCTGGAAACTTTACTGGTGTTCACTTGTGCTCTCAAACATGTGTGCATAAAAGGTTAAATCTGTGCTTGTGGATCATTATGCAGAGACCTTAATGACACACAATAGAGTAAGTAACTATAAACTATTTTATTTTGCGCCTTCATGGAATTCCTTCATTTATATTTCTGTACCAACTTGTACAATGACGAGAGAGAAAAATGAATATTACTGCATAGTTCAAAGGGCTGGAACCGTGCTCTAACATTTAGGCTTTTACTTTGAAGGTTGTCTCTCCATCCTCACCTTAATTAATCAAAGCAGGATGACTTTAAGTGCACGCTAAGTCCATCGATAATGGCATTTCTTTTCCAAATGTTCTTGCATGTGACACAGCTTACTTGCATCACCTTGTCATAGGTTCATTGTGCTTCTGAAGAGCAATTCTCTTGTTCAGATTGTTTCATTTGAATAATATTCAAAGGCCTGGAGAGACGAATTATCCTGCAAAAAAGTTGAAAACATAAACATAATTTTGTGGAACCCAATTCCATTAGTCATTTTGCAACCCGTCAAATGAATCTTGCAACTTCTGGCAGTGTCATAACCTGCAGTTTATGACACAAACTGCTTCAAGGAACTGAAAGCACATGCAGGGGTAAAAACACTACCTCTTTCACATTTAACCCATTTCAGAACAAGAGTTTCCTATTGCAGATTGCTCATTGATCCTCATGTAAACCTGCGGTTCTTTACGTTTGCCGTGGAAGTGCATGTGTCCTGGTTTAGATTCATACAGCAACAAATGAAAATTTGTAAACACAACAACCCTTGATCGATTTGTCGAAGGTTAGACGTCTAAATGGCATTGTGTTCTAGTCTCTTACAAATGAGATGTGTGTCGGTGTGGTCGTCTGCACTGTGCAAACTACGGATATCGGGTACTTTAATTGGATTTTCTTATACATTTTCCACTCAAATCCTGTTTTTTAGCGGAGCTCATGTCTTATTCAAAGGAGCCGAGCTTCCCCCGGCTCACCTGTGGTTCGCCTCGTGGTCGGGTGTTTTGCAGCAGGCCATAAAGCTGACAACCTGCATGACAGACGGAGAGGCAATGTGACAGAGACCGAGTGGAATGCCTTTAAGCGTTCAGCTTTCAATCCCGTGTCACCCGTTGGCAAGCGGCATGCGTTTGTTCCACGCGTGGCCTGTAGAGGTCCCCGTTGCACCGTGGCAGCGGTCAGATGCGCGAGGCCCCCGGGTGCAGGGCTCAGGGCTTTTATGACTGTCACTGTGCGTTTCTGACTTCCAGCTTTGCAGGCTGAAGGTCATATCCCACACGTGTTGAATGCATATGATGAGGAGGTTTTTTTTTTTTTTTACCATACTTTAAAGATGCACGTGACTGTGTATAGTGCACAGTGATGTCTGTTTGGAGATGGAGCTTTTAATCTTGAACTATGAGCTTGACGTTTTCAAGTTAAATGTGTGTCTACTGGCACCCGACAATTTGTTCAATGGCATTTCTATTTAATTTAATACTTTTCCCAAATTGTTTAATCCTTTCCCCCCCCCCGGGGGACAGGTAGAATGAGCAGCAGCCCCGACCGTTCTCTCTCACTTCCATTACTCCCAGCATCAGACGTTAAACGTTTGGCATCAGACATGAAGGTGTTCAGTGGAAACATTACGCAACGCTGTGAGTCATGCACGCGACTTTGGAGGTCATCCCATCGAATCAGAAGGTTAAATGGACGTGACTGTACTGTAGTGCGAACGGGGGCGGGGGGACAGCGTGTGACCCTGTGATCGCACGCGCTCTGAGTCCGCTGTGAGGTTTGGACGAGACAAATATGGCACAACAGCTCCTGCGTTGCTCCCACTGTGATGACTAATGTTAAGGCCGCGTCGAGGTATCACCGCATACCGGGGTGATTACAGGTCGCTGAAAATGTGATCATGTACAACATCATTTAAATAATGCCACAATATAGACGCTCCTCTTTCTGTTAGAGTTGAGTGGCCACCAGAGGTCAGTCTCTTCTGTTGGGCTGAAAAAAGATGCCAAACTGCAGGTAGCGAGGATAATTTCGCCACACATGAAGCGGTTTATTTGACGCTGTCACAGCAAGAATGTTTTGAAGAACAATATTTGGAGTCTATCATCATGGACTATGGTCGGCCATTTGACCCACAGCATCTCAGGCAAGTCACCCTGGTTTCTATCATCACACAAATACCGTCATTTACTCTACATGACGGTGAAATAAAAAACAGGCGACACCCGAGCCTACTGCTGCTTTTTTTTTTTTTACTCGATTTACTGGCGACCGCGTGATGCGACCAGATCCTGCTGAGACCCACAACCTAGGGTCAAAGTTCAACTCAACCACCCACGTGGAACAAAAGCACAGGAGGGAGGAGAACGAGAGACATTGGAGCGACACTGAGTGACAGGGAGAAGGCGTTAGATTAGAGCAAGAGTGTCCGGAAGCGGCCGAAGGAGGGAGGAGAGAGAGGGAGGAGAGAGAGGGAGGAGAGAGAGGAGAGAGAGAGAGAGAGAGAGGAGAGAGAGATCTGTGACACGTTGACAGAGAGATGGAAACGCGCTGAGAGTGGATTCTCGGGGCGGTCGCGGCGGATATGTCCGTCTGGTGACATGTGCATTAGCATCTCGTCAAGGTGGGGGGGGGGGGGGGGGGTGGGGAGGCCACCCTGAGTGGTGAGGGGTGCTCTCGTGCTCTCCCCTCTTCTCCTCTCATCACATGGTTCCGTCAGCGTTCTCCTCATCGCATCCTCGGTTCTCCTCGGCATCCATCAGCGTTCCTCTCCGGGGAGCAACCATCAGGTTGAACATCCTCTTTCTGACCTTCAGACTCTTTACTTTCGTTTGTTTTTGTGTGTTTCATGCAGCCGCTCAAACAAACACCGACGTGTCATTTATTTCACTCAATGGTAATTGGTTCAGTTTGACGTGTTCTGTGTTTATTTGACCTTTGAATGTTATATAAAGGCAATGTAAATGCAGATCTAAGAAAGATAAATACGGATGCATTCTTCTCTGTAGAAGTATGAATGCTAGGTTTTCTGCCACAAAACTACGACATTTACGATTGATGGTTAAATGTTGGTGTCAAACACGAGGCCTTATGGTAAACAGCAATGCACATCACTAATTGTCCAATCGATGCGATAAATAATTCATTCACAGTTGATCATCTTCTACAAATGAGCAGCAGTGATTCTGTCTATTTATCACTGATTTAATCCATCCATACGCATATTGTGCTCGACTAATGGAGCAAGTGTTGCTTTCAAAGCTGGATTGGCAGCAAAAACACTGTTTCAGTGAAACAACTTATTTTCAACTGACACGGCAATTATCTACATTGATTTGTCTTCACACAGAAGCAGAGGAGAGAAGAAACAAAAGAACACAACTTCTGGCAGAAGCGAAAGCGAGTTAGTGGTCCCCACAGCCGAAGTTGCTGTGAAAGAAAGACAGAAGATGTTACTTCTTCTTCTGTGAATGCGTGAACATTAAATCACATGTGCTGGGTGCTTTATATAAAACACGCACACAAGGTCATGTAGATCTCAGGGAGAAATGAAGACACACACACACACACACTTAGAAAGGGAGATTAATCCACAGAAGAATTGCATTAGGTGTGGGGATCATGGGTGGATTGCATTCACTTATTTTCCTCCCATTTCCCATATTCCCACCACCACAGCTGGAGGAGCAAATGTCAGCGATGTGTTAATTGCTGCCGCCTCGTCTCGCGAGCCCCGATGCACTGAAAGCACCGGAGCATGTCAACATGTAACGTGTGTGTGTGTGTGTGTGTGTGTGCGCCATATTTGCTGGTCTGTCTGTGTGCAAAAGACACAGAGGAGTAACTAAGGCTTTCGTGAAGTAAGTAAAGGCAACGTGAAGCCGAGGCATAACACTTAATAAAGAGCGCTGCACTTGGCCGTAGCTCATGTAAGACATATCATGCTTTCCAGTTCATCTCTTCTCATTCTTCCAGCTTCCCCTTCCTCTCCCTTTTCCACCGCCTCTCTCGGTCTCCTTTGCATAGACAAACAGCTCTCCTTCCATCTGACCTGGCGCCACATCGGCATTAACGCCGTTAGGTGATTACTCGTGGGGGAGTGAGGGGCGTGGAGGGGGGGGGGGGGAGATGTAACCGGCTACAGAATATCATGCAGCACCAGGCTGATTAACAATCTGTCTGAGACGTGATGCGAGGCTGCTGCGTTCCTCCGGTGGTTGTGGCTGCTGCCTCAGAGGACGGTGGAGGGACAATGACTGGGGTCCAAGAGCACTAATGGAATCAGGCGTAGTCACTAGTGCGTGTGTGTGTGTGCGTGTGTGTGTGTGTGTGTGTGAGAGAGAGAGAGAAGGGGACATCATTCATTGTTGAGTTCCCAGGTACTGACGCTGAATGAGGAACACGGTCGATAAACATGAGGCTCAAACAGATATTTTCCTCCTTCTTGCCATATTTCACTGTGTGCAACGCATCCCATCCTGACCCGGACACCTCCCCTCCCCCCCCTTCCGCTTCTGCTGCCTCAACCTCCTCCGTGTGCAGACACGAGGAGAGCGATTGGGATGCTGACCCCATGTGCTTCAGTCACACCTGCACCGCAAAAAATAAGGAAAAAAGAACAGTGTGTTTTGAGGAAATGTCGGTGATGGAACTCCCCTCCGCCTTGGAGTCCAGCGATGGGAGAGAGAAAGAAATGAGAGGCAAAGAGAGACAGACCCACAAAGAGCAGACGGATGGAGGAGAGGAGGAGCAGCGGAGCGTCTGTGTCTGCACCTTCAGCCCCACAACGACAGGCGAACGAGGAGGCATCCTTTACACTTTGGATTAAGTGGTGTACTCTTATCTACGGTTACTCCTCTCCAGCTCTCACTGCCGGTGTGTGTTTTTTAAATCAACTTGTCCCGCTGAGCGGGGGAGACGGATGAAACCGATCCCGTTTTGCTGTCAGCGCTTGTGGTTCTGTTTTCTCGGGTCCGCGATGGTTTTGTTTTGTCGACACTTAGAGAGGGAACTTTGCCCGTTAAAGCAGGTTTAAGAATCCTTTCCCACACCACGTTAAAACATCTGGATTTAAAAGATAACTATAGACATACAAATCACAACACTTCATCAAAGATATGCTAAATTCATATGATATGAAGAAAACTACTACTTTTGCATGAAAGTTTTAACACATAGGCCTAAGGTCCCGCCTCTGACAGCGTTAATCACGAATAATAACTTGGGATAGTGGTGAACTGCCAAGCAAATGGCCACTTGAGGACGGCTACAAAAGGGAGTCAATCCCCTTAGCGGAAATGTTAAAAGGCCAAACTTTAAAAAGAGAGTAAACATGTTTACAGCTTGGTATAAAACATGATTTAGTCTTTATTGCTCGTATCTCAATTAATGATAACTGTACAAGGGTGATTTTGATTTATTTTATAATAAAAGATACCAATTTACATTTTATATATATATTTAATATATTACATCTCCACTGCCCGCGATAAAGTATAAAGCATTTTATCTTCTATTTGATCACCAACATGAATCTGGGCACGGCTTCCCAAAAGAATCGCAAGGGTCGGACGGCATAAACCGGCTAGTTGCTGTTTGACTGCAGTTTGTATTTTCTTCACAGTAATGGTTCTAAAGAATTCTTTAATAACTTAGATTTTTCTTTCAATTACATTTTTCAACCTAATATTTTTTGTCTTTTTTTTAAATGTGATTTTTTAACCTAACATATTTGACCTTTTTTTTAAATATTACACGACCAAATATCTTTTATACTTTTCATTCCATGAAATTTTTCTACCTAATATACACGTGTATATTTTTCCAAACACTTTACAAAACCCACATTTATTTTGTCAAAATATATTTTAATCTTTAAAAAAAAAAAGCTTTGATTAAATATTTTTTTTTACTTTTAATCGAATTACATTTTTTGACAAAACATATTTTTTGACCTCAAAATGATTAACCTGCCTTGCCCCAATCATCCCATTGGTGCATCAATGAAAATCTATTCTAGCCGACCAGCTTTAATTTACCTGTACCTGTGTCATTGTGTGTATTTATACCTACAATGAAGATCCATGGAACAAATCTTTGAGATCACACAGACTGCCTTCTATTTTAAACACACAAGGCCGAACTGAGGGATTACTATCCACAATGTGTGGATTCTTCAATCAGCGATATGCAGGTTTAGCATAGATGGACTTTGGGGGCTCTTTTATGAACATGCTACTGTACAGATATAACTTCTTTTGTATGATCCTTTTTTACAAATGTCCCAAACTATCCGCTATCAAGCATAGTGCATACTGTATTGCTCCTAAAATTACTTTTCCCTGCTAAACAATCAGTCAACTCAACTCCAACATCTCATGAGCTTTGATGGATGTGTCCACCTACAACCTTCCCACAAATGGAATTGTCACCAGGAACCCCTGCAAGGGAATATTTGACAAAGTGTCTAACTTAGGGCGCGTATTTGCCTGTTTGTGTCGATGTGAATGCATTCAATAAAAAGCACCTATTTACTATTGTGTGACAATATTTGGAGGGGGCCTGTTTATGCTCAAAAGCGTTTATTATCTCCGTTGACCCTGAGGGCCAAGTCGTTTTAAATCGGGAGGTGCTACTGAGCGTACAAATCGATCGCTCCACTCTTGACACTCAGTGTTAATCTTTGCTTTCGTGTATGTTTCCAGGGTTAGACCACCCATTACCAAAACCAAGTCAATTACTCTGGAGGACACAATACACCTGTTATTAATCTTCCTATTACTACTATTACTACACAATGTCGTTTGTCCTCTGTGCAACTTAATAAAACAGGCTGGAGGAGTTTTTATAACAAACGAGACACTGTCAATTTTGGCATATTCCATTGGTCATGTTGAGCATCGGAAACATGCATTTTCAAATGAATTGTTGTTAAATTATGCATTGGTCGGTGTCAGGCAGTTTGATTTGTGTTTGTACCTTGGCTACATACAGAGTTTAACAGATGCTGTTACGTGGCTGCATGCAGGTATTTGTATTTATTCACATTTGTGTGTGATTCCATATAAAAGGTATTGAGATGTGAACAGTGGTACTTAGTGAGCTAATATCACTACCAAACATGACAAATTATGACAACACATTCACAGGCCTGAGGCAAACAGATACACTTTGATTAAACCCAGGTGCTATCCCAATAAAAATATGCAGCGGGACAAATTTCTTGTTCAGATTGCACATTTATCCATTAAGATTTGTTTCTGTCATGAAAGAGGAAGACTGGGAGTGAGGGTTCGGTTGTACATGAAGAGAGCATTAACACATGGAGGTTCTGTGGCTACACACACACGTTGATACCCCCTCAGGTCACTCAGAATTAACATCAGAGGCTCTTCATCATTTTCCCCGGACCTTCAATGGAGCCCCGAGTGGCTCCAGTGTTGTCTAACGACCTGTGACACAGAGGAGCGTGTCGGCTGTTAAGGCAGACACACATTTCATGGTTGAAAACACTAAATGTCTGTATGGGATTTTTGACCAAAGTCAAGACTTCAAGAACATGTTTGCCATTATGGAGATATTTGCGGTGACATGGCTCATGATCAGCGTCCTCACGTCTATTCACCGTCAGACAAGCCCATCCGGATCCCGGGTAACGGCAACCTATAGCGGTCCTGGACAGACTGGATCGAAAGCCACACTGCTTTTTTCCCCCGCTGGCGTGTCTAATGCTTTCGATTGGATCATGCTAAATAAATGCAACCCATCCTGCACAGTTCACTCCGCCCTGAAATGAGTGAATAGCTGCACAGATCGCTTCGTCAAGCCAAGAAGACAAAGGGTGTTGGCAATGAGATACACAGGCAGGTGTGAGACTGATAGGGTGTCAGGTTGGCCTCAACTAGGTGTGGCTTCCTCCATTGTATTTATTCTGTTGTTGTTCAAGGATACACTGGACATTGAATGTGATTATGACACAGGGCTGGCATTCAAAAATCCGTCTTCAGATGTATTGAAGGACACATCTACGGCTCAGGGGTCAGAGACAGGATGCATGTACACCAATTAACAACATTTTGCCAAAAGGAGAAAGATCTAAGGACCTAGAAATGTCTTCTTTCACAGACCAAAAACGGTTAGCAGGCCATGAGTATACCATGTCCATGCAATACTTTAATGGTGATGTATAGGTAGAGGCAGTCAGATGTCTTGACCTTGTGACCAGACTATAACCCTAGCTTGAGCGCGATGGAGAGGGAACTTCTTCCTAATTTGAAAAGAATCCGACTAGACGGATGAACTAAGTGATCCTAATAGCCTATCTGCATTCTCCTGCACATTATCCTCTGCCACTTTACCATAGTTTTTAGCTCCTTTTCATTAACGTTTCATTTCACTCTACAACATGAAATGTGAATTAGGAACCTTTGTGTGGGTGAGTGTGTCCGGCATTAGCGCCAGTGTGTGTCTGTCTTCATGTCCTGTTGTGTCTCAGTTGATTAGAAGTGAACAATTCTTTATTAAGTAGCTCACAGCCAGGAATTTAAATACATTGAAATTAATAGTGGAAAGTAAACATTCTTTAAGATAAGATATGGAGATGATCAATCAGTGCAATGCCTTTATATATCCAGCACTTCTCTTTATATTATGTGATTAACATGCAACAAAAATGCATGGGTTATAATGCAATGGAAGTTGCTTTGGATAAAAGCGTCAGCTAAATGACATGTAATGTAATGTAACTCCAAATAGATGGACATGGAAAGAACTCTTGGCAGCAAAATACAGCAAACATAAGTATTAGCTGATGAGCTTTGGTTTCTCTGTGCAAAGGAAATTGTTTGGGACTGATACACAAACTCATATACTCACAATATAAATCACTGGGTCAAACAGGGACAGCATACCGCGTATGTCGCAACACAATCTCAATTCCCCGCGCTAATGGGCATGATATGAATAGAGAATTCATGCAAACATGTTTTATGTTACAGTTACTATCATCACTTCCTGTTTTGAGGCAAGAGGTGTATGCATGTGCATGTGTCAGCGTGTGGGTGCTTGAAGTTAAAAGTTTGTGAAAAATACCTCTTTTCTTGCATCAAGGCTGAATAACAATGACATTTGCTCTGAGGGAAAATGTTTTGTAACACAGTTTGTGTCACTTGATGCGCATGCTGAGCAGACCACCGAACTTTCTGATGACAAATTCAATGTCACAAGAAACCAAGAGACGACAACATTTTTCTTTCAGTGCAAAAACGAGAATTTAAAAGGGATGAAATGAAAAAAAGATAAAGGAGGGGAATAGAGAATGAGAGGCAAAGACAGAGAGAGAGAGAAAGTACCGATGAAGAGGATGGACACCCGTCCTCCTGGGACATTTAATCCTTGTGGTCCTCCAAAGTGCAAAAGGGAAACCAGAGGGAAAGCTTTGTTTAAACCATTTCTCTTAAGATGAATCAATCCAAGAAGAAAAGAAAAGAAAAAAAGGAAAGGAAATTACACAGTTGCCGATAACCTCTTGAATGATGACCCTCCCATTTCCTAACCGAACCTCTGTTTAGTCAAAAGATGGCACTAGCACCACACCTCTACACCCCGGCCTTTTATTTTCCAGCCTGTGAGAATTGGGGATGGAGGGGGGCGGAAGGGGGGGGGGGGGGTGCAAAATGAGGAGGAAGAATACAGCGTGAAAGACTGCGAGTTAGATAAAGTAACCCGGGTGTTGTTGTTTTTGTAAGAGCCTGTTTTAGCAGGTACTGTAATTAATTTACTATAGTAGCAGTACGCTATACAAGCTAATCCTCCACTGCCATTCGGGAAAGGATCATTTTACACCGCCGCCACGGCTCGACTCCTTCCTAAAAAATTCTAAAGTCACTTGAGCAACTCATCTGCTATATGGGCAAAGCAGTGGAGCGAGGAAGAGCATTCCTGCTGGGTTTAAAGAGCTGTCACGATCACTTAGTGTGTTTGCTCTGGTTGGAGGACAGTAAGTGGAAGCGGGGAGAAAGTGGCGCGTACGAGGCTCACTCTGACGGATGGAGTCCCTGATTGTGTTCCTCTGCATGATCACTTGCCAGCTCGCTTGGCAATGTTCGGGGATACCTTTCAAATCTACGACGCTATCGAGCGGTCGGCTCAATCCGCTCTCACGTACACGCTCGGAAACCCAATGGTGGGTACTGTGTGCTGCAGCTCCTGAGCTGCTCCTGAGCTTCAAACCAAGGCGCATCCAAGTACCTGTTAGCATCAGTTTCTATTTGTCAGGAAGAGCGTAACAATGTACACTTGTTACACACAAAGGGTCTTTGCTCGATCACAGAAAGTTAGGATTAGGTGACAAAAACCGGCAAAGTGGCTCCTGTGATAACGACTCAGGTGGCCAATTGTCAAAGTTTGGTCTTATGTTACATTGTAATATTTGAACTGGGCTTTTTTGGGTCAGAAGTGCAGGGAATAAACGTAGACTATTCAGGTTTCAGCCCGGTATTTGTAGTTTTGCTTCCTCCAGCAGTTCCCTCCATGTCTCTCTCTCTTCCCTGAACCTTGACTCCGTCTCCCGTGTTTCGTGGCCTCCTCTTGAGCCCAGGTTCTGCAAGCCATCGCCACCGTGTCACAAGCCATTGTGCTCTCCTCTGCTGATGAGTCCACAAAGAGGCAATTTGCCTTTAATAGTTTCAAGGCTTCGAGTGCTTTGGCTGCAAGGAGGTCATCCGAATTGGTTCTTCACAGAAATAACATGATCGGGACACGACGTAGGAGGAAGGGAACACGAGTGCAACCAATAAAGTGGCATCTGTGTTTGTGATGCTGGTAATGACAGTTTAATGAGTGCGATAATGATAATATAATTTGACAACGCATTTGTTTTTGACTGCAGGGACATTGTCTTCTTTTCTCCTCTGTTCAGCCCCGCCTTTCCCTCGCAACGTTGTACCGTTTTGTTTTCTATCATAACTTATCCTTCTTTAAAAACCCCCAACTTGACTTTTCTTCCCGCACTCACGGCCAATCTGAGCCGCTTCGCTGTTAGATTCATTCGCCTCTTTGCTACGAGCCTGAGTACCTATCTCCTACCATTGGAAAAGAAAACCTGTCAACGCACTTGATTTTTCTCCTCATCCCACTCTGTCTTCCCCTTTCTCAACTTCTTTTCAATGTCTTAGCGCTGTATCCAATTTTCTCAATACCCACGGAGCACTTCAAAGTCCAATTTCTGTGTCAAAAGCGTTAACAAATAGGCCTTTTAGTACACTCAGCGTCTAGAAAACATCTGTAGGGCAAGGAAGTGTTTTTACACCATTTACCCAGGTGGTAGTTCAGTTTCCCCCAAACTTTAGGTCTGGGAGTACCTCCGCTTTTAAGGGCCGTGTTTCTCTCCTACATTCTGGGTTCATTTTCTTTTTTGCCGTGAGCTTAAATACTCCAATTCCAGAAGTACTTTTGCCCTCCTATTTTCACTCAACTTTCTCCTTCTCCTTCTGCTCTTGCTGTTTTCTCCTTCAACCTTGTCTCCTGATAACATTGTGCGTTCTCGCTACTACCATCTTCATTCTTTTTTTTTTGTGCATAATGTGGTCTCTCCAGCTAGCAGTTTCTGTTCCTTCCACCCCTAAATTCTCTCCTCCAACCCCACTGGGTATGTTTGGAGCAAACACACATCACGCCGCTCTGACCCGAAAGGCAGAGGATCACTGTGAAATGTGTACAGTAGCTCAGTGCTACTATTTCAAAATCTCTCAAGGAATCAGTACCTCATCTTGTAGGCGGCATTAGTGGTATTGGAATTCAATGCGTGCATCAAATTGCCCCCTGCACACTTGGTTGAACGTACAGTACATTTCTTTAATAGTTTGTAACCCTTCCCTGGCCTCCCTTTAATTTCCGTCTCGCCTTCCCGTCCTCATTGTCTTCATGGAGCACATTGATTGATGTGCTGCTCCATGCTGTGATTAGGTTTGGATATCTGGGTTGTGGGAGTGTGCATAATTTGACGTGAACTCGACTTGCGAGGAATGCATGTGAAACGGCAAAGTGTTTTGTGCTATTTCATCTGTGTATGTTGTGGGATTTGCTCTTGCGTGTGCGGTTGTTAGTGTGTGTGAAGGTTGTTTGTGAATAATGATTCCACTGCTCAGTTTTTTGCAGCTGCTGAAGTGATCTGAGTTATTAACCATTACAAATACAAAGGTGTCTCACGGTGTGTGAAAAAAAATACACACAAACACACCTGTCGTACTTCTCTGTGTCCGAACCAGTCGTATTGATCGCTCAATCGGAACTCGTGTTGGGAGTTTTCTCATGGCCCTTAGTGCATTGTCTCCACCATTAGTGATTAGTTTGTGAATTGTTCAGTTCATGGATACTAAATGGTTAATAAGTCAATAGTTATTATATTGTTAATATGTGAATAATTAGTCACCAGTTTATTACTGTATAATTTGTTAGTTAATAGCTCATTTATATTTTAGGTAGTATAAAAGTAATTAGGTCAACAATAAACTGTTACAATGATTAGCGGGTAATAGCCATGCGTGGTAAGAAAACGGGTCATGAGGTCTGACACCCTGCATCTCTGCGTCTTGGCAACAAGTAGTTACCATAGTGACAGGTTGGGGAAGAGTGATAATGATGACATCGGCTGATTATGCTGATGATGATAAAGATGATGATTAACACGGAAAGCATGGAGATGGCAATGACATTTTAATTATGATATGCCTCCCTAATGTTCAAAATAATGATTATATGTAATGTCTTCTAAACGGATCCCTGCCTTTTTGCGTAGGTCCCTCTCGTGGCTGGCAGTTTTCACAACATTTTTCATGTTTTATGTTCAGTGACACAACAGGACAGCTCATCGGGCTCATGAGTTTGTGGAAGACCTTTCCAGCCACCCGGTCAGTTCATTGTGTGTTATATGAAATCTGATCTGCGAGGACAAAAAGCCGTTCTTTGGCTGGCACACCCGTGGCTCCCACGTATCAATGGCTACAACATTGTTAACATGCACTTAGCAGATGTTCCAGACGGGCTGATTGGTCGATTGTGTGACATAAGCAACGCTGTTATAAATTGGAGCATGGATTTATTGGGTGGTATTTTTGCTGTTGTCGCTGTTGTTGTTCCGCTTGTGCTTGTTGACTCCGGGGGAAGCGGAGAAAAGTTTTGATCATCCACGATCGAAATGCATAAGCAGTCCATCAAAGGGCCAGCAGCAAAAGTGAACTGTCATTAAGCCACTGTCTGCTGGCTGCGGATGACATGCTGGACCGCAGAGCCCCGAAGCCCCCCCCCCTCCCCCCCCAACCCCCTCTCTGCCGTCCTCTGGTGCTGAGAGTGCTGTTTGCTTATTCATTCAAAGTTCATTAATATTGAACGTGTTATGTGTCCAAATTGCAGCAAATTTGACAAAGCACTCCAGCAATACATTCAGCATGTGAAGTAAATGGAATGGGAGGTTCTTGAAATACGCAAAATGAACAAGAGATTTCTCTCTACATGTCGATACAGTGAGAGAAGCACGGGACGAGGATGGAACAAATACGTTTGATCAGAAGTTATGATGACAATTCTATTATTGTGTAGAACCAAAAAGAGGGGTACACATTAGAGGCGACAGCAGTTGAGAAGAGTTAATTTTGTTAAAATGAAGGAGACTACATGAATATTGTAGAAAAATTACAATCCGAGTAATAATTGTTGTATTGTGCGCTGGAGAAACCTCTTTTGTGTCTTTTATTTCCTCATGCATTTCCAACCCTGAACTCTTTTCATGAGGAATGTGTGTTTTTTTTCTGTCAGACTAAAAGCTGAATTGCACATGAGAAATAATGAATAATCTTTGAGTTTGAATGTCCTATCCATCTGGTGGCTTTTCACTGTCCTTATGTAATCCCATTAGCTGTTTGATACTGTAGAAAGCCAGAATGTGAAAAGCAGTGTGTGTGGAGAGAGAGAGAGATGCCTTTGACAGAATCTGACAAGCTGCTATTCATGTGTCCAGAATAAGTCTGTGTGGAGGTATTTAAGGCAAAAAGAAGCAAAAAAACACAAGTTAACGTAACCCACCCACTTTCTCATTGCATTATTGACGATGTAAAGATATTAGATTTACATCGAAATCTGAATGGCGCATAATGGAGAATGTCATCAAATCCAAACCAGCTTGCTGATCAACTGGTCAAATACCAACCAATGGACAGGGGTCACAAGCTCCAAACTGTTACAACCCTTACATGCATAGTGTGCTCAGGACGTGGGGACACAAGAGGAAAATGCTTGTTTCTGTGATGAGATGATTGTTTCTTTGACACCTAATGCATACTGTATACGTGTGTGCGATTCAGATGCTTGGAGTTAAATGGCTTATCGATTTACATGTTGGTTCGTAACTAAAATTTCATGAAAGATTCCCATATTAAATGAGTAAAATAGGGCGATGGTCACAACGACAAACTCCAGGCTTCAAGACCGTAGAGACAAACAGATGGTTGACTTGGTGGGGGAGTCAAAAGTTCTGTGATTACCAATAATTCAAATACTGATGAGGGCATCACCTCAGAACTTGCTTAAAAGAACTTAACAGGTGCTATTCAATAGTATGGAGTATAAAGCTGTGACTTGTGTTTGGCAGTCACATTGTTAGAACAAGTGTCGTACCTTAAAAATGGTGATTATCTCTAGTGGAATCAAAGTCTTCAATTACACTATTGTAAATTAGTTCTTTTCATTATTTCACAAATTGTTCTCACCACTTTCTAAAGACATTTTAAACTATTGTTAGAAATGGCTTTAATTAAACGAACATTGTCACACACATGAATGTATTACTATTTAATGTGTTGCTTTTTTAAAACTAATTTAATTAAAAATGTGATTGATCCCACTCCAATCTAGTACAATTGTGTGAAACTTGGATAATTGGTTTCTGACACTTAGCTGCATTCTCTCCATGACTCATACTTTGATGATAATCTTTTGCAGATTTATATCATCCTAAAATCTACAAGATATTTGAACAAAAGAACTATGTACACCCTGATGCTGCAGTGACAGAGAGACATTGTGTATAAGTGTGTATGAGTGAGGGTTTGCCACCGTCTGCAGGTAGAAAGCATGCAATAGTGAGTTGATACATAAACAATGCAATGACTACGTAGCCCCCCCCCCGCCATGTGTCCCTCAATGAAGGCCGTATTGTTGTTTCTTCATAACTGCTCTCTGGAAAACACTGTTAGTCAGTTTAGTGTAAAAGGCCGCTGTTTTAGAGATGATAAAAACCAGTTTAACATTGTTTCGCAAGAAAAAAGTTAAAGATCTCATCTATGTAATATCAAATTAAATGTGTTTTGTCACAAACTGTTTTGACTCAATGCTGAAAGGTTAACCAAAAATATTTGTGATGAAATATTCCCTCAGAAAGCGTTGTCCATGCATCACATACGAGTTGTGATTAATACTTGATGAGTTACGCTGCACCAAGGACAACTCCAACCTTTCTGCTCCGTCGCGGCGGACCGCTCGCTGAGAGGTGAGTCGAGAGCCGGGTGGCTAACAAGGTCCTGTTAAAAGCAAGAGCGCTGCCTGTTGAACTCTGACAGCTCTGACCTTTTACTTTTTACACTTACGGGCTTTTTCAGTGAGTGTGTTATTTGTGTGTGTGTGTGTGTGTGTGTGCCCACACTGCAGCGCAAACGCATCATGTCAGTTGTGCAATAAACGATGGTGTTACAATTCCTAGTGTTTGATATGGGAGGCAGGGAAGCAGGGTGTGCTCTGAGATCTGATTCCACAGTCGTATTTTACATCACGTGGGCCTGTGTGTGTGTGTGTGTGTGTGTGCGTGCCTCATTCATAATTGAGTTAACGCAGAGAGAGTTCTTTGAATCAAACATTTAGCTGAATCAACAACTGCTGAGCTCATCAGACACAAATGCGCACGCTCGCACACACACACACACACACACACACACACACACACACACACACACACCTACACAGACACGAACACAGGGACACACACAGTAAACTTTGTAGCTATTTTCCACGTCTTGATCCCTAAATCCAAGAGGCTTGTCAATGCCAAACAGAGCTTATGAAAAAGGCGTATAAAGTTTTGAAGAGAAGTGCTGAAGAAGTGCGTTAGTTCCCCTCTGAATGTATTCATGCATTTTCTGTGTGCACGCAGCAAACACACACGAGCGGATGCTGAGTCTGTCAAATATTTCTGCAAATTGCAAAAAAAATAAAAGGAATGTTCAGTTCTACCGTCATCTTGCATCATGTTCCATTCTGATTGATTGATCCCCGGCTCCACTGGGCGCAGGTCGACGTGTCCTCGACCCCCCAACAGGTAGGCACGTTAGTTTGGGTCCTGATGACCAGATGGCTCCATCTACTGTGTCCTGTCATCAGTGTATGAATGAGGGTGACATTTTCAATATTGTGTTGTAGCGCTTTGAGTGGTTGGACGACCTAAAAAAAAACCCAACACAAGTAAAGTCCATTCAGCATTTCTCTAAGCCTAAATAAGTCCGAGGAGTATATTGACTGTCATATTTGAAGCGTTAGGGTTTTATCAGTGTACAGGAAGTAGCATGGCCGCTGTAACAGTGAAAACTTTTATGCACATTATGAAACTTACTGTTCTGAAATCCATTGATCACTCGGGTGAAGCATTCATGTGTACGTGATCAACCTGAGTATCAGTGCACAAACCCAACCGGTTAGATAATAGTTCAGTTGGAGGCTGCAGGTCAACGATTATGATCTTGGAGTTAAATGTTGTTAATTAACACGACACAATAACTTATACAATATGCTTGAATAGTCTTCACATGCTTTCAAAATAAGATAAATAAGTATATTATTCTCCAAAGTGAGACGTTTGGGGTTAATCGAAAAACTGTTTCAAAGGGTAAAAACGGAAACGGGTAATGACTCAGTGTTGATGTTCCACCAAGAGGAGACAAAGAGTGTTATTAGCTGCACAGTCATTGGGATAATGGGCCTGAATGTAGTACAGTCATCTCAAAGGTAAAGCTCACTTCCTGAGAGGCACAGGAACGCACAAAGTATCCAAATGATGAACTAAAATCTTCAAAACCGTGCATCCGTCCATTTAGCTCAGATAAAACTAATCCTAACTACACACACACACACACACAGAGTGTGAAAAGGTTGTTTTTCTGTGTTTTATTGCTAAAAGGCTATCCGAGGGTCATATATCCTTTTGGGTGTTTGTTATGCTTTTGATTAAGAATTAAAGGAAGATCTTTCATATACTTTAAGTTAGCAGGTTTATATGAGAAATTGTTGTTGATCAACTTTTATTCACGCACACACACGCAAACACACACACACACGTGCGCACACACTCAGGAGTGCAATCACAGTTGGGGGTTATTTTGCCAATAACTAACGTTTGTAATGAGTCTACTGGTTACCAGTGAGTTTTAATATAGGGGTAAAGGACGACAACTGTTGGTAATTTTTCTCCCTTTGCTTTAATTGTTTTTGAATGATTGAGACTGTTAAGATAAACACTAACTATTTAGGTATCATTTAAAACGTGTCATTGAGACGCACTAACATTATATTTGTGAGAATCCACTCCCCTCCTGGTGTTTAGCATTAATAAGATCAACATGGATGCATATCGATTGTTTATAGCATGCTATAATTTGGTGGTAAGTGAAGAAAAGTACTTAGAAATGTCAGTGTTTACTAAATTTGGAATTTTGAAAAAACGTATTAACATTTTTAATTTAAATAATACTTTATTATTGCCCATTCTGGGTGGTAAAGATTAAAGAGTGAATCTCATGAGTGTGGTTCAGAAAGCACTGACGCCTCCTTGTCTCTGTAATTTCAGGAGAATTAATCATGTTGTTTTCAGATGACATCATTCCAGTTGAGTTTAGTCACAGTAGTGTAGAGATAATTGGCTGAGGCTGGTGTTTTCTCTTAATGTTCTTTAACTTTTGCTCGCTGAGTGATTTATTTGTTTTGTTTGCATGTAAATCTATTTTCATTCACTTTATTTAATCTACAAAAACCACAAAATTACTGCAAAAAAACCCCAACTGTTACATTTTTCTTTTGGCTATTCATCTTTCAACATCCCTTATTGTAATGTCTTACCGAAGCCTTTCCATTTCACCCACATCTCCCCTAATATCCCTTTCATCATCTCTTTTTCCAAACTCTTCCTCATTGCCTTCCCCACTTGTCTCCATTTCTACTCTTCTTCGCATGTCCCTCTCTCTCTGTCTCTCTCTCTCTCTCTCTCTTCAACTCTCACACTGGGCAGTCCTCCAGGAAAATGTGTATGTAGCGTGCTGTCTACGGCTCTAATTCACCCTGACAGGACATTCATCATCAGACACAGCCCTGAAGATCAAAAAACGCATCCTCGTTGTCTCGCTCCCGTCCAGGGTTCCCTCCACGATGAAAGTGAAGCCGCCTGCGCTCCGCGACTCCCAAACCAGGGAGACCTCAGCCTTCACGGTTCAAACGCTGTGCCAAACACGTGCACAAAGAGCTAAAGGAGTTCAGCGCTTCCCACATGTTGGTTTGTGTTTTTACTGTTGAACACCAACAGATGCTGAATTTTTTTTTTTTTTTGGGGGGGGGGGGGGGGGTTTAGAGTACATCAGGAGGAATTGCATGTATCAAACCCAGGTCCAAAGAAGCTTTGTCTTCGCTCTCCCTCCCTGATGTGGATTATAGTCTGTGCTCACTTGTCGGGCCTGTGTGTCTCCTCCATTCGTCTTCCCAACAGATTATTCACTTCAGTGTGCTAGCGCCTCCACGCCTAATTAATGGATGCGGCATATTTTGCAGCCAATTTCACTTTTGTGTTAGTTGCACACCCAAAGACACACACACACACAAATGAAAACAGATTTTGCACATGTGCTTTAAGCTCGTAGATGAATCTGGACTTATCTGAAAAATGTACTGCCTATTGACTGACATACTTGACCTCTTTCTAACTCAAACACGTACAAATAGGCCAACCGTTCAACTAAAGCTAAGACACAAACTCACTTAGGAGCGCCACCAAAGGGAATATTTAAAGCACACACCCCTCTAGTGTTTGACTAATTATTTAAACCAGGAGTTTGCAGGATCACTCACTGCTAGCCTCATCGGTCCTCTGTGGCATTAATTCCTAATGAGAAGTCACTTTTATAGCGTGCTGTTCCCCACTCCCCCACTGAGCTCACTGATGAGATGTTTGACATTTTTTTTTAGGAGGAACTGAGGATAATCATATTTTTTTGTGATTCTAGAAACTCAGCAGGTGTACTCCTGCTAATCCATTTAGATCATCAACTCTCAGAGTTTTGGTCTTTGGTCTCATTAACTACTTTTTTATTCTCAATGTGTTTTTCAGCTTCAATAGAAAACGGTAGTGTGTCTCCCTGTCGACTCTAGCTTTGTAGTTTACCCTTACCCTCGGCTCATTCTGTTCCCTCTCTCCCTCTCATCCTTTAACTGTCTGGTCCGATTTTGAGTGGGAAAGGATAGGAGCGGCAGTCAGAAGAGGGGGATTAAGGGAAAAGTCGACCAAGGTGAGATAGGACAGTAGGACAATTTTACAATAATGAGGATGTGGTAATTAAGCAGTTTACCTCTGTCTCCCTCCCCCTCCAATCGGCCTCTCTTCATAATATTGCTTCATGGTTCTCTGCAATTTATGCTCAGATCACATGAGAGTAACGAGATTAACCTTGAGATGCACAGAGATCTCCATCTCCCTCGCACACACACACACACACACACACACACACACACACACACACCGATATACATATAGTACAAAGATCATTACAATCATTAGTAGATCATGTATTTGTGAACATACCAACGATATGATGAAATTAATTGCTAGGGTTATTTAAACAAACTGCTTATTGTTGCACTTTGCATTATTTATTGAATTGACACAGCCCCTTCTGCAAAAACAAGGGTTAGAATATTAATATATTACTATATAAGACTATTGTTAATTAGAAATAGAATTATTAATATCAGTAGGATTAATAACTTAGATTAATACAAATGGGGCAGCACCCTGGACTCTGCAACCACACATTTGATTAATTTAGTGTTGCTTATTCAAGATGTCAATAGTTAAAGTACTTTTTCACATTCATTGAGTCTAAGAAACTGACTATGAAAACAAGCTATCGTTTCAACAAATATGCACAGGAACACTCAAAAAACGATACTGATTCAAATCAATAGCGTTAAAAAAAACTAAATATCTATCATCAACTAAGAGCAACAAGCAGTCCGGTGGTGAGGGGGGAATGTGTGTTTATGTGTTCATATGTGCGTATGAGGTGCAAGGTGGGTGGTTCCGTCACGCAATGCTCCACCATGACCATTTCTTTTAAAGGGGAATAAGACACACAACAGAGGCTCAGAGGGTATCGTTACGCTGCTTTGAAATAACTGTAATTCCATCAAGTTTTCCTCCAGCTGGTGATTTAAAAAGAGCTCGGGTCACCGAGGTTATCCTTCACTCATTCAGGAGCCAAGTGTTTGAACTCAGACTCACGCGTCCAGCAGTGTGGGCTGCTACCTGGTTTTTCCCTCTTTCACTAAGGTAGTAAGAAACGTGCTTTGCAGTGGAATGGCACAGTGTGAAGCTTTGCACCAGTATGTACAGCCTCGGTGACGTCGTTGCCGCGTAACAGGCCCTCCTTTGGGTCCATGTGGGGCTCGCCCAGATGCGCCACTGTTGGGATTTAAACCAAATCTTACATTCGGAAGAGTTTGGACGGTTTTATAGTGCAGGCTTTTATTTATACATGAAGGCCTCTCTCTTTATTCCCCTCTTGGTGGAGTCCCACCAGTTTTCAGTAATCCAACAGGAATATATATGGGAAACTATTACGGTGTCGAGCTTATACAGCCCAGCTCATTTAGATGTGAATGGATTTACAATATGTTCGTGTAATATCACCCCCTCACTGAGATTGCGCATGAGGCAGAGGTACTTCATTGTTTTGTTGTTTTACAACAGATTGTAAACCTGTTCCACAGTAACCCGTATGCTTGTTATCTGTAAATGCAAGACACAATTCCCTGTCAGTATGGTAATACAGTATAACACTATAACACAGGAACAAAAATCCTATTTTCAGGATGGATTTGCATCAGATACTTAAAGTCTTAGACATGAATACATTACAAAGAAAAGACCCTTATACTGAATGCATATGTGGTTTTCAAGACTGTAATTAGAGAGTCTTATGCTCAAAAAGCCCTTTAGGCCAGGACGAAGAACATTAAGTGGTTTTGATAAAAGAAAGTTATGATGCAGAGGCTTCCTGAGCGTTCACAACACACAGTCCACCACTGTCTATGCGTCATGCTGTGGGCTACAGATTTTCCGTCGTACGGGCGTATGAACATGCTGGTGTCTGTTATGGCTCTGGGTTGGTTAAAAGTCGTTGCAAAGGCGTATTCCACTGCGCCGGCTCTTGACGTCATCGCTCCGTCCACCCGCTACAGAAACAGAGCTCCCTGACCTTGGAGCTTGTGTTCATCCTCCTACAGGCTACTCCGCGTGAGCCGGCCTCCGACTGGACACCTTCAAGTTACTTTCAGTGCTAAATATTTAGTCTATCTCGTGGCCGCCATTTTTATTTAATGAGGGGCCTTTTTCCTTAAACTCCCTACATTCCATATAAGCGTAGATCACTTCTAACCTTTCAGGCTACATATGGGTTACTGATACACAAAGCCATTAGGCTTTCTCAGTGTAGTGATTTACACTGAGACATTATTTGATGAGAACAAAAAAGCAGTCGACGCGAACCGACAAAAGTACAGAAAAGATTGTAGCAATGAATTAGCATTCTAGTCGATAGGAGGAGCAATATTCATGGCTGCAGCTTATTTTTTTACGGAGGTCACTTTCAAATGGCCACATGAGCAGAGACGCTCACCTGAAAGTAATTTGATTTCGATAATGGACTCAAAATGGAAGGACATAACAGGAATACAGATAGACATGTCTGATGAAAGAAAGACCATGTGGGTCAAGCATTAATGGAGGACTCTCAACATGTAATCTGAGTTTAAGAAGAAGCCTTATTGCAATTTCCTTTAAGACACAGAAGAAAGAAAGTTTCTAAATGGAGGGAAGGAGGACAGCAGCTTGCAATCTAATCAAACCAAGGACACGTTGATGATTGCCTCTTCAAAAACAAGAGGAGGAAAATTGGTTTGGTTTGTTTCTGTCACGAATGCAATAGACAATTGATACTAAAAAATGGTCAAAACGTTGCCAGGAAGAAATTGAAGGACCTTAAAGGGAAATAACTAAATTACTAGTTCAGAGAGCAAATTGGGGTAACAGCGAAAGGGTAATCTGAGGCGTCATTCCCATTCTCTTTCTTCACCTCTTTCTCCAGTCTTTTCCCTCCGTCATTCAATTACAGAGCTCCCTCTCCCCTCGTCTCTGCCTTCAACGCTTTTTTGTTACTTCCTTTTTCGTGCAAAGATGGCAAAGGCCCAGAAAATGGAAAGTCCCCATATAATAGGTTTTCTTCAAAGACAACGCGGACCACTAATGTTTCCTTGTGTTTATCCGTCACACCTCCAAGGCCAAATACGAAAACGGTCCGGGAGGCACAGGACCCTTGTGCTGTGGTATTCACAACATTAGACACGGGACATGCATAATTCCCTCTGTGTGTTAATTTTACAGTTTCAGAAATGTCTTTCTACACAATTCAATATGTACACTGAATTCCAGACAAAGCATGATCAATGACAGCTAAGCAACCGGTACCCGAGTTGTCCAGCCATTCACATGTCCGACTGGTGTGTAGAGTGAGTGAATTAGAGGTCTGAGAGTCAACAATGAAGGGGAGATTGATGGCCTCTTGAGTACACCGTGCTCAGCCAAGTGCCACAATCCAGAAAACACCATCAGCTGCATTAGCGACGACAAAAATTACCAACACTACGGCGAGGACATTGTCTGCAATGCAGAGTGAGGCGCCAGCTAATTAAAACATAAGTAAATCAGAGCTTAATGAGTTGTAATTGTAGATAATTGCCGAGTTGTTGATGTATCATGTCTAATTGGCTTGCATCGCTGAGATAATGAGAAAAGTTTGATTACTTTATGCAAAGTGTGTTAGCAAGGTAGCAGGTGTTGTTTCGAAGAGGTGTCACAAGCAATCCGATACCTCACATCTCAATCTCATCACTCAACCTCTACGGAGAAAAAGAGGAAATGGTCGGTCCCGGGCCTCTAATTACACACACAAGCTAATGGGGCCGGGTTGGTTCCTCTTCTCTCTATATCATTTAGTTGATCAGTTTTAACCTCGTTATTCAAAATACAAAACACAGTTCTAGGTGCCAGCTGTTCGAGAGGGGTTGTCTTTCATGATTTTATATTCAGGACATATGTTTTATAATGTTGTGTCAGGTGGTATTCAGTTAGTCAGTTGGTGTCTTTGACCCAGAACTCAATTATAAGGTTGTCTTCTTTTTCCTCACTTTCTTCTTTCATCCTTTCCACTGTCTCTGAGAAAAGACATTATAAATAATCTTGTTTGTATTCTAAATACATTTTCTTGTACCCAGCCTGACCTTTGTTACCTGATGGTCCATTTTCCTTCCTCTGATCCTCTGATCAACTCTGCTAGACATCAAAAGCAGCTGATACACATTCAGAAGGAAAAAGAATACAAATGCCAAAAGAAGAAATAAGTAACAATAGAATGAATTGAAAGGTGTAGCATGAAGTTAGAGGGAAATAGAAAAACACAAATGCAAAATGGTCAAAAATGTAATTCCATTAATTGATTAAAAAATGTGTGTGTGTGTGCCTTTGTATATGTGTCCTGAAGGGAATCACGTTGGTGGGGCAAGTCAAGCAAGTGATTGGAATTAAACTCAGATTATGTCCCTGAGATATAAAACCTGTCCAAGTTCCTTGACCTGTATCTGTTCATGTGTGCGTCCATGCATATGGACACTAACGGCTTTGACAGGCAGGCAGCAGAACGAAGAAGAATTTGACCAGGGAGAATATACTCCGACAGAAAGCTGTCCCGAAGACACCGGAAACAAAGCAACATGTTGGTTGTCACCCAACACAAGGAAGGTTTTATTGAAAGAATGTCTGACAGCTAGGTAGATATTTGGTTTCCAAACATTGTGTGCTTTACCTTCTGGACCCACAAGCATGCCATACCCTGACATACGGTATATCAGTGGATCAATCCAACATCCGGGTCTGTTAACCTGCTAAACTGCTGCATGTCCATTTAAAAGGTGCAACAAGCAGAGCCCCTCTTCAGTCATAACAGGTGAAGGTGATATTGTTTCCCAGGCAAACTGATTTCAATGCTGATAATGCTGATTATCTTGCTTCTCTGGAGCCTTTGAGAGGAATATCTGGGACTTTGCATCAATGCTTATATCAAAGTCTTTCTACACACCATTGATTAAAAACTCAGATTCATTGGATCAATACAGATGAACAAAGATAAGATACATACAATGTTTTTATCACCTTCCGAGGATTGATGTATTAGATTGTAGAAGCAATTACGATACTCATGAATAGGCAATGCGTTTTTGAAACTCATGCAAACCTATACACGGTTCCTTTATTCCCCCTTCCTGTTCGGTGCAAACCATTACCAAACCATTACCAAGGGTTTGCACCAAATGGTTTGCCTGGGAAACAATATCACCTCCAGTCCCGTTATGACTGAAGAAGAGGGGGTCTGCTTGTTCCACCTTTGAAATGGACATGCAGCAGTTTAGCAGGTTAACAGACCTGGATGTTGGATTGATCCACTGATATACTGTATCTCAGGGTATGGCATGCTTGTGGGTCTCTTCCGGAAGGTAAAGAACACAATGTTTGGAAACCAAATTTCAGATTACCTTAACACTTTTAGTTGCTTTTGTATCAAATCAAAACGTAATTCTGATCAGTTCGACTGCACTCCAGCCGTGATGTCGCATCTTTTCTTTGAGTCTTGTCCTTTACTGCAGGCATCATGAAACAAATTACAGTCTGACAACATGGAGTAATGCTTAATGAAGAGACTGGCAAACTTTCTGCTTAATCTTTTCCTCCCCGCCACCTCCCATCCTCCCCTCCCTTGCCTCCCTAGTTGGTTGGGTAATTGGATTTCCGTGGTAAGCCAGGGGTCTGCTCTCCTAGAACTTTCTGCAAGGTCAGAGGTGGCAGGGCAACACTGTGTCACAGTTAATCTGTCCCCGGACAGCTCCGGGTGAGTCAGGAGTAACGGCACAGTCTGCTTCTGTGTGTGCGTATGAGTGTGGTAGAGTGGCACTAATACGATTTTTTTGTGAACGTGTTTGGCAGGTAAGGGTCATCCTCCTTGCGCAGTCCCCCCCTGTTGGTGAATGGGTAGAGGGAGAAAGCGGGGGAGGAGAAACAGAACCCGATATTCCAGTCTAAATCATTTATTAAGAGGTGACCCTGAAAAAGCGTCCCTCCACGGACCGTAGGAGGCACTGAAGAGGAAACTCGCACACACCAACAGGCATTACCTACACTTATCTAAGTGATCCGAAGCTAACAAGCAGTACCCACGGTCACTTAGAAGCCCCATATGCTTCCACATGATATCGGATGCCCTTCAACGAATGTAACCTGTCCTTTTTGAAGACCTTGCGTGAATTTTATTCCTCTCTGACAGTTAACAGTTGGAAGTTTGTTCTCAGGACTTTTTCACAACAGTGATTCACATGGATAGAGAAACGGATGGATGGGCGGATTAGTCATCTGAATGTTACAACTGTAATGTGTTCTTAGCTGATGCAACCGCGGCCTTGTGCTGCCACACAGTTTGAATAAGAACAGGATCCACTTTAAAAACAGGAGGGGGGGGGGGCACAGCAGGTGTTGTACATCACAAAGGGGTGTTGGTAATGACAGTGACCAATCCTGCACGGCTCACAGTCTTCTAGCATTCTAGCATTGAGGCAAACGGTCTGACATGGGCTAATCTGTTCAATGAGTACAAATGAGTACAAATTCAGCACAGTAATAGTGATATAGTTTAGTGGAAATGGTCCTCAGTATAATAATGAACTCCCACATATAAGGAATCAAATCCTTTGTGCAAAAACAGAAATGATGACTTTTTTTTTTCTCACAGTTTTGACTTTCTCTAAGAAACTATAGCAGATTAGCAGAGGAAAGGATCAGCAGTGGAAGGATAAAGGCTTGTGTTTACTTATGCCTGGTCACGTCACAATGAACCCCAAGGGGGTCCGCCACTGTCACCTTTGACACTGTCCAGTAATCCCTTTGTGGTATCATTTTCGGTCAGAATATTCTCTCTGCTTAAGAATTTCCCCTTCATACTACAAAATATTGTAAATCTCCTACTTCCTCGTTTCAACTTGGAAAAACACAGGCAGGAGGGAAGGGGGGTTAAAAATACAAAATATCCATACCATTACAATGCATGAATGAATGAATGAGCCGCACAATCACGATCAGACAAGTCTTATTCACCCGCAAAGGAGGACGTTTCTGTTGTAGATATTGGAGCAAAAAGTGGATAAAATAAAGATGACAAGTCGTTGAGCGGAGCAGTCACTGAGTCTGCTTTGTTCTGACTGATTGCTTCGCACCCACGATTGCTCACAGATGCAGGAGCTTTTGTGCACGGTGCAATAATATGAAGTATTGTTCATGCCCCGGTGAGAGAGCGTGGACATGTGTTTGCTCGGGAATGCAGCTGCACAGAGCAGGGGCACGCATTCGCTCATTGTTTGTCACGCTGAAGGGCTCTGGTGCTCATCGCAAAATGAATTGGAGAGAAAAAAAAAGTGTGGAGAAGGCAGAAAGAGATGACTGCCTCTGAAAAATAGAATAAGGGCGGGAAACAGACAAGAGGGCAACTTGGGACAGGAAGCTGAGATATGAGACAACTCATTGCTGGCCTTGCTTCAACCACCAGCTTCTGTTTTCGGTGTTGAGCTGCTGCTTTCTTGAAGTGAGTCATTATAAACCAAGCAGCTTAATGCGGGAGCCAGCATGGCCCGGCTAAATTGGGATGGAATAAAACCATATAGAACATGTGTCATGACATTTGACTGTGTCTCCAGTGTGAGAAGCAAGCCTCATATGGATCAATAAAGCATTACACATTGAAAAAGGGTGAGTGAACTGCACAGATGAAGCACTAAAGCAGACTTAAAGGAAGACCACGCGCCCTGATTTTTACTTTTCTATGCAAACATTCACTGGAGCTCTCTTCTAAGTTGTTTTTCTTTATTAAACTGTGAGCACATGAATTGGTGGAGAGATTTGGAACTTGTTATCAGTAGTATATGTATTATTACCCCATTGAGACTTATATGTGGTTCAATTCATTTTTATTAAAACGTTTTTCTACGGAAATTGACTCATTTGACTGTTTTTTTCTGTAAAGCCAAAAGGCTAAGATGTGGAACATTTCATCAAACCACAAAGGAAAATGTGATGAATGATTTTCTTAACAACAAGGCACTTGCAAAACTATAAAAACTGTATTTTTCATTAAAACAAAATTTTCATAGCACCATAACCTCCGTTTAATTTGGCTGTTTGATAGTACACAACATGTATTGTATTGATAATGAGGAAATTATATTACCGACAATATTTTTTAATGATATAATAATATCTGGTGCAAGCTTTTTCCAAATGTGTATGGATATTACATTGCTTCAAGTTGTCTCTCCATCATTAACTCCACCCACCTTTCACATTAACATCCCAGCAGCTGTTCAACCATCCATCGCTCTATCCATCTTTGACCTTAATAATTCTTCATCCATTCATCCTACAAGCACCTATGCCTTCACAACCACACCGCCCCCTTCTATTCCTCCACACACAATCCTTTATCTAGGGAGACTTGTCAGAATCACTCACCCGCTCATCCATCATGTAAATTAGGTCCTGTGTTATTGTTCTTATCATCATACACATGCCTATCATTTAACTCGGTTTCAATCAAGGATTCTTAATTGTCCTCACCAATTAAAAGAAATATACAGTACACATATATGATTTGATGTCAAAATGTGAACATGCCTGTAATCTGACCTCAAATAATCTTTCTGTTTGACAATTTTCTTTGCATGCCATCATATGAATTAAGTGGTTGTATACTGTGCCGAGGTTTTCCCTTTGTCTGAATTCCATTTAGATTATCTTGTTCTTTAGGTGTAATCTGAAGGGATAATGCAGTCTTCTCATGCTTTTTTCTAAATGAATCCCTTTCCTCATCGTCACTCCCGGTCCCTCTTTGAAGCTCATAGGGGAAATCAAATGCAAGTGTGTGTGTATGTTTGTATTGGAGGCAGAAAACAAGAGAATGATCTGTGTATATGCTTTGAGGAGATATGCATTATCTGTCAATCTACTTGATCTACGGAGATAATAACGGTTGATAGCAGGGTTTGATCTGAAGTTGCCCTTTCTGTGACTGTGGGCCTCCGTTTTCAAAGTCCTCTTTTCATAAGCAGCTGATTGGCTTTATTGAGACTTGACAAAAGACAATATCACACAAACATGTGGATTCGATAGAGATGAGCCACACATAGGATATTTTAAAGGGGGCAAAGTGGGAATATCATTTGATACAAGAAAGGCTTTTTATCAATTTGAGTCACCGCTCTTGTTCTCTTTCTATGAAAATCCATCTGCTCCCCAACGAGACCCTCCAAGCCAGTGTTGCCCAGAAAAACATGGCATATAAGTTGTCAACTGCATGTCCACCTGGTATCCAAAGCTTAACATGTTGAACACTAATCTTCAAAATAATTCTTTCAATAATTCTTCGTCAATCAAAAGGGAAAACCTCCCTTAGCACTATGGCAGATTTCACACCATTGGCTCACTCCGTCATTATGAGTCACAGACTGATTTACCAACTTTGTTGTACCTCACTGTGCTCTCCTTTGACCCACTTTGAACGGTTCAAGTAAGAGGATCTCTGAAAACCTTGATTACATCTCAACATGGACAACTTGCCTCACCGAGCATCAGTCTGGACAAGACACTGCTGCTCCTAAACAATTTAGTATCCCTGCTTCTCCACTGATCAAAATAATGTAGCATCTAACCAATCAACCAAAAGCTTAGATGTGCGCCTTGACAGCCATGTAACCCTCTGATGCTCTCACTCCAGTCACTGATTGACTGTGCGAAATTGCTTCTAACATCCATCAAATCGGACGCCGACTCAAGAGTCTGCATCAGCTCCTGTTTAAGTGGTACGCTGTCAGGGCAGCTCCCGACAAGGAACAAGCATCTTATAATGTATTTTCTGGCGTTTTATTAGTTGTTTAAATTTCTCCCCAAGATTTCCTCCAGCATGCCAATGGCTCATTTTCGCCAGTTTAAGCCACAACGGAACCCTGTTCAGCAGTCGGATACCTCTGGACTTACTTTGCCGACACGTCCGAAAGTGTATCGCAAGGAAAAGAGGGCAGAGAAGAGGGATGCAAAATAAACGGGAACGAGAAGAGGCGGCCATCCCCTGTCCGACACCTGATCACTACGGGACATCACTGAAGAGCTTTTCACACTCAAGATGTTGGACCGAGAATTTCTTGAAACAAGTCTTGCTCTAAAGCAGCGGTTCCCAAACTTTTTTTCCTGCGCACCCCCTTCCATGTCCCGACCGGGTTGGCGCACCCCCAATTCACACTTTAAAAAAAACGCAACAAAACGTTGTTTTATCGTCATATAAAGACTCATGTTTAAACATGCGCAAATAACCAGAACACACATGACAATACCAACATCAACACAGGCTCAGTAACAAAAAGCACGGTTAGTGCAAAAGTCGCTCAGCCTGCAGAGAGAGAGAGAGAGAGAGAGAGAGAGTGAGAGAGAGAGAGCGCGAGAGAGAGCGAGTGAGAGCGAGAGCGAGAGGTACGTACGTACAGCCAGGATGTCTTTAGACATGGCATCAATGCGCCGTCCAACTTTTTTGCCTCTTTCTCTCCAATCATACACTCCACCATTTCTTTTGCCGCTGGCAAACACACGTCTTCGGCAATTGTGTGCGGCAGCCCCTTTCTCCCTGCTGTGTAACTGAGCGGATATGAAGCCCGTAATGCGTCTTTAGTAGACCCAATGCATGAATTAAACTGCAACGGCTTTTCTGCAACTCCTCCAATTTTGCTTTAAAAAAATGTAAGGGACCGCCATTACATTTTTCCTCTCGCGCACCCCCTGGTCGCAGCTCGCGCACCCCCAGGGGTGCGCGCACCACACTTTGGGAATCCCTGCTCTAAAGGGATATCGCTGTCTGAGGATGCAGCAGATTTTATTTCTGGGTGGTTTTTACGACAAAACGTCGACAGCGACAAAAGGAAAACATGGAGGTTGATTGGGGTCAGGCTCTGTATAGCTGTCAACATCAAGTGGGTAACAAACTAACCCAATGCTGTGAGCACTACAACATGTCATTTAGACCCCACTATCCCACAAGGAGTAAACGGTATAGAGTATTTACGTCAGGGGTCCGGTGTGGTGAAACCTAGCATCTGCGTCAGGAGTGATATCCGGCCAATGCAAAGATGAGGACTGCAAATAATTTAATTTACTGATAAAGCTGTGACTAAGTCGGTATATTGACCGTCCAAAAGAAAAAGAAAGAAAAAACTTGCGTGTGAGACAGTAAAAGCTTTGCTAGCCGAGGAGCAGCTGTAGAAGTTGTGCACCAGGGGACGCTCCTCCCTCTCAAAGCATGGATGTGTCCTCGCATGCTTCAATTTTGAGACATTCTGCGCGGAGTGATGTGAAAGCATTCGCAGAGGTAATTTTAAATTACACACACATGACCTTTACTCGTGTGCACACAGGGCACCTAATTTGTGCTTGTGGTTTTTCACTTTGATTTGCCTCCATATCTTTCACACTTGACATTTTGTATGCAATTAAACTGACTGAACTGTGGCAAAGAAGAGACTGCAACACACCAACAAATATGTCTGCTTATGCACAAACAATCTAGAGAGAAAAATGCACTTATTTTTCTTTCCCTTCCTTCTTTATAATTTCCCCCGGATGTCTGTCCTGCCCTCCCTCCCTGTCTCTTTCTCTGTCTTCAGGTGTCTGAAATAGATGAGAAGTGACTCCGGTGTCTCCAAGTGTCATGCATGGAAACGGGGTGATGACTCTTCGAAATGGACAGCCTGCAGCGAGCCCCAACCAGACGCTCGTCTGATTCAAATTCATGACTTGTTTGCCTAAGTGTGCACGTGAACGTGTGCAGCGGGCCGTTCACAAATAGTTTGCTCTCCACATGTATACAGTGACATCCATGTGTGTGTGTGTGTTCATGTGCATTAATACACCTAAGCGTATGTATAGCTGCAGTATATCGTCCAGGGAAGTCGAATTTGTGTGCACGGTCGTGCACGGTCATGCATTGACATGCGCGCACACACACCCACACACACACGCACGTCACAAGGTGTCAGCTTGCAAATTGGTTTCTCTCGTCTGGGCTGACAGAGTTGACAAGCCCTTTATGAGAGGCATAAACAAGGCTGCTTTGCCCCCTACCAACCACCGCTGAATCCTTTCAACTTAAAGCTTCAGATCTCCTTTGAAACAGATGAACGTGGTGCTGCGCTCCTCTGAATGCCCACTTATCCATAAGACTCGCACTTGAAATCACTCAGATCACACAATCCGCTTGTTTTCAGGGAGTTATCGTTCCAAAGCTACGCACATTCAAATAACTTTTACACTGGTCCAAAATGTTGTATAATACCTTGAGGGTAAACTTTGAAATATGTGTTGTGTAACTGACTGATAGAGAAGATGATCATTTGATGATGATCATTTTTCCTTCTCATTATCTCTCTAAACAAAATGTAATAACTCTTGACATGAATCCCTGAATTTTATTTTAAATGGTGTCATCTTGTAAACCTTTACATACCTGCATTTTGACTCAACCAATTTTTCTTTTTTTGTTGTTGTGTGCGTACACACATACGTGTATGTGAGGTAGTGTGCGTGTGTGTCTGCACATCCGTATTGCTTGTATGTGCCGATGTGTATGTGTGTCTCTCCCTCTATTCATCAGTAATGAACAGCCAGTTAATGAAGGAGCCCTTGCTCCTTCCAGTCCACCAGCCAGAAAATAATTACCTTGTGTCTGAAGCCATTCTGCAGCTGTACCAGACTACGGCTTCATTTAGCTGCCATCTCTCTAAAAATCCAATTTATTCTCTTCCTCTCTTTCTTCTCTTTCCCTATCCCTTTTCTTTCCATTTTGCTACCCCTTCACACCACCACATTTCTGGAGACAGAAAAAAAAACAGCTCACTGACCACTTCTGTCTCTCTCTTTTTGCATATGATGAATTAATTTACTTGATAAAATGGCAGATGATTGTAAGAAAAGCTCTCACGTTTTATGGATTGTAAAAGCGTTTTAATCAAGTTTTTCTTGTCAATGCCCTTGTGTGTGTGTGTGTGTGTGTGGGGGTGTGTGTGCGTGTGCTCTTATACTGACACATCACTTATTGAAGGAGAATGTCCCCCACACATGTATTTTTTATCAGTTCCTCCATTGGTAAAATAGACCATTTGTATTGAATCATTTGAGGAGTCAGCATAAGTGGGAACATTCCAAGTAATTCTTTGTTTGTAAGTTTTGTTTGCTTTTGTTAACAGCTCAATAAAATATGTGGCTGTTTAACATGTAAAGAAAATATCTTATATCTATATAATTGTGTGGGGGGTATTCAGTACACATCCCGAGTGTGTATTTCTTGAGTGTATCACCTTTTTTCTTAGAGACTATAAGGACAATATTTAAAAAATAGGACCATTACACCATTGTGTCAGTCACTTCAGATAAGGGTCATTACACAATGATTATCTCATGAAGACGTTCACACTCATCCACTTCATAGTGAATTCATGAAATAATGATTAAATACCTGTATGTGCGTTTTCAGGTCGTCCTGGAGACACCAAGAACCTCCAAATAAACCGTTTTGAGAATTGCCAGATGTCTGTAGGTGGACCAACGTTCAAGATGCAGTCCCGATTAGCTGAAGGTGTGTAGTTGTGATCAAAATGAGGATTGTTGGAAGATACATGTGGTCTAATCAAGTGCTCCAAAAGAAGAGGGATTTAAAGAAGGGTAGCTGCTCTTTGACTTTTTGGAGTTGTGAAATTAAGAGAATGTTTATTGTAAAAGGTTCTGGTTCAGTTTCTTTAGTTAACGCTGCTGCCTCGGTGCCACCAACCAAACACATTCCTCCACCAATGTCCACAAAAAAAGAAAACACCCACCAACGTGAAACTCGGGGGACTCTCGTGTGGGAGGTCGGTGTGTTTGATATTTGTGTGTGCGTGTGTGTGCATGTAGGTGTTTGGGGGTTGTTCGTGTTCCTATTTCAGCACATGATTTATAGTGTGTGCCTCCTTGGATCTCTTTGTGAGCATGCACTGTATGTGTGCAGTTATGGTCTGTGTTAGAGGAGAAAAATAAATAAATATATTTAACACCTACAGATTTGAGTTATATTTAGAAATAATCTTGGTAAATGTTGCCGATTTATGATTATGGGTTGGTGATAATTGATGGTTATAAAATGAATCCCACGGTGGTTTGAATCAATCAGTCACCATTCTTTTCAACTGCTTTCCCCATGTGAATGGTGCGTGATGCTTGAGATACAGAAAAATAAAGAAAATGCTTTTGCAACACTTAACAAACACTTGTCCTTGATTTCTAGTGTTTAACACCAAGCTACACAGTAATCCCGTATCTTGTAAATCATTTTGTCACACAGCCTCAATGCCTTCTTTTCTTGCCAACCTGCACTTTGATCTCTTTCAATTCTGTTGGTGGTAGAAATGCAATTTGCAACCAAGCCATTGTTATACTGAGAGTGACATTTGATGGCATCAATATGAGGTCAAAGGTCACTGCCTGCCTGCTTCCCAGTCTTAAATGAGGGGTCTGCAGGTGTAGCTCCTTCCCTCAGATGAATCAGGTCAGTTCACCTCCAAATCAGCCTGTTTCCATTCAGGCTGACAACTCGGCACTGAAGCCATTGAGCCTCATCCACTGAAGGACGGGGGGTAACCTTATTTATATGCGGCATTAACATAATAAAGTACATAAAAAAGGTTTAAAGCACAATTCTCCCAAATCCCGTTTTACTCCCTCCATACAGTATTACTGTAAGGTTTTATGTGTTATGAGATATATTTTTGTACACCGTTCTGCATTCTTGGTAATTGGCTATTTTTGAAACTAAATTAAAGATGGAACACAGAAAAAAGATGAATGAATGGCTGCTATTGAACAATGCTTCCAGTAAATCCATTACTTAAACTTTGATAATAGTGATTATTGACTAAAGGCTAAAATTAAAAAGAAATATATGGTATCTCTCTACGAAGTACTAAGTACTAGGTATTGTAGGCTGGCATGTTTCATTCAACCCGTTACATGCAGCACAGTTCGCACTATTTGTTTGGTTGTGACGTCTGCCGAGGTCTGAACCAACATCTTTTCCAGCGTAACTGTGTTTACTATTGAGTTTCCTTCATAGAAAGTATAGTTCCACATTTAATGACAATAAAGCAAAACTGCAGAGAAAAAACAGCCTTGGTGAGAAGAAATATCAGTCGTATTTATTGTCGGGGGTGTATACAAGTTATTAGAAAAACATGTTTCTAAAGAAAAACATTTTCAAGGTTAAAATCCTGCAATGTAATATTTCTGGGAAAATATAAGTTTTCTTCTCTACTGGTCACCCAGGTGTCCGTCCTCTACTCACCAAGTTATGGAATTCATTTTATTTTATAATTATTTAACTCTGTGTGTAAAACATTTTATCAATTTACTAATATATATATATATATATGAACATATGTTGTTTAGAAATTTGACATCATTTCCAGCTCTCTTTTCGATAGGCATTCACTACAAAGGTCAACAGGTTTTTTAGGAATGCCAAGAGACCACTCTGTAACAGGTTGGGATGACATCATTCCCTCTGCTCTGCTTCAGGCCCGGGAATGACCTAAAAACCCATCTGGCTGCGTGTATATGTGTGCAGAAGGCATTTAACCGGAGATAATTTGAGAGAAAATATTTCCTGCCCGTGTGCGTGTGTGTGTACGTGCAGTGTGTGAGCGTGTGTATGCGGGTCTGTGTACGTGCAGACATTACCTGGCCCATTTGCATGCAGGTAGATCCATCTAAATCGTTTATAGTCTGGTGCGTTCATGTGTGCGTCCTTTGAAAGGCTTTGTTCACACAACACAATTATTGCAGGTGTTTTTTCATCCCACTTAAAATTCATTGAGACTGGACCGTCGTTATCCCTTTGATACACACTGGTGAACGGTATTGTCGAATGACTTTCAATTATGTTTTTATTGTATTCTATGACAAATGAGAGCACCACAAATCTAAAAACAAATGTCAACTTCGGCAAGTCACAAACTAGCTTGAAAATGTAGAATCATAAAGAAATTGTGAGAACTTTCAATATCGAAAACAGACTCCCAACAATTGGAATAACAAAGAAAAGTTACAGGAATATATTAAAATGATTATTCAGTGCACATGTAACATGTCAACGGTGGACGGATGACTGTAGCTTTATTTGAAATGGTCTATAATGTCAAATGATTAGTACAATTCATTAGCAATTTGCAAGCCACAGTATTAAAGGTGATTTGAAATGACACACCATGATGACTCATTCTGTTTATGCTTCAAGAAATTTACAAACTCAAAATAAAAATAATGTTAATTGAAACAAAAAAAAATGTCATTGGATATTTTGTTGATTTCCCCACCGGGTTCATGTTGAAATAATATTGATGTAGGAAGGGCTCTGAGCATGTAGGGAGCACTAGTGGTTGCATAAGTACAAATGTATTTACCACACATCAGTTAAAGGATCAGTCAGTAAACTCTATTCATTTTCTATCGTAATATCTGTAATGTCATGAATTGGCATGTCTACGGGCATTGATGAAATATTAATGGCGGACACAGTGAAGGTCAATAAAACGCCATTGTGGCATTACATTCATTTTATGGATTATTTAGGAGCTGGTTTCATTCGTCAGACGTCTCATGGTGTCTGGGCATCGGATGAAGCAAGCAGTCATTTTCATTTCATGAAAATATTAACCAGATGCATCACATGGTCTGTTGTTTGAATGCAAAATATGTGAAGCCAGGAAACAGCTTTCTCCAATAGGTTCCTGAATAATTAATGAAATACTAATATATTCAAATATATAAGAGAAGAAAAATGGCCGCATTGAAATAAAAAGGGTCTGGAATGATAAAAAACTGGGCCACGGTGTTATCAATACTTCATATTTCTAATAATGTAGTAAATTATATCCAGTGGAATTGAACAACGTATGAATGCACATGGACAGAATCTGACTTTGTAGTTTACGTAATGACGAAGGGTCATTATACACACTATACAGAGACAGTGTTGGAACTATTTCATCTTTAATAAGAATCCATTGATCTCTGTCACACTGCAGTGTGAGCAAGTATTGATTCAAGACACATTACACTCCAAGTACAGTATGCAGCGTAGTATGTACATCCATATAATTAGAATTATTGCATCATTTATCTCTCTTTGACTCTGCAGCTTTGTGTTGAGCACTTGTTGGAAGAAGCTGTAGCTGCCTGTGTGTGTTTGTTGGGAACTGAGTGGCATTTTCTTTGTTCTAAGATCACCGTTTACATCAGAAGAGCAAGAGCTTTAGTGAAGGAGTGCAAAACAACACTAAATAGCTGATGAAGGGAAATGAATGCATTTCTCCCGACACATTATCACATCGATCTTGATTGCGGATGTCTTAAATACACATTCATTATAAAACTCACAGGAGTTCTCAGGACTTACTAAACTTAATTATGGCTTTGATGAAGCAAAGTTCAGGCGTACAGCATCTTATTTGTTCATAAATGGACACAGTAACGCAGCAACAGTGTTTACTAAGACTGCATTGGGACGCTGCAGACTGCGGTTTTCGACATTTTTCTTGAAACCTACTTATTATTATGAAAGGAAAGAATTTCAGTCCTTATCATGAAAATATTTGGGCGTCATTATAATCCTCAGAAAACACATACTTGTAGGTGTAACGTCTGATAAACGCTTAACTAGCAGATGCATTGCCTTCCTGCATCCAAGTCATATTTAATAAGCTTTTGTGTGACTGCAAATGCATCATTTGTTGGTCAACACAGGGAGTGGAAAGCGTTGTTTATGGCCGTGTTTGTCTCTTTCCTGCCTGCCTTGGCATTAAAACAGTGTTCTGTCTTTGATACGTGAGTCACACACAATCAAATCAAATCTTAAATAATTGCAATAACAATAAACTTCTATAGCAATATATAAAAGATCATTTTAGGCTAAGGGAGAGATAAATAATGTGGGAATAATGGAATAAATGTAATGGCTTTTTTGGCTTTCAATGTCCCCTTTTTCCTCTTTTCAGAATTTTCCAAACTTCAGAAACTGGCATTTCCCAGTCAGCACACTGATGGATGTTTGAAGTAAAGCAACTTTGTAAAGCAGCTGAGCTGAAGCAGGAAACCTCAGCTCCATACACATGTATACTCATGCTGCTGTCACACACACACACACACACACACACACACACACACACACACACTTGTATGAACTCATATTAAACAGTAGTGGTTCATCGAGGGGACAGACACATTGTGAGGAAAGATGGGGACTGAGAAGATGGAGAACTGGAGTAAAGAAGCAAGATCTTAGAGGGTAATAATGTTTGGCAGAAACCCTAAAATCATTTCATTTACGTCTTGCTCACAGAAGAATTCTCCTCCTGTGGAGACAACAAACACCAGCATGTAAGGTAAACAATAGCTTGTGCAAAGATCAGTTCCCTCAACTTTGTTCAATTGTTAAGTTCTCTTTAGATGTTTGATCACAAGCCCTCATGCATGTATCCTGTCTCCCTATGTATAAGAAGACATGAATGAGCTCTGTATATAAAAATCCAAGTGTATCGGGTTAGCCAATATATTTGTTACTGTACTCATTAAAATCAGTTGCTTTATTCAGTCTGAATTTATTTCTTGCATTTAAGACTAATCATTTAACTCAAACTTTATTCTCAACTCCAGGATGTCCTTGGATCATGAGGAATTCAAAAAGTGAGAAAAAAAGTACGTTTTAAGACATGAAAGCCGGTTTCAATTGTGACCTTTGAAATGTGCAGGGATTTCTCAGTTTTTGTCTTAAAGCTCTTATTCTTTTTTCCTTTATTCAAGAGCTTGGTCCGCAAAATTGAGAGCATGGTTCATTGGTTTCATGTTTCAACATTCCCAAGCCACCTGGGTGAGATATGTAGTGTCACTTTTATTCCAATCTGTGAAATTACATTAGAGTTTGTACATCTACTTCTGTTCTTTAATTCTAACGTTACACAGGCGGCCACCACTGTAACCATCTTTTTTTTTGGTCTTTTGCTGTACAAGGATGCCGCGATTCATGTGCGAGGCACGAATGGAGAGCGAGCCGTTAGCTCTGCGATGCTAACTCAAACCGATGTGGTAACCAGCGCTGTCAGGGCCTCCTTCATAATACATCCATGATCCGTTCTAGTTCTCCTCCAAGCTCCAAATGAACATTCTTCTCAGCCTTAGCTGTTTTAAGTTTGATGTGCACAAAGGATGTTGGGGGAACATATGACCGGACGGGGGGGGGGAGGAGAGTGGAGCCAAACGGGGGCCAAAGGGAAGGTGGGCAGTTGCAGACATCTAGCAAGGACTGATCAAAATTCAAAAGTGGATCAAGTGGATATAAAGTTTGCTTCAAACCACCCCGCCCCCTTAGCTTTCTGAATACCCCCGGGGGTATCTTAGCATCTTCCGCTGTTCCTCATGCCAGCATCCGCTTTTTACACCTCCTCCAAGCCCAGCCCCGTCCCTCCATTTCCCTTAAGGCCACAGAAAGCTCTGCTTTACTCAGTTTGCCTCCAACACTCCGGTCCCCCCCCCCCCCTCTCCGCTCTTACTTGCCTCTTTTCAACCCCCCCCCCCCCACACTTCCTTTCTCTCTGCAGCTGATGGAAAGAGGAATCATTGAAGGAGTGCGTGTTAATTTGTGGAGGCCACTCACCCTGACAAGCTTTAATCAGAGTGGGGAATCACAAGGCAAAATGGTTAAGAAATGCAAAGACAGATGCAGGAGGTAGAGCTCAGTCAATGTCAACGACTACTGTGGTAATAAGGACACTCCTTTCAGTTAATCTCAGTCCACCATTAAAATACTTCCCCTGAGTCAAACTAACTAATTACCTGTGTGATTTTGTGCAGAAAGTCAAACCCCCACATTAATAATGATGCTCTCTTCCCCAAGTCAGGCCACAGTGGCAAATGGAGCCACTTTCATTGGGATATCAAGGTCATTTAAAATCAATTTCTTCTTAATTTGGATTTTCTCAAACTTAGTTGCCTCTAAGTGCCTCTCAATGGATGAGGATTATTTAAAAAAAATAAAAGGTTTCACGATACTAACCCTTTACTCATGCGTAAAATGCTTAAACTCTCCACCATTTCTTGCCGTTTGTTTCATATCATGTTTGCATTGGTAGGAGTCTTTTACCTGTTTAAATTAAGCGGGGAAATATTCCCAAATATTGCATTTCTCAGGCAGCAGAGTAGGAAGGGTACAGTATTTGTGCATCATACCTTCTCTCCAAACCATGAAATAACGTCATGTCTGAAGGGGGGTATTTTTCTTCGCAGCACAATAACACAGAGACACGATGCATCACTTTCTTTCAGCAGTGGACAGTTGTTTTGGCTCCTGTATAATTAGCTGTTCTCCCACCTGTTATAAAAGATGTTTTTTTCCACAGAGCAAATCAGCGGACCTATTTTACTCCGAACACCTGATTAGCAACACGCCACCGCCGTGAAAGTCACTTGAGTGCTGAAAGTCGACCGGCTGTGGCACTGAGTGGAGTTTTTAGAGGAACGTCAGTCTCCTAATTGGATCGCTCGTGCCTCTTTTTCTTCCTCTCGTCAGGTAATCAGTGTACACGCTCGCGACGGAAAAAAAAAAAAGAGGCTGGATGTCAATGGATGGATTTCTGTAGCAAGCCTTAAAACGTGTAATGTTGAGGAAGTCTCAGTCTCTCTTAGTTCCTTAGTTTTTTTTCTTCTCTCTCTTTCTCTCCTTCCACCTTCTGCGCCTCTCATTGTTATCAACGAGGTGGTCGCGTGTGCGTGGTTCAACGCGGTGCCACAGAGGGAAGGAACAGGATGTCTGTTTCCCTCCTTCACCGCAGTGAGCTCATCACGTGCATTGTCACATGTTGCCACATATCCGACAAACTGTGAAGTGAGAAGGACGAAGACGGGTATTCACAGTCGAAGAGAAAGGGCTGAACACGTGAACGTTGGATGTTGGTGTGAAGGGACTTCTTCTTCTCTTTCTCCTGGGCACTAAACATGCTCACTCAAAACTCACGGATTCCTCTAAAGTGGCTTTTCTGTTGCTTAGATTTGGCATCTGTGGGTGGCAAACAAGAATTTGTTACGCCACCTTTTACCGTCACTTACGTGTGTTACCAAAGCACTATGGAAGTAGCGTGCATCAAAGCAAATCATTTATCCACCTCTACTAACACTAAATAACAATTCTGTGACGGGAGCAAAGTGACGGGACTGACTTTACATCCGCTGTTTTCAAGACGACGCAGTCTCATGTCCCATGGGACGCGTTGTCTGTTAGGATCTAGATGTACCCATGTTATGTTAGGAGTAAATTAAAGGACGCGTTAAGCGCCTTGATCGCCATCGGTAACGCAGTGAAGAAAAGACCCATCGAGCAACTCAAAAAAGCGTAATTTAGACCCCAACAGACACACTTGAACATCTGAGTGCGTGCTAAACGGGAACGGGACCACTCAGTCGCTCGTCCTTTTCAAAACAAAAAAAAAAGCCTAAAAGATAATAGAGGCAGGAGAAGAAATACGATCCACTGCTGCTTGTTTTTCCTTTTGTAAGCGGTGAAACATCGCGTTCACTGATTGGGTTTCTTAAGTCAATTTGCTTGACAGTTACTGCTCCTTAGAACCATCTTCTCAAGCTGCCGCGCTCGCTGCCATGTTATTTTGTTCAGGCTCACCTTTAAACTTGCCGCGCCGTCGTATCCATAAACCCTTTAGTCTGGCATCGCGGATGGCAGAAATCAAGTCGATGCTTCTTAATTTTTTTGGGGCTACTTTGACTTGCACAGCGATATCAAAGCGGCTTTCTTAATCTGGTGTTTACGGCGTCTCGGCCTGTGGCCACATGCGAGAAACCGTATCCTCACGGTCACGTTGCTGTTACTTTAACATATCCGCGTGGCTCTCATCCCTCCCAAACACGCCTTCAACGGCACAGCGGGTGCTGAGCAGGTTCTTTACACCCTCCTCCGACCACAAGCAGCCCTTCGACCGCGGGAAATGTTAAAGATCCCGATGGGAACACAAACGGCACAATCTGCTGCTGTTTCCCTCCTCCTCTCACGGTAAAAAGCAATTTGCACAACGGCTGCCTCCCATCATCGACGGGGTCGCCGCTGGGAGAAACCTCCTCGTCGGTGCCACCTGGTGTCACCTGGGAACGGATCCTCTCAACGCCCACCCTCTCTCGCTCCACGAAGACCCGCCCCGCCCCGCCTCGGCCCGGCCCGGCCTGCGCGGCGCTGCTCGAGGTATCGACACACACACACACACACACACACACACACACACACACACACGCGCGCGCTCGCCGAGGTCACATCACTTGAGGTGCTTTGCAGCTGTGCGGCTACGACGCCGCGCTGCCAGGGTAACGGGCCTGAGCCCCCACCCCCCAAGCGCTCCACCCCGTTCCTTTAGTCATCCCTTCGGAGGCACCGGCTTCTCCTGCCGAGTGCCGACCAAGGCGTCGTAGTGGCGTCCGATGCACCAGCTTTTGGAGCCGAGGTCCCCCCCCCCCCTCCTCCATCCACCCCGGCGGCGGGGCCAGTCTCTGTCATTCAACGTGGCGTCCGCACAATATTCAAACCCATTTCACCGTGGGCTTGTCGCTTTTTGGACGCTAGTGATTTGCGTACGTGCTCTGTGATAAGAGGGGAGATGAATATATGTGGGTGGAACAATTGAAAGGAAATAGACCAGGGGGAACATTTAAATTGGAGGGAAATGATGGGGACATTTCGTGGTAAAAGGATAATGGAAAGTGTCAGTTTTGAGTTGACATGCGGACGAATTACCTTCAACGAAGTGCAGTTTCTTTTCACCGTGGCGTCTTCACTTGCGGTGTGGTGCAGTCCGGCAAAACATTGGTTCTCATTGTTAATTTCTTTTTAGTCCGCTAATAAATTGTTTGCTATTGTTGCTTTGTGTCTTCTGTGAGCATATTTGCTTGAGTCTGCGTGTGCGGGGTTCATGCAAGTGCCCGTGGAAGTTTTTAAAGAAAGGTAGGTCACCTGTGGATAAGACCCTGCTGTCGGTTTCACCCGCAGAGCAGTGACAAACAGAAGGCAGTAATCCTCCTGGAACACCAATGACATCTTCCATCTCATTACTTTAGCACATAAGAGGTATGCAAGACTAAAAGATTACTTTCTAAGCCATCAGGTATCTTTAATTAGTGTGCGCTTGTTTTGAATGTCACAAACTCTTTCAGAGCACAACAAAGGGGTGACTTCAATGAAGTGAAGTTTACCTGTTGTAACGTGTGCGTAGTATTCCATGGCTGCCAACTCCCCACACATCACAGCGAAGGCTCCTTGGTCCTCGGTACAAAAACACTTGCTTCAAGCTACTTGAGCAGTCTAATTCATCCAGTGGAAGAGCTATGTGTTTTTTATTTTTCTCAGAAGAAAAAGGACATTTGAATCGTCCTGCATTCATCTTGATCAAGACAAAGGAAACCGAGACAAAGACCAATGAATCACACATGGCCGGGAGGAAATGATGCAGTTGAGCCTAAAAAAAAGAAAATCACACTCATGTTCTTTGACAGGCATTTACTGCAGTGTGGGTGGCGACTTAGTTTACTGAAGAGTTCTCAGCAGAATTTTTAGCAGAAAGCAGCATATATATATATATATATATATATATATATATATATATATAAGTATGTAATACATGTACTCATAATAAAAGGACGTTAACTTAATTATTTTCACTGAGTCAATGTTTCATCATTACATTTAAAATGCAATGGTGGGTATTGTGATATTATAGTCATCTAAATGTGAAGTATTTGAAGCTAGATTGCATTTCCCCAGAGAAACAACATCAGCAACAAAATTCCTCCTGTCCAATCAATACAAAATATCACACCCTCACATATTACATGGTATGGCATTATAAGAGATTCTTAATGGCTCCAGCTACTCACCATCTGGTGTCCTTATTCCCCAAAGTACACACATTTCAGATGCCCTGTGTGCCCTGTGGGTCCATTCTCAGCTTCTCATATTGGTTCATAAGTTCTTCCAAATATCGACAAAATCTCCCACCACGACCCTCCTCGTGTCCGTTCAGTACGTTAAAAAATGATTTGTCAAGTGCTCTTATTACCAGATGTTTTTTGCCAACCGTGAAATTCTCACCGATGATGCTCCCTCGATTGCTCCCAAATCATTTGGAATCGGAGCTCGACGTAGGCGACACACATCTGCGCAAAAGACACACACATACAGTAAAAACACACCGTTGTAATCATGTTTTTGGCTGTGATGGGCTCTTTCTAACTGGTTACCATGGTGAAAATTAGCAAGCCAAACCCGCCTGCGTTGATTACCCTTTCAGAGATATGGGGATACAAATAGCAGTAGTTAATCTTGTTTAGGCCACACAAATTCATTGTGACAGCTCTGCTGCTTCAACCCTGCAGACTGTCGCTGTGTAAATTGAACAGACTGATTGTAAAAGAGAGAAAGAAAAGAGGAGAAGGCAACTACTATAAAATGAATAGAAAAGCGTAGCCAGAAATAGTTTGGGGTCGGGTTGTGCTGAATTTAAATTGTTTGCTATAGTTTCAGAATCATTTTTTAACTTTAACTTAAAATATAACTGTTTTTTTAATGTGGGAAAATATAACTTTGTGGGCGGACTGGTGGGGAGGGGGGGGGAGACTATGTTCTCACCATCTTTTATAATTAGTCAATTAAAATGCAAGGAGACATTGGACCTTGGATTAAATACTTCACATAGCGTAGTAGAGAAGAACACACACACACACACACACATACACACGCACACACACAAATCTATCCATATACAGCAGTACTGGTACATCAGCTCAGAGAGGTTTTTGAGACAATTTTCTTTCTAAGATTGTAACAAAACAATCATGCTTTTTCTGACTGAAAATAAGACATACGGACTATTTTTCCTGCAATAGGAAATATAAAACGTATTCTGCTATACATTCAAAGTCGTGCCGTTTATTATTATTCATTTTTTTCAATTAAATAATTGAATCCACCAATCGATAAATACTCTCATCCTACACACAGGTTAGGAAGGAATCGTTGTGTTTTTTCTTCTGTCAGAATGAGTAAGCTTGGATGACTTTGCTGGAGGCAGAGAATGAAAAAGCTTTTCTCTGGGAGGACATTTGCTGAAGGGAAATTCCACCAGCCATGACAGTATAGCAGCTCAAATGAAGTTGTCTGCCTAAACACGTTTTCTCCAGCAGCTTCCTATTGTAACTCAACTATTACTTTGATTGTGTTGCTCACGTAGATGGTTTTTCCCACTCAGCCTTAAACACAAATTGATTTTTGAACACTCCACACAATTTTCAATTATATGTGGTTCATTGCATTGAGGCTCCAATGCAGAGTATAGATATACACAGTACACAGGTGTGTCCAAACATTTGACCGGTACTGATACACACACACAGGTCACATACATATTATTTCTCCGTTAGTAGAAAAATATTTAGCAGGAGGTTAAAAAAAAAACGATAAAGCAGGTAAATGAAAGTGTTCCATTACAAAGACAAAGAGCTTTAATCTATATTTAATCTCTGTGGTTACTGCGCTCATCATCATCATCATCATCATCTGGTGAGCCATGTAGTGACCAGCTTTTCATTAAAGCCAAACTGCAGCTCATTTGACTTTGTCCACATATGGTTTCCTTCCTGATATCAGGAGGTATGTGCCCTAGGGTCCCCTCACGAGAGGGGGGGGGGACCCATCAGTGTGAATTCCCATCAAGTCTACCACTTAAAACTAATAAAGCAAATAAAAGCCACTCATCACCAACAAATATAATAATGTTGCACACCAAGAGCAACATCAGAACCCGGGTTAGGCCGTCTAAACATGCTCCAAACACAACTCAAACAAACATTTTTTCCCACTAGCTGCATTAGATTGAGGTTTTCATCATTTGAACCATTTTAAATGGTAATGATAATATTTCCTTAATGTAACAGCCCACCTCATTACTTCTGTTGCTGATTTTTTCTAACACAAAAATAGAAGTTGAATCTTCCTTGTAGCTCTTATTCTGGAGTTCAATGTAGCACAGAATGCCCACACACTCCCTCACTTGAACATCATAAAACAACTTTTAGGTGTTGATAAAAACAATATAAAGTAAACCCATATTGTTCCATTGAAGGAGCAAACTTTTTTATTGAAGCTAATGCAACTGAAAAAAAGGCCTTGGGATCTAATTGGCAAGGCCATTGAATTATTGTTACTGTTTTAAAGGACCTTGCCTCTGAGGGCCTGCGATATTCCTTCTATCTGTTCATGCTGCTCAGAAAACACTTGTTTTTAACCCATCCGTTTTGTTTAAAAGTTCATTTTGAGTGTAAAAAGGTAGAGAAAACAATCTGTACGGTACCACAATATTTTCTCCTCTAAGAAAAAAATACTTGTAGGCAATCAAGGTCACCCCCCCCCCCCCCCTCCCTCCCCTTTCCTACTGACACTACCACATGCTCTGCACATAAATGGTACTAACAAAAACTATGACACAGCACGGCCGCCTCCCTCTCCAACCCAAAACACCTGAGATGATGCTACTAACCTCTCACATTTAGCACAGCGGGAACCACTGTGCAATTCTACCGGTTCCCATAAATTATGCCTGCTTAGGAAAAGGGGGACATCTCATGATGACAATGTACTTTGGTCAAGCAAATGCAATCTGATCCGTGGGAGACTTGGGTTCTAAGCAGAATAGATCATCTGTCCTTCTCCTATCCATCCCCCTCATTACAAATTACTTTCATTAATATAACTACATGAAATGGAATGGTACAGCATTGAGAGAGATGAATTATACATCATTATTCATCGTATTCTTGATGAAAAACTGTTCTTTGTTAACATGCTGTACAGAATGCTTAAATCTGTATGTGCTTTTTTTCCACGGTAGACCTGTTTTATTTGTTATATTAGCAATGGCTTATCAGATAAATAAAGATTCTTAGTGAAGAAGACATTACTCGAGGGGTAGTCTAGAATAACTTGCTTAGCCCGCTGCTCTCGCGGCTCAGCGCACGATGAGCCGATGAGAGTGTCAGCTTTAATATACTGCATTTTACACTACGCAGCTCACATTATTAGACTTTTAAATGTGGAGTCTGCACTGTGAAGAAGTTCATCCAACCCTACAAAGTTTATATTTTCTGTCCTTTGTTATTACTGTAATAGCAATATAATTTTTGACAATCTTTTTTTTTTTTAAAGACTTAAAATGCCCTTATACCACTAGAATAAAGAGCATTCATTGCAGAAATGGCAATAATAACGGAAAGGGAAGGAAGACAAACATAGCTTGAAAAAGCAAGTTTAGTGATGAACACTGTTTACACTGACGCCTTTTTAAAATCCTTCCATTACGATTACAACGTTTTTTTCCAGAGCCTCAAACGTTGCGTAACGTGCCACCTATAATGAGCGAGCGGATCTTCCCTTCTGTCTAACAGCCTTGTCCTGTCTTTACCCCCAAACCTCAGGTGGCACAATCAAGCACTGGGCCTTTGAAGTGTAACTGACTGCAGGCCTTCACACGTGGCTGGGAATGTGTGTGTGTGTGTGTGAGTGTGTGTGTGATCAAATGGTTTGTGTCTCGTTGTTTTTGTGTGTGTTTACATGTGTGTGTGTGTGATGGTTACAGGATGACCGTGGGTCCATCTGATCTGTTTCCCATGAGAAAAAGGATCAAAAGAAGAGTCGAGCTCCCCGTAATAAACGTGTTGTCAATGACCAGACGACATCCACACAGGGTCAAGGTTCATTCATACTTACATCTCTGAATACTACCAAAGTATCTAATAATGTTCATTTAATTGACCGACTGGGAATTGGTGGATGGAAATATTATTTCAGTAACCTTCTTGAGTACCAATCACAATCACAATTGAGTGATGAGCATTATCAAGCAGTATCAATTATTAGCAGTATCAATAAACATGGTTAGAGTTAATCCTTTTTAGTTGAATTATCTGAGCATTAATACACATATTTTAAGCAACATCTTCACAATCAGATTGAATTGACTGATTTCCAAATTCTTGTATTGGAATACATTATCAGAAAAAAATATTTTCTTTCTGTCTAAGATATTTCCGTAAATGACTGATCTGGGCTTGTGTCCACGAGGGGCCGTCGGTATCCTGCTGCTATTTCGCTGCCATGATTATACTGACTCTTACTGGCATATGCACTGCTGACAGGGATTGATAGCATCGCTCCCCGTAGAAGATTAGATGGCTGTGTGTATCGCCTGATGTTTGCCTGCATAAATTACACAGTAGGTTGCATGCATACAGTTATCACCGTACTTTAACAAAGAGGAAATGCATAGGGAAAATCCCATAGCAGATGAGGGAGGGATTCAGTGAAGTCTTGCTTTTGCCTCAGAGGCTTTTATTTTACAACTGTGATGTCAGCTCCCAGGTCAGATTTCTGCTCATCAGATATAGAATGGACAAGTGGCCACTCTCTTCACACTCTTAATCCCCCAGATTCCACTCACCACAAGGCCTGGGATGTGTGAGACTCAGGCAGGAAGTGGTTTCCACAAGAGAAGGACCCTCTAGAAGCAGAAACCATTCAGAAAAGCCATGTCTGCACCCTGAGAGATTGGATCCTATTAGTTAGTAAAGAAAACCATGGAGCAGCAAACCTGGCGGCGCCTGGAGGCTACTTTCATCGGCCCCATACAGGACAATCAGGAACACACACACACACACACACACACAGACACACAGGGTCCTGGTTAAAGGGGCAAATGTGGCGATGATGGTGCATGGAGTAGTGTGATGCGCTGGGAGCCTTTAGGTTGGTGGTTTGAATCCCGGCTGTTCCATGTGCCATGTTGACACCTGACCCCTAATTGCTCCCCAGGCAAAATGTAATGCATGGGATAAAATGTAATGTAAGTCGCTTTGGATAAAAGCGTCAGCTAAATGACATGTAGTGTAATTAAATGACATAGGTAACATAAGATGAGGGTATTGCACCACTTAAATAACTTTATTTTCTCTTGTTCAAGGCTACTGAACGCTACTCTTTTGCAGGATCCTTTAGATTTCTCTGTATAAAGCAATGATTTAAAAAGGGAAAGACTAAATGTAGTGCAAAGGCTTCAGTGAAAAGTGAATTAAATGCATTTCTAACTTACGTAATATGCCATGTTTCTGCCCTGTCCTTGACTCTAACGGTAACTCCCTCCTTCATTCACTGGCCTCGTTTGTGCTGCAGAGGGATTCAACACCAGCGCCGTAGCTCCGCTGCATCCAGTCGTCTCCGTCGCAGATGACGATGACGACGGAACATCATCGGTGTTCGTGGAAGCTCCCCACCGACTTTGGGAATTCCCGCTTTGGCGAATGCGTACTTATAGACAATATAGGAGTAAAAAGGAGAAATAACTCAATCAATTGCAGGACTATTTCAAAGGTTTAGTCATGAGAAGATGGAAAACACTTTATATTTGTATGGGAGATGTATGTATCTGGTTAGTTTGCTTTAGTGGACAAAGCATTTTAAACGCTGACAAATGAACATGTTCTGCTTATTCAAGCAAAGTCACTCTGTGGTTGCTAGGCAATAGGCGGAAACTCCTGGAAGTGACTGTGCCTGTAATGTTTGCAGAAATCATGTGTTTCGATATTTTTATTTTGCTAATAAATGCCTTTCAATGAATTATTCTTATAATTTTGAGCTCTTGGAATGGTCCTGAGCTTGAACTCTTGAACTACGGGGAACAGTCAGGCACGATACGATACACTGCTACCACAAGGCTCAAATTTAAGAGCCTTCCATACACAATTCTCAGAACCGAACCAAATCGATGGCCAAGCTCCTCGTGGGTATTCTGTGATCACGTATTCATGCTCCGTCCATCTAGCAATGCCAGACGGAGAGACTCATCCAGAGTATTGGTTAATTAAGTGCATTGGATGACAAGGTCACAGCCCAGACATTCTTCAAAAAAAGAATACAAAATGAAGTATAATAATTTCTCATTTAAATTCCTCATTTCTGGAACTGAGACTGATTATGAATATTGATTGGGACTGGCAGGGGATTTTGCAACTGTGGCAGTTGGTTTTCCCAGGTCATTAACAATGTTTAATGCCAGACTTGCTCATCGAATTCCCCAAATCATCTATTGTGCTCCACAATATCCTTGTGCAACTCGTTGTGTGTCAAGTTGTCTTCCAGAAATGTCGTTGCAATGCAAGGAAAGCGCATTGAGAAGTACTTTTTGAGGGATACGTAGTTGAGGCAGTTTTGTGGCATTTCACTTTTGTTTCTAGTTGATCACATTTTCCCTGCGACCAATTTCCATTTGGACCATAACTGTGTTATTTTGCCGACTAAGCCTCCACGGGGTTTATCAAACATGTAAACAGATTATAAATATTAATCCTTTGTTCTGTGAGATGATGGACGGCCCCCGAAGTGGCACATTTTGTTTGTTAATTTTCTTGTAGTTCATCAACTTTCTTTAATCTATTCTCTCTGGCGCTAAACGCGCGTGTTTTCACACAAGTGCGCAGGCAAAGGCAACGTCTCTCTCATGAGATGGCTGGAGATGCAAGTATTTCTTTGTTTTCATCCTCTCCTCCTCCCTCTCCTTCCCTTCCTCTACGGAGAAGACAGGCGAGCGCCGTACCACCCGCTAATCAGCAGTGATGAGATTAACTCCACGGGAAAAACCAAGCAAACAAAGAAAGGGAGAGATTTTTGGTCTCGGCACAGACTTGGCCAGCACTCTTCCCTTCCCTGGATCCCGCGTCCCTCGTCTGTACGGAGAAGAGAGGAAGCGCACAACAAAAGGAGTAAGCGTCCCTTTGTTGGGATTAGGTGGAAAGAGAAAGGCTGTTGTTTTAGAGGCACTGGGCACATGTTTCCCCATCTAATTTAATAACGCGCCTTTGTGCAAATGATATATATATTTATTCATCTACAGTATTTTTGGCTTGTTGGGGCCGTGGGTGCATTTGAGGTGCAAACCTCAACATTGCTCACACGTTGCTCTTTTATGCCACGATGAGTGATTTTAAATAATCGGTCCGACCGGTGAAATGACCAGAAAAAAAAACAACGCTTGACAGGTTTTTGAATGGATCTCGTGTGTCACTCAATGCACGGATGCTTTCAAATAAATTAACCACAATCTAAAAAAGTGAGGCTTTTTCATTTGCGATTTTATATTTGTATTTAAATTGTACAGTTTAGGCACAAAACCGATCACCGAGTCCTCCATCTATCGCTCTGCTCATGTGGAATTATCTGAAATCATCCCAGAAACCTCCCACTAACAGGGCCACGTTCTTCATATGGTGGGTCTGAGGATGTCCTTTTAACAGCATGTCTGCTAAAGTGCGCCTGCATGTTTGTGTATGTTGTTTGAGTGATTATGTAACAACCCTATAATCAGAACATCTGCCGCGTCCTTACGGGGTGACACACGCTTCATCTAAGACCCTTCTTATGGTCCATGAAAGTGCCACTAAGCGGATGTGACACGAAAGCTGCTATTAAAATGATATCACTCACTCCCCTCTGTCTCGGGGGTCAGGGGTCCTTTTGGGAAGAGCGAGGGGCAGATTTTTATGCATCGCATGTCTCAAGCACCTATTTCGGAACATATTTAGTTTGAAGTAGGGATTTGTCGATGAAGAAAAGGTGTGATGGGGACAATCAATTTGGGCCGCTAATCCAAAAGGCCTCACAGGTGACGGGATGGATGTTATTGACCTTGTGTCGAGATGGAAATCTCTCAGAATTAGGGGTTCAAGATCAGAGGAGGTTTTTTTTGGTGTCTTTGTGTCATACTTCAGAAGGAATTTTGCAGGAGGGAATCGATGCAACCTCAACTAAACCCCTAAATGTAACGCTCATTGCTATTGGCTGCTGACCGATAGGCCTCAGTCTGAGCCTTACCGACTGATATCTATATTATATTTTTTTTGATATAATTTATTCCAGCCCTTTGTATATGGTAAATGTTTTGGGGTCATAGCCAAGGTCAAACTCATCAGTTTTTCCTGACTGACACATAGAAATGTATTTTGGAACACCAGACACAGTCAAGCAAAGTGTAGAATAAGAACAAGAGTGAGAGGACTGTGGAAAATAAAGAGTGAGATGAGAAGAAACAGGAGAAAATAAAGGATGCTAATGAAATATTGAGAGCCTGGAGTCAAACTTCTCTTAAACAACTGGTGACATGTCAAGGTTAATAATAACCAACCTTTTTAGTATTTGTGCATATTTGTGTTCTGTCACCACACACACACACACACACACACTTAAGTAGAGACACAGACAAAAAAAACACACACTGACACGTCTGAACCCTCTGCAAGAGTGAGTTCTTTCCTTCGGGGTAAAACTCCAGAGGGAAAAAGTGTTTACAAGCGAGTCCGTGCAGTTTGTAAATGTGTATCGAGTGTGGACGCGTCTTCTGTGCCGCGTCTGCTTGTGTGCGTATCGCTGTGGCTCTCAGGCAAACACGGGTCTCGACCCTGTCACTGTGTGGGCGTTGGGAGTAGCGGGAGGCCATGGAGCCGGTAAAAACAGAGAATCGCACAAACACCGACCACTCCTAACGCGAGACAATCAGACGCGGGGAGGGGGCGGAGGGGGGCGGGCGCAGAGGGGAAGAGTTCAGTATGTCAGGGCCCATTGGCACCAGGAGCAAAGAGCTGTCGCAGTTGGGAAAAGGCAATGGCCACGAGAAAAAAAAAAACATGCTAATCATCTCCTGGCAGTGTTTTAGAGTCGACTGGCCTCATTCTGTCCTGTGAGTGTGTGTGTGTGTGAATGCTTTCACGTGCTATATATTTACATGTGACGTGTGTGCAGAGACGGTCATGTCACACGCAAAAGCATGTGAATTAAACAAAGCCTGTTTAAGTGATGTGCTAAGAGCTTACGGTGTGCACTTTACTGGTCAGAGTTGTGTCTCAGTGTGTCACTTCATGAGTGTTTGTGTGTGTGTGTGCATGTTTCTGTGCTCTACCCTGCAAAATAAAAGTGGTACTGTATCTTTACCTCTGCTGAACAGCTCTGAATACAGTAATGGGGACACAGACATGATATATATGTGCCTATATGCTTTCCAGCATAAAACTACTTCAAACTTTAAACACAATAGAAAAAGAAAAGTCAAGAAGAATACGAGGGGTTTGTTCAAATTGGGTAGAAAATATATTCTTTCTACAGTGACTTAAGACCGTCATGACAAAATGACGACATTAACTTGACATTTTTCACAATTTCTTAAAGATCTTGTGTTTTTGGCATCCAGGATGTGAAATGTAACAAACAATGTCTGTATAATGTATGATATGTATGTATGATTATTGCAGCATGTGTTATTCCTCCACGGCCACACACAGGATTTTCCATCTAACTGAGTTTTTTTTTCTCCATGATACCATCAAAAGTCCAACTACAAATGAGATTTTACCTAATAATTGCTCACAGCTTTTGAATATAATTAAAAGAACTTCACACTGAGGAGGCTAATACATTCTCGGTTGCATTGGCCTGTTTAATTGTAAGTAAGAAAAGCATTTTCATTTGGTCTCCTGTTGCTGTAGTTGGCCTTTAGACTATGGATTGGACTTTTCAATCCTTTGGGTCTCATTTGGTTACTCTATTATAACACTCACTATGTATAGATGAGCTGTTTATTAAGGTTAAGTGGTCTGCACTGCCTTACCATCGGGGAGATTCACACCCGTTAAACACGGACTTACATGTAAGCAAATGAGCAAACATTTATTGTATGGAGCAAGTGCATGAAACCACTTGGCTCTGGCAGACGGAAACAGTCCGGGTTTGACCCTGTGATGATGTTACAACGCTCTCCGTACTCATGAAACATTTAAACTGCCCCACCCACAGGAAAAAAAAAAAACACACACATACTTCAGCTGTGATTTTAAATCCTTCTCATAAGCCGGGACGTGGAGAGAGCTTGAGACAGTACACGCACGCACATGCACACGCACACACACACACACACATGCCGACATTTACACGACGTTTGAGTCATTGAAACAGAGGAGTCTGCATTATGTATCGCCTTGTTTTGCACAACAAACAGCATGTCCCGGCTTCTAAACAAGGCCGCGGTGGTGGATAGTACTTTGTTTTTAGACTTTGCTTATTCTATCTTTCTCTTTTTGTTCTCAAGGTGGACCTGGACTCAGATGTCCAACCTCCACTAAGTTTTTTGCAGTACATGATTTTGTTGCATGCATTCATACATGCATGATGCCATCGACGCATTCAAACAAAAGCACACATGAATACATTCAGAAATAAAATAAAATACAAAGGATGTTGGATGGTTTTTCCTGAAAAATAAGTGAGGAACTTAAAACAAAGTGATTTTAAGTCATTTTATTCATTTCAATATCATAATGGCCGCTTTGTCTTATATGTAGATATAAATGTATATATAGAAGGAATTTTGCAGTTTTCATTACATAGCTATAATGTATGGTTTAAAACAATTCAAACCTGGATCATTGCACACAACATCTACAATTGAGCTTTGCAGACAAACCTTTTACTTCCATTGTCACCTTGTCATGTACAACTTTATTTTTACTAAGAATACATGAACAATTACTATTGTTCATTAATTTGAAATGCATCAGTTTCAGTATGTTGCATCAAAGATGTGTGATATTTATTCTTCCAGCATCAGGAAAGGTATTTAATTTTCCTTAGGTATTGCTTTTGACTATTTTAAGGGCATGGTCACTGTTATTTTGTATTGCCAGTTCGAAAAATCCCATCATAAATCTGAAGTGAAATGGCCACGGTTATTCTGAGGTAAGTAGCTACATCTCATTGGCTGCTACATTGGTGACGGCCGCCTCTTGAAACAGCGCTTTGCTTTTTCCCGAGCAATTTTTATGTAAAGAATAGTAACAGTCCTCTCTGTCTGTTAGAGTTTTCAAAAGAAAATCCATTTCTGTGGAGAGCCTTGACCACTCAATAATCTTTGCAATTTTGAAACATCCATGTAGCTTCTTTCATTTGCATACCAAAATAAAAAAGCTGCTAAACAATGCGATGATTGTCATGGAAATAACTGGTTTATCTGAAAAACATCTGAGCAGATAGAGTTCATAGTCAAATGAAGATCAGTGAATAATAGTATCCCACCAACAACAAAAAAAAGCGACAATGAAGGTGTGTGGTTGCATTTAAGGTGTGAATTGATTGAACAGCACATCTCCGCGTGTAAAATACTCTTTCTGCGCCCACATCATTGTCATTGGCGAGATGAACTTTTTCTCACCCGCACTGTGTTAAACTCACACAAAAGCCAAAGCAACATCTGGAGCAATTTGTTGTCGAGGAAAGCCAGGCCCCACGCAGTAAAAGCAATTAAATGTCAAACCACATGTTCACAATCCAAATTCAGTAAATTAACCTCAGGGGTCAAGGTGAGAATTTAAAAGACAAAATAGTAATAATAATAAAGACTCGAAGAAATCTGTCTGTTAAGGATGAACAAAACTACATTATGGACTATCTGGTTCATCTTGCTGCATTGGGAACAGAATCATAGAATAATGATCAGCGTTCATTCCAAACGTTAACATGCGTCTGCAGTACAATATTTGTATTTGTATGATCGGTAATTACAACCAGGTTAGTACATACCTGGGCATATTGAGCTGTTCTGGATTCATGAGAGGACACCTCATTTGTACAAGCAGCATGGCTGCTTTATCATCAGGGGCCAGAACATGGTGGATATGAAAAACATTTATAAAGTCACCTCGCTTTGATCATTTCCTTTTCAGAAGAAGACAGAATATTAATCAGAATAATGAAAGTTCCATTTTGAACCTCTGTTATTAATTTTTTCCTCATAACTTGCTTAATTCGTTTACTCCTCATGCACACGTGAACACGCATACTGCACTCCCACGCTGCTAGCGTCTTTTGAAGGCGGAAACTCAAAGACCTCCCTTTCCTAGCGAGGCAAAGACTCGCGCAGCACGTGGTATTTTCACTTTGATTCGTTAGAAGTAGAGAGTTAGGCCGAGTGACCAAAAAAAATATACCGAGAAAGAGGTTTAAAGTCAACCTTTGAATAGTTAAAGTAATTTGTTTTTAATGGAGATGCGGCTGGGCTGTGATCATGTATAGGTAAAAACTCTTCTAATCATTTTAATAATTAATTTTAATTCGAATTTCAGACTCTTCGTTTTTCAGGCCACTTAGTGAGTGAAGCTTATGCAAAAAGCCCATCTCTGCTCTGGTCCGTCATTAGTCAGCACCTGCAGCAGGTAGTCCGCCATTTGTCTCCACAGATATCAGGTGCTGGAACTCTACTCCGCTCTCATTATCAACCCAAATTCAATTATATAATAAGAGACCTCGGCCCATATGAAGTTGAATGGAATTGATCTTGATCAGAAGCAGAGACCCGTGAAATCTGCGGGGCCTGGGATCCACAGACCACATAATAAGAGACACAGAAAAGATAGATGAGCCTGCTGTGTGTGTGTGTGTGGGTGTAAAAATTGCCCCACAGTCCAAATATTGGTATCGTATTTAGCAGTTAAGGTCCACTACTGTGTACTAGCCGTATACATGTGAGTGTTTTCTGTTGCTGTGTGTGAGGCATTCTTTATCAGAGCAGGAGTTGGTAAACAGACAGGTGTATACGCCCAAAGGGATTGATGTCATTCAGACAAACACAAGTACACACGCCCGACCATGCATACTCAAACACGTCCCTTTGTGAGTATGTGTCTGCTCTTCTGCTAACCGAGTCTCCCGGGCCAGCCAAAGCTGCACACTTGTCCAAAGCACTGTACTTTCATGTCAATTAGCTTTTTCACGGTGGTGGTTGGGGGGGGGGGGGGGGGGGGGGGTAGGGGCGGACATCTCACGGCGGCATTCACTGTCTTGGCCTGGTCCTCACAGAACAAAGTTTCTCTGGCAAAAACTTTGATTACTGTTCACATGGACCCACCGGACCCACCGGACTCGATGGGTAAGACTTGACTCCAAAACATGGCTAATTAGAACCTCATCGTCGGCTCGTCCTTTGGACCTCTGCTCCCCCGTTCCGCCCTACGTGGGTTGACCAGGGGGTTTTTGGCCGTATTAACTCGGTTAGCCACATATGCGGAGAGTACATCTGTCGGTTCCTCCAGCCATGGGGTGAGGAGACGGGAGGCACGGCTGACAACCATCAAGCTTCTACGGGAACTGGCTCAGCAAAGGCGATTGCTGTGGTTTTGACTCTAACTGACACGTCATTTGTACCTGAACCATCTACAAAGCTTGTCTCTGAGTCCGAACAAAGAAAATAATATGAAGTTTTGCACTTAGTGACAGGTAGACGGAAAACTTGATTGATAACCAAAGGGATTTGAGAGTGTTTTGATTTACCTTAAGATGTTGTTGCAACATTCTCCAACAAAAAAACAGATATGATGATGATCTTCATAGTCTGAGCATGAACCCTCAAATTGAATTGATGGGTTTGTGCGTTTCTTGGTTCATTTCAGTATGTCTGAATGTTTGACTTTCTGTGCATGTGCCCTTATATACACATAGTACACAGTCCCATATACATACTGGTAAATAACCACTAAATGAAGCTGTCTTTTGCTCAGATTTTATTTGGATTGTCTATGTTCCCTTGGCAACTGTAGAAGGGGATTAGAAGGCACTCTATGTCTGGTCTCAGAGGTCAAGGATAGCTCGCTGTCATCCTCTTCTATGTGTAACACACACACACACACACGCCCTCACAAATAGACATAAATCATTTTTTCCGGTCACTTACCCTTCGGCTCTTGGTTTAAAATGCAAAGCAGCGGGAGATTAAAAGCCACAGTCCTGGCTGTCGGTCTCAGACTGCTGTTGTCAATTTTTTAAGAGACATTTTGTGCAGTTTTTCTGCACAATAGATATAGCTTTGTAGGGAAAGTAAGGCAATAGTGGACATAAGCAGTGGCGGCTGGTGGATTTATTTTTGTTTCAGTTTCAGTAGACATCCCAGTATGATTTATGTATATCTACGTATATATTGAGATGCACCTATGGACCTAGTTTGTTGGGGAAAGACATGCAGTCAATGCAGAGAGGAGGACCTGCAGGAAAAGCATATTTTGCGCAGATATCTTAATTTACAAATATTACCGGGTATATAATCCACGTTTCAAAAACACAGATTTTTTTTTTCCTTTTTTCTCCATCGCTCATGGCGGGACCTCCTCGATCACCAATGGCTGTTCCCACTGAGCGGAGGAGGCACAAGTCACCTGGCGTCATCTCCTGACCCCCCCTGCGATTACGCCTTTACGAAAAAGAAAAAAAACGCTGCGTGTGCTTCTTGGTATCCAAGCGAGGGATGGAAAAGCACCTATTCAGTCAGAGGCCAAAAAGAGATAAAAGAGTGTGGACACCGGTGTGTGCTGATATATGGGAGAACAGGTGTGTCCTACCTATCATCTCATTGATGATATTTCAATTTGAAGATGCATGCTCATGATGATGAAGTAAATGATTACACTGAGCTACTTGTGCATAAACACTTAATGAGTTAGAACCATAGGTACAAAATACAGGGTAACGACAATTAGCCCAGAAATGGCTTTTGGGATTTTGTGTGAGAAATTCTGCTTTTAACGCAGCTCTTTCTGATACTTCTGTGTTTGCACTTTTATTTAATCTTTCATGTGGGAGTTGTAAACAAATCTTTTAATGTTGATGTGATCCTAAGTACATCGGGGGTATGAATATAGGGAAGGGAAAACACATGTGTAGTAAAAGGGAGGTCGGGTGAGTAACTGCCCAATCAGTGGCCATTAAAGATATTGTCAACAAACAAGGACAAAACTAAATTACCGAGAATACAACAGCTTGGTCTTGTCTAATCTAGGTTAAAGGAGCAGCAAAGAGCTTAGATTTCCCAGCAGGACAACGGGAAATGTCTGAGCAAATATGCGTATTTTGCCCTATGGATATATTTGCTTATGATGGCCATATCAAAGTCACACATCACATGTCACACACCTGTCTCTTCATTTGAAATCCAAACACACTTTTCATCAGTTGTGACTTACCGCAGTAAAGAAATGCATGGGGGGAAAGCTGGCCCTGTCCAGCGTTTGTCTTTGGCCCATCCAGACCCCATGCCGATATAAGCCCCATGCTTTACCACGACAGCATGTCGTTTTTTATGATGAAACCAGACCAGATTTAGAGAGGGATATGACGAAAGGCGGGAAGAGGGATGGATTTTTTTTTCTTCTGACACCCCAGTGGAGGAACTACAACGTCCGATTTTCATTTCAGGGTAAAAACTCTGGGGATTCTGAGTTATGGTCTCGACAACAAATTCTGTTTTACTGCCCATGATTTGCTCTGTTTGTCCACCTTGCTCCATCTCCAGGATGATTCGCTACCTGTCTGTCTGGCTGACCCGTTTAGTTGTCTGCTTGTGCCCGTCTGTCCATCTATCCGTCTTAATATAAGTGTGTTTGTCTTTCAGCTAGTCCCTGTGTTACTTTGTACCTCGGTATTTATGCCCATATCAAGTTGAAGATATAAAATGTACTTATCTTACCTTTGCCTTCAAATACTATGTAACCTTCCGTTCCCTGGCCAATGTGACTCAGTCACATGATCTATACATCTGTCGTTTTGAACTACCATTGCCCCCCTCTGTATTCCTTTCACGATGGCCGTATGAAACGCACCCCTTCGAGCCTTTAGAATGTGCTTTACATTGTTGTGTCATTAAATGGCTTTGTTGGCAGATCGTTGTGTTCTTCATTTTGTGGGTAGTTTCACTAGCTGTCCCCTGGCTTGTGTATATGCCAAGCTTGTGTTACGCGCTGATAATTATCCAGCAGCAATCATCTCAGGCGGTCAATAACAACACAACATTAGGCTGACGGAGTGGATGTATACAGTATACTGTGTTATTGCGACCCTATAGGGATTTAGATGAGACCATATACTGAACCTCTGTTGTTCTTCGTGAGGTGGAGGGAAAAGGGGAGGCAAAATGTTCAAGAAAAAATGAAGCGGTTCGAAAAGGAAGGAGAGGCTTATGTTGTTGCAATCGGGATGGACATAAAACAACATACCCATTCATAAAGGAAGGGGAAATTAAAATTGTGGCAAATGCAAATGCATTTCTGGGGCCCTTGAGACAAACATGTTGCATATTTTGTTTATGTCATACGAAGAATGGTTGGCCAAAAATAGGGACATTGCATATGATTAACCTGCCACCTCTTCCTGTTTGACTGACAACTCTCAAGGGATGGCCGAAAATAAAAAAAATGTAAATGTAAAATGTCTGGATGCTTTGTTAATTGTTATAATTGTCTTAACCTATTTGTTTTTCACTAAATATTAGTGCTGTCGTTAGATAAAACATTTTTTTAATGAATTAATTGCACATTTCAATATTAATTAATCGCGATTAATCACGATCACACCCCCCCCCCCCCCCCCACAGATGGCCGGTGTGTTATTGAGATAAGGATCTAATGAGGTAGAGTGAGCCAAACTGATTTTGAAAAATCCAGTATGAATGTTTCATGTCTTCAGCCTTGTGCAGAACTCCATTAGACTTCTGAGAAAGATGAGGTATTCAGTTTCAGACAGATAAACAAAATTGCATGAATATCCTTATGCCACAAGGAAGACACCCCTGAAGTTAGGATAATGTATTTAATGGACAACGATTAGGAAGCATCCAAGATGAAATGCCCTTAATGTGTCCTATTTGTTATCAGGCCATAAAAAAAATAAAAAAATAGTGCTCTGGGTGATTCACTGCAACGAGCTGCTGCCTAAATGGGATATTACAGTAAAATGCAGGTGAAGAGAAGTTGAGTAGGGGAACGAATAGTGAGATAAAGTGCTGTTTTGGACAGCGGGAGGCAGGCATGGGAAGCTAAAGGAAGGATTAGCCATGCGGCAAACAGGAGAGGTTGAATAGGCAATGAAGGGGACAGGCCAGTAATGCATGAGAATAGGATTGAGGGGCTTAGCAGGAGTCGTGCAGTGCATTGATTACTTCTATCTGTCATTAGCTATAGTCCCTATAACTAGAAGGCTTGGTGGGCGGAGGGGGGGGGGGGTGATAGATCAAAACAAAAGATAGAATGGAGGAATGAGGCACCATCTTTTTAACGCTGCCATGCACGTGCAATTTTGTGTTTATAAACCTCAAACATTACACTGGCCCAAAGATGTTGACTGAATCTATGGGGACCGTATCATGCTGTTTCATTAATCCGTAAAGGGAGCAGTGGTGCTCGCCGCTCTTCCACACCTGCTCTTGCTGGAAAATGAACCCGTGAACTGCGGCGCTGCAGAAATGTGAACGATGTCAGACGATCGAAGACCTGTGTCAAACCGCTCGTGATAACGGAGAGAGATAAGAGGCAAGGTCAGTGGTTTTGAGTGGACAAAGTGCCAGCTCACTTCACGCTGTTGATGGTCCGTGTTAGTACCTGAAACATTACACTGCAGTTTTGTGACTTATTGTTTGTTAGATTCACTATGAAAATTGTCTAAGCGCTCACTAATGGTTTGCCCATTTATCAAGTGCAGTAAAAGCGTAAACTAAATCTGTGTTATCTTTAAGGGGGAACCTTGCAATGCAGCAAAAAGTCAAGGTTTAAAATGATTCGTTTTTATTTCGGACAGTTTTACACACAATGGCTTTGGGGAAAATTACCTTTTGACAGTCTGATTTTGACCAAAATGATACAGTATAAGTAATGTGTCTTGTTGTCATTGAAATGATAACATATTCACGTGTGGACAAACATTAACACGTTGTAGATGCTTTCATCGCTTTCCTCCATTAGGGACACATAATTAATGACACAAGAAAGCAGTTGGACACGACCGTTAATTGAAGCATTTTCAGTATAGACCCGGTAAAAAAGAAATGTCGTCAGCTGGATGTAATAATTCTGGCAATCATTGGTGTTTGTGCTGTCTGGGAAAGCTGCCCTCATACGGCGCTCAGTCTTCATCAGAACCGGTGTAATCTCCCAGCATGCTCGAGTGACCCAGCGGGGGGGGGTCCTCAACTTTGCTGAGAGAGGTGAGCAGCGAGCAGCCTGTTGCCCAGCGACTTCCAAGTGTCCTTCTATCCCTGCGTGTGTGTGTGTGTGTGTGTGAGTCATGAGAGCCCCGACAGAATTCAAAATGGCCTTGAGCTCATTTAGGCAAATACACACACACACACACACACACACACACACATACAGTGAGAGCCATATAAGGGACCAATTCTGAAGTGTTGTTTAATTAATTCTCGGAAACGGCAAAGCCAGCGTTCAGAGAGAGAGAGCCACGAAGCGCCTCGCTGGATGGAACTTCACATGGAGGCCGGTCTCAGTGCCTCCCGTAGAAGTGTCCGTGTTCAGAGGAGCAACAAATAGGCGTAATTCAGGGTAACCGCGCATTAGGTGAAAATATCTCGATATAAATGTTTTTTCACCCTGTCATTGTAAACTTTTTATTACAAAACATGTATTTGTTGTTGGTTTTGTTAACACGAAACAACACAGATGGGAGAGAACGCCAGGAACATGAGGTAGATGTTAACTCAGTCCAAATTTAGGACTATTGTAAATGACATGCCAAACAACTCTATTGGGTTATTGCAGTTGTTCTTTGCTATTTACTTGTGTTTCTCAGTATTGTTTTGGCTGCTCTGTCTTTCTGTGTACAACCTTTATACGGCTCTGACTTCTCCGGTATTCTTTGGAAATTCAAAAAAAAAAAACCTTGCTGCCAGACCAGTGAAATAACTGTATGTATAACTCAATAACTTCTAGTGCCACAGCTTTGGAGTTTTAAACAGGATAACTAGTTGAACCCGTGGTGAAGAAACACCAATAAAGTATGAGATTGTAAACCACAAAACACAAATTGAGACTAATACGTGATGAGCTAAGATAAAACGTGCATGAAACACATAAATAGTGTGCATTTACCCTAATGGCCTAATGGCACTCTGAATGGTCGCTGTTGCAAACCGGCTATTGATTGGCCACTACTTACAGAGGATAATGTATCTGCAGTCGCCAGGCCAATCTTCAATGTATACATCATGCATAGATTATCTGTTCATTAAAGGGAGGGAAGGTCTGGAGAGAAACGCATAGTAACATCTCCACCCACGTCTCGCCACCATCCTCTCGCCGAATGTTGACATGGAAATAGACTCATGACTGTTGCATGTAATTAGTTGGAATAATGAGAAAGAAGAGACACTTTAATAGCCCATTAATGGGAATGTTTCGATCCCTTTACCTCTCTCCGTTAGTGGGTTGAGAATATGTGTGTGTGTGTTTGTGTGTGAGAGAGAGAGAGAGAGAATAATTAGTCTTTATTTAAATGATTTTCAAATCATAATTAACATGACTAGTGACACTATCATCCCCAACAAATGAAACAGCCACAATTTCAGGCCAAGAAAAGAATTTTCATTCAAGATTACAAAAGAATGAGTTATTAAATAGGTTGAGAAATAATTACATTTTGTGGAAAAATGTCAATTCACATATTTTATTCATAGAAATTACTCAGATTATCTACTTATTTAATGGTAATTTAGTTATATATTTATTATATTATATTTTATTATGATATTTGTGTAATATTAATAAAAATGCTTTCAATAATTTAATGTGTTTCTATGAAATACGTGTACATCAGTGTACACCTAGGGAAAAACTCAGCCCAAATATTTGTATTACATTTATTAATTTAATTAATTAATTAATCAAATTTTGATTTTTTTTTCTTCATTTTTCCAAAACTGATTGGTTTCCCAAATATAATGTTAATTTAAACTTCCTCCCTAACTTTGAGCATGTCTTTTTGTGATAGCTGATCGCCAGCATTATTTTTGGAGTTTAATATTTGTAATAATTAAGAGTTATTAATAATTGTTTATATCTGTTTCCATTGATTGAATATTGTGTATTGAAACTGCTAGCTATAATGGTGCACAGACACTAAATGGTGCCTCCCTGTATTGGTATTTGGAATGTTATTATTAACCTGGCAGCACGTTGTCCTTATTAAATTCCCCCATGAGTCATTGCACACCAACACACCAATGACTGGATAAAATGAGGTTCATTTAGATCCGCTGTGAAGTGGCTGTTGATTGTTTTTCCCAAATGTTGTTCCTCCCAAATTAGCCAAAGCAAAAAGTATAATTTAAGCTCATCACGTTTTTTTTGGAATACGCCTTCATCTTTTGCCTCCCGTCCATCTATGTGCAGCCTCCTGTGTTCTCGGTGCCACGTCCTCCCCTTTCTCCAACACTCACTTTTCATGTCTCTCCTCACCGAGGTATTTAGGCGGAAACCAAATCCCGATAACTCCAGTGGCTGCAATTGATGTGACACTTTTCAAATTTTCTTCAGTCCTTTAAGACAGCATCTCAACCCCCCTCTCTTTTTTTTTTCTTCAATTTCCCACTCTCTCTTTCTGTATCACTCTATTTCTGGGAGGTGTGAAATTCTAAGCTAGGAAAGTGATTCCATTCTGCAGGCTAGTTATTAAATTTGTTTGCAAATCTCTGCCCACCTCGCCGGCCACCGCCTCTCCCTCATCCATTTCTGCATCCCCCCCCCCCCCCCCCCGCCCCTCCGCCACATCCTCCACTGTCATCAACATGCAGACCCATTAAACGTACAATGGAAAAGAGGAGTAGTGAGAGGCAGGCCAAGGATAAAGAAAGAGGACCTGTAGGCCTAAAAGACGGAGGAGAAAAACATATTATTTCCTGGCAAAATAGCCGCCGCCATTTTCTAAAACATCCAGCCCTTTTTAAGCCCAAATCTATTTCAATACCTCAATGTGTGACCCCCCCCCCCCCTCGTGTGCTTTAGGCTGGTGGAAGTGAGGGACACTAGAGGGCAAAAGTTGACTGGTGAAAAGCAAGGCTTGATAACACCAGAAGGAGAAGATGACCGGCCACAAACAAAGCATCTCATGCATGTAAGATGCGCACTGCTTGGTGAATATTTATACTGAGGGTAGTGTGTGTGTGACAGAAAAGGAGGGGTTTTCAGCCACAGCCCCTCAATGGAAGCATGACACCTTGATAGCTTCAAGAAATTCACCCATGTATTAGATAAGTCGGATTAAGATAACATCATGTCCATACATACACACATGACTCAGGTCAGGAGGTACATCATAGTTGGTAGAGGTAACAGATCCTTTGGTATTTTGGCCTGATAACATTAAAAACTCAACGATACTGATCAAACTTGCATTGTAATTTACATTTGCACTTTTTTTTCATATCAAGTTATTTGGCCGCCATTGTGTTTCTCTCACAACATATTGTCTATAGCTAATTGCAAACTTTAAGCATTCAAACACACAGGATTGAGCAACGACAGTGGGTTAATTTCCGTGTGTGAATTGTCATACACATTTAAAAATACATTTCAGCTTTCAGGAGAAAAATACGACAGAAAAAGAAATAAATCTGGCTTTCATCTCAGTTCCTTTAGCTTTCCTACTGAGACGAAAGACGTCTGAGCCACAGGTACCATACTCCATCCCCGCTTACAGCCCAGCCAGGATGAGAGGAAATTGACAAATAAAAGTTAAAGAGTGAGTGCAGGGAGGAGTGTGGGGAGGTGACATATATGAAGAGAGGTGTGCTAAACTACTTTTCTCACCTCAAATCGAAAGCGGAGTGTTTCCTATCTGGCTGTTCGAGGTAACATATGAGCCAGGCTTCATAGTGTGACAGGATAATGCACCTGGTTACCAACACACACACACACACACACAAGCACTGACTCACTCAAACATACAAGTCTGCATTTAGGGACACAACAAAAAACGTGCACACTGAACAAAAATACCAGTGGTAGTTTCAGGTAATGACTTGAAGACAAACAGGAAACTCACAGTCAGGATGAAAAGCATTCACAATCATTTCCCCATTCAATCAACTGTGTGTGTGTGTGTGCTTCATAGACCCTGAATGTGCTGGTGTGCTTGTATGTGCAATGTGTTTAGGTCCATGGCTCCGTGCGCGTTTGTGTGAGTGTGACTCCGGGCAGAAGGGCTGAGGCCCCCGAAACTGCTGAGTACAAAAAAAAGATGAGTGTGGCCTAAGTGACCTTTAGTTTACATTGGACATTCAAGTGGAGAATTACCGTCTGTATTATCTGTGCAGTGGTTTGTTTAGTTTTTTCTTATGGATTTATATGTGAATCGTATGTTTTCAACATTACAGTGAGCATGCAGGTAGTGAAAGAGCCTCTGTGGAGAGACCACTGGTGTAAAGGCTGCTGAGACCGTACGCTACTCAAATGTATTCATTATTTAAATTACAGACACGTCACGTGAATTGCATTTCCAACATGAAACCTTTTATAAAGAATTACGGGGAGAATAGAGATTATGTAAATGGCCTATGACTACTATGACTGTGGACCCGTGGCATCACAGCTTCACCACAGCTTCTGAACTGATGACGAGGCGAAGGGAGCGACCAGGCTAAGCATGAACTCAACATGCATTGTTAATGTGCATTCTCTGACGTGTCCGTCTGCGGCTCCATGATCCAGGTAGTGAGAGCTCCTTCGCCCATGAGACGGCTCCGTTTCACCAGCATTAGTAGGTAAGCGTGATGACTGTCTGTTTTCCCTTTCTAAATCATTAACTCCGATTCCCTCGGTATCCGCGGTCTGTGGCCCCAAAAGCTGCAACACTGCAATTATTGATGAGGTTCACTCATCAATAATTCAGCCATACATTAGCCAATGGGATTGATGATGGGGGCTTTGCACTGAATCTTCTCACATCACTCCTCTAGTCGGCTGTTGTTATCTCTCCCTCCCATGTCCCTCTGGCTTTTTCATTCTGTCCGTTTGGTTTTGTTTTCTCGCGTGTTTTCCCCCATTAATCTACTTTGAAAACACCCAACAGCCTCAAATCATTGTCCTTGCAGGTCATTGATACCCATGTAACAAGCTGCCACTTTGTCCCCAGAGACCTCCAATGGCACCAAAATGTGGCAAATGTCGTTCCGGTTTCGAGCCTGAGCATCAGAAAGAGAGTGGCGGGAGGGGGGGGGGGGTGAACTTTATGTCTTTGTGTGTCTTTGGTGAGTCAGGAGAGACCGAAGGACAGGGACAGTGAGAACGACTTTAGTCAGTGGGTATTCGGATGGAACAGCGCTGATCAATACCCGTCCGCCCTGCACTCACAACCCCCGTGAGCACAGTAGACGACCAAGGATTGAAAGTGTGCGCACATTTCTCGTTTGTGTGTCCACGTGTATTTGAGATTGTGCGAGTTTGTCTCCGCAGGGCAGCAGAGAGAGATCAAGCAACGGAGAAGGAAGGGAAGAGAACTCGCCAAAGTGTTAATTACTTATCGATCCAATTTGGCAGATGACTTCCTAAAAATGCAAAGGGCAGCTCAGAGCAGGGCTCAAAAGGAGAGAGAGAGAGAAAGAGAGAGAGGAGGGAGGGGGGGGAGGGGAGGGGGGCAGCCCTGTTCAAAAGCCCCTCGGAGTCCCATCCCCGCCTCACTAAATGTTGCTCACCGTCTCCCTCATCACTTCGCAGCTGCCTGGCTGCTCTCTTTTCTCCGTTTCACCCTCGTTCCACACTGGCTGCTCTCATCCTAACCTTCACGTCTCATCTGCGTCCTCCAACCTCCACGTTCTTCTCCCTGGAATCTCCAGCGAGTCGGGGGGGAGGGGGGGGGTCTCTGTCAGTGCTCCCCATGCTGTAAAATGTTGAGGCTCAAATCTCAGTCGGGTTTTGTCCTTGTTGACACATGTTTTTGACACAAAACTGCGATATTTAAATGAAGACTACCTAACAGAGTCATTTAATCCCATTTAATCAATCATTTTATGAATATCACAATATTAACTATTTTAAAAAGCAGTTTATTAAGATAAGCTAAGCTGAAAAAAGAAGAGAAAAATTGTTTTGCTAAAAACAGAGGTCCCTGTCCCTCCCTGTTTGTTATGAGGTGTGGACTGAGTGGGTGCAAGTGTCCGTAGAACCTTTACGGTATTTTCAGACCTATTTTATGAGCAGACTTCTAAGGAAATTGTCCCTCTACAGTAATACGTCTTCTTTAACTTTTGGGGCCAGCTGCTATTAGGAAAACTCACTATTCTGTTTAAACATCACGTGAGTAGCTCACCACGTAATAGCTCCAATATACATTTCTTCATATAACAATGATTACGGTATTGTAAGCCACGTTGATTTAGTACAGGTACCCCCCTCTGCTGGACTGTATAGGTAACACTGTAGGAATTTGCATGAGCACAGCTGGATAACCTGAACGTGCACCGACCCATAAGTAACAGAAGAAGCACCCATCACCCAGCAACAACTCCCAGGTAGCGGTGTAAGAGAGAAAGGTAGGGGTGCTGGGTGCTGGATCCAAAGCAGCGGCCTCACAGTGCAGGGGTCTAAAACATGAAATAGCGGATGGCGAATGCTTCGTAGGTTGCTCTATCGATAAGGGCGGTGACCTAAGTCTGCTTGCTTCACGGGGATCTGTGGCAAGGGCTTTTTGTTCTTTGAGAGCACCACGGGCGCCCCATGGATTTTCAGGCTTCTTTCTATCGCCCTCTGCTTTGAGATTATGTCAGACCTTTTCGTCAGGCACAGCACGGCTGGGATCAGCGTGAGAAAAAAGGATTTGAGAAAGAAACACGATACGCGTAAGGCTGTTGAAACGCAGATAATCTAAGGAACTAGAAGATATGGCACGCAAGCCACAAGCTTACCGCCAAACAAGCGGTGAGCTGTCAAACAGAGGCATCGTCAAGCCACAGCTTTTAGAGCCATCAGCCATTATCATGAATCTAATTGGACCCGATTAAAAACATCTTGCCGGTACACTGGCCAAAAGTAAAAAGAAACGCCATTTGACAGTTTATCCAGCGAATGAAATAAACGACAGGTCGAATAAATCCACATCACCAAACGCCTCCTCTCTCTCCCTGCTCAAACTTTTCCACGCCAATAATTCTCCCAAATTTGTCCGGCCCAGAAAGAGGAAGCGCCAAGCGTTCCTCTGGGTGATTTGGACCATATGCCGTCTGCAATAACGAGTGAATGCTGATTCTGGTCCGATAATGCGATTTCTGATGGAGATTAGGCAGCTTTGGAGTCACTCTGACGAATGCTAACAGATACCCTAAGGATAAGGATGAATGTCCAAGAGAGATGTGTGGAACATAAATACATGATACCCAGCTATAACCCATGTCTATAAAGTACCACTGAGGGAAATAACTATGCTTATTGTGCAAATTAAAGGAAATGAATTGGCTTTATTTTCTCTCTTGTGTGGCCAACTAGTAAAGAACCTGTAGAGTATGTTTTTTTACCTGTGTATCTATGTATGTATGTATTTCGTGCACATCGCCCATGTCGTAGTCCTCAAGCTGCACTGCATATAAATCATGAAAGAAGTCCAACTTCCAGAAACTCAGTTGCAGAGAAAACGCTGCAGTTCGATTGACTCCCCTTTCAGTATTTACTCTTCATGTCTGAGCTGTGTGACTCCAGCTTAACTTTGTGACCCCCGACTAAAACCTCCATATCCCAGTCTTCCCCCCCCCCCCCTCTCCCCTCTCCCCCTCTCTCTCTCTCTCCCTCCTTCCTTATGGAACTTGAAATGAATCTAAATGAATGAATATCATTACAGCTTCTTAAATAGCCGCGCTGTATTACTAACCCCTCTCAGCGTTATCTCCCTGCACACATGGGTCCCAGACAACCAGACCTTTCTGTGAGATACAGATAGAAAAGGCTAACTACTGTTTTTTTTTTTTCTCCAAATGGAGGGAAATGCTCACTCTTTCTTTCAGCAGGGGAGCGAGGCGTGCCATAATGAGTTTTTTGCCTAACGAGGGCAGTCTAATGCCTGCTGCCATGTTTTTACTGCCGATATCGGTGTCTTACAGTCTGTTCTCTTTTAGGCAACAAGAGCCATCCAATGAATAACATTTTATATTGTTTAAAAAAAAGGAAATACTTGATATTGTGTGTGAGTGCTGTTTTCTTCCCCTGCGGGGATAATTAAATTATGAAATGAATGGAATTTCTCTTGAGATTAGTTTGCTACTTGTTTTACTGTGGATTAAGCCGCTGTGAGATTTTATTCGAAAAGAAACACATCCCTCTAATCAACTATGAAAATTGGCCCCTTAAAATCTTTTTTACAAAATGAATCATGAAACGTACGTCGTGATGTAAAAACATTTCTGTCTAATTGACGGTAAAATACTGGCTGCCAGAACTTCCCCGTTCAAAATAAAGTAAATACATGATGCCATGATTTACTTAGAATGTAAAATCTGTACACATTCATTTTTAAGTGGATGACTCATGGTGGTCATATGATTCATTTCTTTTTTTTTCTAGAATATGGAAAAAGCTTTTCATGCATTCCTTCTCACAGTACTCTGGTTTCTCTTCTTCTTCCATTAAGCCAAGTCTCTTGCATGTAAATGCATGTGTTTTTGCCATCAGCCCCCGTATGGGTGAATGAAGAAAAAGTATTATTAAAACTTAGAATATCCACAAAGAAAATCCAGTCATAAGTTTACTGATAGCACAACTATGCTGCAGTTAATGGTTACAATGCAAAAACAAATAACATTGGCAAGTGATATTGCCAAAGTCATCTTTTTTGTTAACCATTTATTAGTAGATGAAGAATGAGTGGTGAGTCGTAAGTGTCTTTTTCTTGGCCTGAAATGGAGTGGCGTGTAGTGTAATTGTTTTTTAACAGGAAAAGATAAGTGGAATGCATGAATATAAATGTACGAATTAAAATGCTCTCACAAGAATCGTTTTCGAGTCCACTTGGTGGAGAATTAAAAGCCAGCGTTGACGCTGTGAGTTCTGAATTCCCTCCAGTGAAACTGCTGCTGCAGAGGTGTGTCGGTAAATTGGGCCCTAAATCGGCACTTCATATTTTCTGTCTCTCTGCTCGATTCTGTGTCAACGCTGTGGGATTGTAGGTCCAGCAATGAGAAGCACACACTTTTTGTGTAAACGGTGTGTGTGTGTGTGTGTACGTGAAACATTCTTTTACTTAAAATGTAATTTTTGACAATGCAAAACTTGTATTAGATTAAAACATTTCAGATTAAAACAACTCCCAGTTCAATGCAGAAATTGGGAGGTATAACTAACATAACAGCAGCTTCTACCACAGGAATCCTTGTTATGTCTAGTGAACTTTTGTTTGTTTTTGTGGTTCTTTTAGCTTTTTCAAGAATCAGTGGACTTCTGAGTGTGTGTATTGAGCGTGGTAGTGGGATTTTTTTATTTTTTTTTTGTATTCTGTGTTCCTGATCAATGGCCCCTGCCTGTGCCTCAGCTGTCTTATAATTACACCACTGTCTGCCACGTCTGAGTGTTTAAAAGATCAAACACGGTCTCTCAGTCCTCTCTCAGAGCGCAGATCTAAAAAGAAGAGCCATAAAAGGTCACCTGCTGTGTTTAAAAGACACACAATAGTTTTTTGTGTCCCTGTGTCTCTTCTTTCCTGCTTTGTGTCCGTTCTTACTTTCATGTATGGAGAATGAGTTGGTAAAATGTCACCGGCACTCAGAAGAGATTATTGAGTAGGGGACAGCGGGAGGAAAGGAGGCGAGACAAGGAGGCAAAAAAGGAAAGGGGGAGAGTGGAAGAGTTTTCAAAATAGTGATGTGTGTGACACAATCAAACATAGGAATGTTAATTCATCGTCAGTTAAAATTATTAATGCGGAGGTAATAATTTTCTCTATTGACAATACATGTGTTGCCCTCATTTGTGTGTGTTTGCGGTTTAATGGTCTGGAAGCTGAGCTCCGTCACCACCGAGGTGATGATTAACTGCGGTGCTAAAGGTGAGCGTGTGACTCATAACAAACGCAGGCCTCTGACGCAAGTGGATGACATAACGCGGTGGAAGATTACTGCGATGGCCGACGTGGAAAAAACTGAGTCAGAGATAGAGAGCTTAGTCTGGTGCACATCTCCTTAACCACCTACTAATCGTCATTTATTTATTACACTCCTCCCGGTAAGCAACGGTAGTTCAACGCGGAAAGCGCAACGCAGTGCACAGAATACTTTTGGAACACCTCCCCCACTGAAACAAGCACACGCAGTCACGCACCACTTGCCTGACTAAGAAGAAACAGAACTTACAATGAGATTACATGGGTGTTATGAGCGGACCTAATGTATGTGTTGCTCATGTGATTCTGAGGGAGCAGAGTGCCTCACAGCGAAAGAAGGTGCTCGATCCGTGTTATGGAAGAAAGAGGACAACCAGGTGAAACCTGGAAGAGAAGAGTTTGGAAGCAGCAGCAGAAGAAAAAAAAAAAAAAAACATGATTGACATGAAGTGTGAAGGAGGAAGGAAGAGCGATTCTCTGAAGTTTTGGTAATGACTTATTTCCACTTCCAGCAGCGACTGATCTGAAGCCCTCATCGGCAAGATTGATTTCATTTGGTGGTGCCGTCCAAGCCCGGAGCTGCAAGGGGCTGCTATAGTCTTAATACAAAAAGAAACAAAAAGCATTCCGGAACATTCCGCCTGGCTCCCGATCTCCCCCCCCCGATGCGCATTTTCCACATGCACCAACGCCAGCCGTTACCCATGTATGTGCACTTATGAATACATCACGTAGCATGCATGCTACACACACGACATGAGAGGACACATTGAGGGAAGTGTTTTCATTCCAACTAAATAGTATGTTATATTGTTTAGTATTGACAACATTTTACCCGTTTAAATAGGCGTATGGTGCCCAAAAAAAAGGGTCTTTGAAGGTTAGAGGGTTACTGGGAAAGTTTGCGTGCGTTTAACCAACATTTTGAGGGGCAAAGATAAAATAACACTCGATCAGGTCTTCTGCTTAGAATGGATGAATGTTCTGTGCATGTTGTCATTACTACGCAGGTGCTTCCAAAAAAATATCTCTCAATATAATTTTTTTTTGGCAGCTGGTCCGGTTCACGTCAGACTTCTATTTTCTGACTTTCCTATATTCACTTCTCCACTCACAGCCTCTTATCTAACTTGGCCTCGTTATTTTCTGCACTTATTTTCCTGTTCTTTCTTCAGTCAATAATTACTGAAGCAGAAATTTGGTTAGTGGCAGGAGACTGGATGCAATCCAATAACGGGAGAACACCCACATATGCCTCACACTCTCTGCCTGACACACACACACACACACACACACACATGAACACATTTGAACACTTGCACTTTGGACTCTGAGCACATTTCATCCTTGCATCCTTACTCTTTCCTTACATTTCTGTAACAAATTGCGTGCGACAAATTGCGTTGCTGTGATGGAGCAAAACTCCCACAACTCGCGACTCTGAACGACCCCCCCCCCCACCCCCCCCTCCGTTGAATCCCTGATCGAGAGGGGTGCGACGCGCTCCAATGGCGCGCTGCATCACGGCGTGAAACACACACAACAACAAGTCACATGGAGGAAAACTGAGCAGCGATGCAAGCTGTTCGCTTCTACTGTAGGATTATTTTCCTGGAGAGTCATTCATCAATCCAGATCATGTGCCATGATCTGTTTACGAAGCACATCTGCTCAGCTTACTATTTAAAGAGAGCCAGGCGGAGCAGACACACACACACACACACACACATACAGGGCCAGCCAAGCCTCCACTAAATTGGTTTACTTCCAGTATTGCAGCTTGCTTCATTTTGGAAAGGTGGTTGCAGAATGATGGTCAGCATTTAGAGAAAATGGTGTAAGAGGGGTTTTACCTTGGAAATAATTGCTTTACATGAAAAATCCTTCTTATTCTTGGTTTGAAGGACCATTCTCAAAGTTTAGGATCTGCAGATTGAATTCATTACCAAACATTTATCCAGGCAAATTCTTATGTCTCATTTAAATATTATCTTACCTTCCTGGCAGCTACGTAGTGAACACAAATCTCTGGCCATGAATCTATTATTTACAACCTTTACTCCAACTAGACATGATGTTTACATTGGACTATCCAATACATCCCATGATAACATCCATTGGCCTATATGAGCAGAAAGTGAGAGTGTGGTATGAACTTCACAGCCTTCACCTGCAGCTAATAGTGTACATATTAACAATCTTTCTCAAACACAAATAATATAATCCAAAATGACTTACTTGGGAAAAGTTAAATTCATGTTTTTGAACACTTTCTCTCTTAAAGCCAGAAACCAGAGAAGCAAGTATCAATTTTATGATGTCATCAAGCAAATCTTGACTGATAGTGTCCACCAACCCAATGTTTATTTCCTTTTTAAAACACTCTCTTTCTGTTTAAGTTAATTACAGAAAATTCAACATGTGACTCCATTAATGTTATATATAGAGTCTGAGGAATTAATCTTATTATTTAATTGGTAGACCATTCCTTGTTTGAATTGTAATGAGTGATTGAAAAGATGATGTTTTCTTAAACTTATCCATAATACTGTTCCATGGACAGATGTTTTATAGCTCAACAATGCACATAATCTAGTCTAGGGACTCTTTTATACCATACAATACATATGTTGGTATAGACACAAGCACACACTCGAAGCACACACAAAGGACACACAGTACCACCCAGAACTGTACGCGACTCATCAGGATCAACCAGTCGCACTTGTTCTCTCAGCGCCGCCTCACCTCTGCTGTGGCGGACAGCGGCAACGTGTGAGGTAAAGAGAGCGAAAAAAAAAAAAGAAAAAAAAAGAAGAGACATATAGAGTGCCAGAAGGAGAGGGTAAGTGGGAAACCCAATCTGGTAGTCGATGGGGCTCCTCAGCACAGCGGCGAAATCAATTTGACTGCTTCTGCTCCGGATGAGAGGCAGGGATGACGGAGCAGGAGAGGGAAGAAGGGATGGATGAGGAGTGGCCCGACAGGGATGGAGCTGTGGAGTCAATACGTTTGCGGTAGTATAAAGAGAAAGAGAAAAAAATGGATGGAGGGAATGAGAAGGAGGAGCAGAGGGAGAGGTCAAAGTGGGGACAGCGATCCAGAGAGGAGAGTCTCTGGATTTAGGAAACATAACGGGAAACCTAAAAAATAATATCGTACTAATGCGATCATTTGAGTTGATTTAAAGGGACAGTTACATTGAATGTCAAACTAGAATAAGCAGCCACACACAGTGCAGTATGTCTTTCAAGCCAATTCTGTTATCCTGGTAAGTCTAACCGACAACTTGAACATTGTATTTGCTCCTGAGCGCTGCAATTAATTAAGCTGTGTTGTGAGTTTATGTGTCTTTGTGAAAAATGTACAGAGGAATTGATGAGGCAATATAGAGTAAGGATCCCAAGAGGAAGGCTCGTTGGCTTTAACTACGTCACCCAGGGGATGCTGGTGGAGGAAATGCTCAATGATGACATATCTCTGAAGAGATCAAGTGAGATGTTTGTTTACGTGCACACACACATACATTTCAACTCCACTAATGCGTTCCACTAAAGGGAAAGTATGTGATACATGAAACGTCAATCTAAATGATATTTAAATAACAATTTATCTCATTCAGTAGTTCCGTTAGAGGTGGTGAACTCACTTGGACGTTGACAGTGTGTGTGTGTGTGTGTGTGTGTGTGTGTGTTTCATCAGTCACCATATCCTTATTGTATCACGAAGGCTGCTACCTCCAAAATGGATTTCCTTATTTTCTCATTGCCGCTGACAGCCTCAGCCAAGAGGAAGCTATTTTTAAAAAAGGAGTGGGTGACTCTGCGAGCTAATAAACGAGCGCACGCACACACACTCACAGCAAGCAAACCCGATTTGCATAAAAACAGTAAAAACTTGAGCCTTACCACAACAATATGTTCACAGAAGCACCTTTGACGTTTGCTCGCTCACACATCTTGATGAAAACAAAGATCCGTCCATACCGCTGAGCGCAGACACACACACACGCACACACAGACACACACACACACACACACACACGCACGCCTAGCTGTGAAAAGCTGCATTTCTTCATGCACGCCTCGTCTGTGCTGAACTTGTTTCTTGGATTGAATAACTGCTCTGATTTTATTTAAAGCTGTCTATGAACAGTGTTACCATCTGACACCAGCACACAGCTAGATCCCCCCCCCCCTCCACCCCCCATCTAATGTGATGGAAGACGTTACCACATCTGTTCCTGCAAATGAAGGGACAGAGAGGCAGACAGAAAGACAAGAGAGGAGGGGGAGGTTCAAAGTGTAACGCAAACATTCTCTACTCTTTTGTTGTCCTCATTTCTTGTATTCCACGACTCATATTTGTCTACTTGTCGTTGTGTTTATGGGGAAAAGTGGCCCATGCGGCTGCGAAAATTTCAGTTCCGTGTGAACTTTGAGGCCCGGCTCTCCATCTCCACCTTGTGATAAACACTATAGATCTATTGGGATTGTGTTGTTGCCTAATTAGGGTCGCGTACTGACAGAAGTCTAATTTATGGCCATTGACCAGTTGGGTCAAACGCATTAGTTATTGTGCTGCCGAAAACCGCCTTTACATCCCACCTCTAAATGCAGAGAAATTAGGCAGATTAAGGCCGCAGGGCTCACTAGAGCCGCTGACTATGTCAAGTTTGCACAATGAACTGATGTTTTTTTTTTTTTTTTTAGCAAAGGGTTTCCAACTGATTAATATATAATGACATATGTGGAATGGTTGGTAAGTATAATTGTAAAAGCTACTCAGGGATTTAAAAAGACGTGTGAATCGCAGCGAGTGAGTACATGTGCAGTGCAAAGGTGCGTTTGTTAAAGTCATTCCAGAGCCAGACCCGCTCATTTCATTTGACTATTTTGTCAAAGCATTTGCTTTCTAGATGTAAAGCATGTTTAGACAAAATCCAGCAAAAAATGTAAGTCATTTCACACATAGAAAATTAGATTCTCATTAACTAAAATCTTTACAACTTTGATATGTCAAGCCTTTTGACACACTCTCCATTGTAGCTACTCAGTTATTGATTTTGGTGCACTTCAGTCCCAAAGGAACCGAGTTTAAAGCATTTTACAGGTAGGCCACTTGCAAGTATATTAGACATATTGATTTTGTGACTTGGTTGATGCTATGACAACAGAGAGGGAATCAAATTCATGTTTGCTGTGTCCTGAAAGTACCATTTTTCCGCGAGACGTCCGCAGGTGATCTCACTGTAATCCGGGCTGAGCGACATTAAGATGCATTGTGTGGGTCATGTGTAATCTACGCTGTGTTTCTGTGTTTCGGCTCCATGTGCGGCTCTTCTCTCTCTCTTTGTCGGAGTGACATTGAAACAGGCCGCTTATCCCTTGATCACTGCCAGCTTCATTTGTCTCAATTAGCTCCGACAGCTTTTGCTTTTCTCATGTCCACTTCAATTAGTTGGTTTCGCAACGTTGCTTGTGCGTCTGTGTCAAAGCCAGCGTTTGTGTGTGTGTGTGTGTGTGTGTGTGTGTGTGTATGTTAGCATGGGAATGGAAAACAAGAAAGGGAAGGAAAGGGCGCAGAAAAACAAGTGAGGGAGAGCCGTCCCTTTTGTCAAGAGGTTAACCAGTGATACCAAATATGAATGTTACGTCCTGTAAGTAGGGCTAGACGGAAAAAAGTCCACAGTACTTTGTAACTTTGTTCCCACGACTACGGTGTCGGTTCATGTTGGTGGGGAGTCAGCGGAGAATTGGGAAAAAGAGCAAAAGATGGTGATAAGCTTCTCGCCATCAGCAGCAGGCTGAACTTAAACACAGCATATGCTGTCGCGCCAACAACATCATTTCGTTTTCACACCTCTCATGAATGCTCTCAATAAAAGCGTTACTAAAGCGTCACTTTCTATTTGCTTTCTTACAAACCCCCAAATAACTTTTTTTCCACCACTAAACATCGTCATTTCAGAATCTTGGCATGTTTCATTTGCTAAACACTTGCTAATTTTGGCTTAGATTGGATGATATACCGAAACATTTAGCTACAAGATTGCCGACATGTGTTGTTAATTTTGAATAAGGCTAAAAAAAACTGTACATGTGTGGATATTTTTGACTAGTGTTTCCCTGTGGCTACACCGGAAAGACAAAGATCAAAGCAGTGAGGCTAGACAGACCTTGGGGAACTGATGCCACAGATTTCCCACCATGCAACAGGAGTTCACCAATGTTCCTCCAGGTTTTGAGCCGTAGTGATCGATCTGGGTGCTGAGAATCAGCGCCGAGACAATGGTGGCCTCGGAACTCAAGGTTATGATCTGCTACGTAGTTTGGAGCCATGATTGAGGACCGGAAGAGATAAAGAGATGCTGGATCGTCATTATTTCATTTACAGACGTCAGGAATCTTCTGACACAGCATTGCTCTGCCTCCCTCTCTCTCTCTCTCTCTCTCTCTCTCTCTCTGTCCCTCCTCTCACTAGTCGTGGGGGGGCAGTGTTCCCTTTTGTTATGTTGGCCCTCCTCCTTGATTCGCTCCCTTGATGTTACCATGGAAACTACAAGACACTACATCACCTCAAGCAGAAGTTTCTCAGAGTGCTTGTTTGTGAGTGTGTAACTTTAGTTATGTGTGCGAGTGGGTGCAGCTCTATGTCAAAACGCTTCCTAAAACTGCCTCTTACAAATAGATTCACGCACATGCACACCCTCAACCAGTCAGAGTTATTACTGCCAAGATGCTGCGTAACACTTGAAGAGGCAGAGGGGTTGATATTATGAAGTGTAAGGCGGTAATAGTGACAAAGCAGGACAAAGGGCTATCCTTAATCTGGAAACAGTTACCATAGTAACAGAGGAACAGTAGAGATGGTTTTAAGAAAAGATGTCTACCTCATGCACACTTGGACGATACATGCAAACACAAACATTCACACTAATGGATGAGAAGTTTACTCCTTAAATGGGAATGTTGCAGAGAACTGTTAGCATGATGAAGTGAAACCAGAGCAGGAAAAGGATTGTGAGAAAACCAGATCATAAAGCAAAGAAACCTCTGTTCTTCTTTTTTTGAAGACGGAAATACAGTGTAGACTACAGAGACATCTGTGCAGAGGAACAGAGTACGCAAAGAAACCCACAGATGTTGTGATCCAGTATTTGATTTCAACTTCATTTTTGGAGTTCTGAATGTCACTGAAGATCATTTCTATTAACACAAGTAGATTTTCCTCAGATCTACTTGATAAACAAGACAAGTAATTATAGCAAGTCTTGATAAGGAGTGTAATAGTAATAATATAATGCGTGTAAGTGCACATATGTGTGATGTGGTTCCATAGACTGTAAATACAGATCATTATGTATGCAGCGCAGAGAAAAGCACACGCAAATACTCCCAACCACGGAAACAAATAGTGCCTCCTTTCTCCACTTTTCCACCACTCTGAATGAGCAAGACTGCTGCGACCCATTCACACAATGACATGGACATCAGGGATGTCCCTCACGTGACATGTGAAGTGTGGAAGAGACGTTTTGAAGCCTGCAGCTGGGTTTAATGCTCACTGCCCTCTCGGCAGTTTTTTAAAGGTGGAATATCCAAATGTGGCCTCTGCGGTGGAGCCTGAGGGGAGCCGCGCTGGGTTGAGTGAGAAGCACAATGGGAGAGCTTTAGTAAATCAAGGCCAACACACACGTTCACCTCAAGGCCATATGTCCTCTCAATCCGACTTTGTGTGCGTAGAAACGTACAGGTTTCCTCGTCACGTCGTCATCGGCTTAACTAAATTGTGATGTTAACGTTGCCTCAGCCTACATTTACTTATATTTAAGCCCAATTATGGCGTTTTCATGGTACCATCAAGACATTCCAGACACATTAGATAGCACAGGCATGTAATGTGATACAATTCCATGGCATTTTATTTCATACAGATGTGTCTGATGCTGATGTCTTGAACGGCATGAGAGACGTAGAAAGAATAAATAATAGAGCCATATGTAAAATCCAGCATTTTTAAAATAAGCTGATGAAGTTGCTTGTTAATTTGAGATGAGCAAACATGCTTGCTCACTGCAGGGTTAACACGGTTATGCACTACTGCAGCGTTAACATCCCATTGTACATGCCAAGCACACACACGCACACACTGAAACACATGAAAAGAAAAATAGATTACCGTTTAATTGCTAAAAGTCATTTCATTTCAATACTTGGCTTAATGTGAAGTGGAGCCATGGGAACTTGATCCTTTGGCATTCTCGGAGGATTCAAGTTGTCACTTGATGTATAAGATACGGGTCTAATGAGCAGCTAGGGCTGGCGATGTGCAGAACAACACCAGTCATCCACCTCCAACGGCACTAATGTAACGACTAACCCCTTTTTCTAATGAACTGTTTTCTTAAAATCCCATCATTCCAACAGCAGGGGCAATAGCAGGACGCAAGGTGGGAAGACAATCGCAGTATTTTCTCAACAAAGCCGCTGTGATTGAGTGGACTTTGTTGCCCGAGGCGAGCCCCAAAGTGGGTTACTTAGCTGAACAGCAGCGCCTCCAGATTTTCTCGAAATGGCTCAAAACAAGACATTCAAGCATGAGAAATCGGCCATGCGGAAACTGCTTCTTGTTTTGGTGTGGGCAGGGGTAAGGGCAGTAAGTAAGTGCGGCGGCATGATTGCAATACAAGTGCAGAAACAGAGAGTATCCTAATCAATATTTACGTTGACCATAGAGAATTACCTTTTACCTCACCTACCGTTACATTTTTAATAGAAATGGAATTTCCTGGAATGGTTAAGCCTGTGATTTTTTTACACGCAACTTTTTAACATTAGTGCATGTTAACTTCAACAAAGCAATTGGAACATAATTTCTAGCTCCCACTTCCAGTTCTATTTCAATGAAGTCACATCCACATCAGGGACAGCTACGAAAAAAAGAATAAGCAAATATAGGCAGTTTCCTTTCTCTTTCTTACAATAAAGAGAAGTCTAATCTGTGCGATGTGTAAGTGTGTCACTGAATGCACTCACGTACCTGTGCCTGGTTTAGTATTTGTGTAAGTTTCTGGGAAACTGTTTTTCATCCACTAAACCGAAGAGTAAGCAATTTGTTTGTGTTACAGACAGTTAAGCTTTTATAAAAGGCAGCGCTTTCCAGCCTGACCTCCTGAAAGGCCGTTAGAAGCCCAGCAGGAGCCTCCTCCTGCACCCCGACTCTCTGGAAGGGAGAAAAGTCGGTGCACGAAACTTTCTTGAGTGTTTTGGAAAGTTAAGCTGGGAACATTGCGTCTCATTTGAAGAAAATGCGTATGCGTGGATGTATGCGTGTGCATTCATGTCTTTATCTGTTTGTGACTGAGAGCTTGAGGGCTTATCCTGCTGCTGGTAAATTACCCAAAGCAACGCGGTGTGGGGAGGAAGCAGTGGGAGGGATCGGGAGGAGAGGTGAAGTGGCAGATCGAGAGGGAAAAAAAAACCGAGGAGTGATCATTTGGAACCGCAGGTCTTATCAAACATTGTTAGTACACCCTACTGCCTCTCATTTACAAGCTCACTTTTTTTTTTCTTTCCATAGCGCTCGCTCGTATACAGGCGGAAGGCAACACGAACAAACGGACCAGAACACATTAGCAGAAATGGGAGGATGGGAATAAAAAGACAGTGGGAGCTGTGCCCCGCCCCATATAGATGGTAAAACAAAACAAAAGTGGAGAAAGGCTGCAATCGATCCAACGAGGAACCAACAGGGGACCCAGAATGCATCACAGCGCCTCACATCACTCATAGTGCACCGTTGTGAGTTGATACTCTACTGTGTTACAGATGCTGAAGCTCAGAAAGGTGTCAGTGTGTTTGGGAGTTTGCGTGTACATTAGTACCCTATGTCCTAGTGTGAGTGTGACAAAAACAGTTTTTATGGGGCTGAAAAGTTTGAGATGTGAGAAACAAACTATATGATAAGTTATTCTGGACAAAACAAACAAGCCCTCTCATGGGGTGATTCAAAGTCTTAAAGTATCAAAGTTATTCTGTCATTTTAACATATTTATTGCTTCCGGAGTCTCTTGTGTTTTGTGTCTCTCCCTGTGGTGCTGTCTATGGTTCAACATTTTGAATAAACCTGTGTTTATAGCCAAAGGAACATTAGAGGGAACCGAGCGTACAATAGCAAAACAGAGAAAGACATGAAATGGCAGGAATGTTGACAAATTGAAGCGTTTGTAAGGAACCAAAGAAATGTGTTGATCCGGTAATCCAAAACAGTCAAAATTCACCTTTTGCGGCATTGGAATCCGCCTGCAGTGTGCATCGTCTGTTAAAGGGACACGATCCAAGCACCGGTTCCCATCAGGCCACACTGCCAAATGATTGAAGGGAGACAATGTGAATTCCGCTAACCCTCAAAAAAAGAAGAAGAAGAAATGGGTTTGACAGAAAAAGTCATGAAGAATTGACGGGAACAAAAAGTAAATCAAATAGACTGCAAGGAAATATTGATTTTGCACGGGGAGCAGAAGATGGGGAGGAGAAGACAAGTTGTGGCAAAGAAGGAAGAGTAGAAACAATGAACCATCTTGGTTTGTATCGGTGCTTTACTTGATGATACCCAGACACAAATGCTCACATAGACCATCTGCACGTGAACACATGCTGGCGTAGCACTAACTCCAAACTCTCGAGATGAAAAAAAAAACTCGCCAATTGGTCATAATACAAGAAGTCTGGTTGGTTTAAATGTTAAACCAACCTCCTTATGTCTGTGTCTCTCCTTTGTACTGAATGGGATTCTGTAAATGTGCTTATTGCTGCTGTGATTGCAAAAGTAAGTAGGGACATTAAATAGTCACTTTCAAATATATTTAAGAGTTTATTTAAGTGACTCTTCTACATTATTATGGAGAGGGAAAACCCGCTGCCACCATTGTGGCTAAAGTAAAATAATTGGTTTAACCTTTAGTCAAACTGATTTTAAAGAGCTCCACCGCTGTTTAGAAAATAGGTTTGCATGTAACCAATCAAAAATGACTTATATTAATAACCTACATATGAGGTAGTAAATGTCAACTACGGGTTCCAACTCCTCCACAGGAGGCGTCCTGGGGGGGCATCTCATCAGATACCGAAATTCCTCAAACTGGCTGCCTATTAATTCAAAGGAGCAGCATTTCTAAGCAAATCTCCTTCTGGCCTCTTGAGCTCATACAAAAAAAACGGCGAAGAAAGAATATTTGTATCCGCAAGCCCTGTATTTTGGACAGTACTCAAGGCTACACTGGTACTGAGCTTTAAGTAAATCCACTTGTAAATCAAGAGCTTCACCTTGAAGCACAACTCAGTCTGGAGCAAGAACTCACACACAATTTTTGGTGGACACCTGTTGACACGCACACGCGCGAACAAACGCGGAATCAAACGTGAGGTGAAAACGGGAACGTCGATTAAAAGTGATGTTGTTGTGTGAACCACAAAGATGGTGACCCGGCTGGAGTAGTCATTACGACTGGAACATGCATATCGCAAAGGTTTAGAGGCTGTTGAATATAAAAACTATAACCAAAAACATAATTAACGCATCTCTGATCACCTGAGACAGTGTTAATTCCTGGATTATTAATGCAGACTCCAGATTTAATGGAGAACATGAATAGGCAAAAACATGATTAGATCAGAAAAAGACAAGAAACCTCTAAATAGGCCGCTGATGTGCTGAATAAAAGATCTGTTCAATGCCCACAGAACCTCTTTGGTGGATATTGCTGCAAGTTTTTTTTTTTTTTTAAAGTTGGTTAAATCTCTCAAACCCCACTTTTAAAACTCCAATTTTCATTTCCGTCTGTCCTTTTTTCATAAACTACTTTCTTTCTCTCCTTTTTTCTTCTCTCGTGTTACCCTTCCTAATAATAGCCAGTCTTTAGAGAAAGAGGCACTGATGGCACCGAGTGCCTATCGTTATATTTAGATCTAATTAAAGATCATTATAATCTATCAGCACAATGGAGACCAGGCTGTGTGTCTGGGGAATGGGCAATGGGGAGAGGGAGGGATGTGCACAAGAAGGAGAACTTGAATGTGTCATCAACAACCTCAAACAGCCCCCTCTACCTCATATTGTTCCATAACCACCTCCTCGAAAAATACCAATTAGCAAAATGTGATTGGAACACATTACGATGATTGTAAGCCTAGTCACACGTGTTACAGTGAACATGAGGAGTGAGGATAAAGCATTGGATAATGATAGGTGTGTAAGATATGCTCCTCGGTTCATCAGCAATAAGGAGGGTGATTGTGTATATGGTTTTAAATTTAATTGTATTAATTAGTATTAATAAAGTCGTACATTTAGAGAACATACTGTATAATAGCAAACACAGTCTGATATATACGACGGTAGGAAACTTTCTTTACTCTTCAAAAGAAGTTCTAAGGACTGCTTCCAAAGCCCCCTCGCCACCTTTTTATTTCCTCAGTTGATTTTCACAGTGTAGCTCTAAGCTGACTGTGAAGTGAAAGAGAAATAGAGAGGCAGTGGCATTTGCCAAACTCTTTTCTGTTTCAGTTGTAGTACTGTGGTTGGCATGGAATTGATTTAAAAGCTATAGAAACGGGTAAGAATTCCACTGGCCATGTCTCATATTACTCTTTCTTATCAGCATCAGCTCTTGCCAGTAGCTCCATGGAGCTTATCACAGCCGTAGCCAACTCTTTTTCCCCTTTGAATCCCAAACTGGAAGTAGTATTACTTTTTTTGAAACTCTGGGCCAGAGGATGGCCCAAATGGTTTTTAATTGGAAATCAAAGAGCTTAATATATTCAGTAAACCTGTGGCAATCCCAATTTGGCTTCCGACTTGAGTAAAGGTTATTACCTTGTTCTAATATTCTCATGTAAAGTAAAGCGAGCGCTATAATGTTTATCCCGGTGGCGCTGTCCTTGGTGCTGATAGTGTAAAAGAGCTGGTTTTGTTACACACTTGCAGACAGATTTGCACACAAAATGGGCATTTTACATAAATATGAAAGTTTTTTCATTATATCTTATAATAACAAGACAATTTGTCATCAAATGTGCAAAAAACTCATTTGTGCATTTCCTCTTTTTCGTACACAGAACTTGCATGCCTCCAATACAGAGACACAAGAAGTTAAACTACGCTGAACAGTAACACGCTCTCTGTTTGCAGATGTCTTGCAAATCCTCTTTTTGCTAACAGATGTGATGTCAGGGAGACATCCCTTGTTCCCCTGTTCCCAGTGAATAATACAAACGTGTGTGATTCCTCTGACGATAATATCGCTTGTGCGTGTTTTGTGAAGATGCTGTGAAAGTTTCTGAATTGTACTGCTGCTGGGTGCTATGCTAAAGTTTAATTATGCAGGAGCAGGCTTCGTATTTTTCACTTTCGCAAAAGTTTTCCGCATTCTTTAAGCTTAATGGACGGTTTAATCCCTCCGTATATTTCGTTTAAGTGTTTGTAGCCGCTCTTGGGTGTTCATTTGTGTTATTCTGTGTAGGTACGACCCCGCTTGCCTCTCCCTCCATGTTTATTTGTGTGCGTGTCCGTCCGTGCAAGTGTGCTGCTCTTGTTGCTTGAAGCTGTTATCAGCACCTCGAGGTTGAACGTATAAAACACGATAAAGAGAATGAGAGGATAAGAAGCACAGGTTAACACTGAAAGAGACGGACGGTACCGATACACACACATCCACACGTTATCAAGTGAGCCTTTACAAACAGATTCAGAAACAAACTGTCAGAAGTACTCGCGCTTAGACGAAGAGATAGGGGCCGGTACGAGAACAACGGAGAAGGCAGGGAGAGATTGCAGGTCACATGTTACGGGCTTGGCCACAGGTGTCAAGCGGAAAAGACTAGTCATAAACAACCGGCTTCCCCCCGCTCGTACGGTCACAAAACACCGCACGAGGCCATATTTAAAAACAGGCTCAAGATGACCGTGTGTGATGACCCTGACACAGCGAGCCGGTGTCTTTATCCATGACAATGGGTGCGGCAGGTGTTGTGTGCTGTTGTGTCGGAGCGGTTTCATGAGTACAGTTACAACAGTGTTTTTGTTAGTACAGTACAGTACTATTTGGCGGAGCGGAGGTTGAAGAAGAAAACTGAACTACTTTGTAGTGCAAGGTGACTTTCAATTTCAGGTAGACAGGCTTGGACTGATGACCTTTCGCCAAAGAGGTTGGCATTTTCCTGTGAGATTGCTTGTAGTTGAAAACACATGTGCGTCAGTTTGTACTGATGAATAAAATGGGAGAAAATGCTTCAACTGTCATTCACCTGATGTTGTCCATGCAGAAAATAAATGAGCTTTTAAGGATTCACAAAATGAACCCACTGTGCCATCATTTTCCAATGGGTAAGATTCATTATACGCCTGTTCTGCTGCTCCTCACCTGGGTGTTACCTAAAAATGTGAGAGACAAATGTGACAACCCTCTTGTTTACATTGCACCCAAAGTATTCCCCAATAAACCCATATGTCTTTCTCCAGACTGATTTGTAATATCTACTCCCTTCTTAACCATTGGGTCATAGAATGTCAATGAAAACTATTTCTCTCTACACTTGAAAAGAAAAAAGAAAATCTCTCTGTAATCCCAGACTTTCCGCTCTGTGCACTCCTCATGAATAGTTCAACAAGCAACAGACCTCTCTTATCATCCGGCCTCTTCTGTTTCTCCTTTCCTTGTTCTATACGTCTTCCCTATAAGTAATAATGCATGCCATTTACGCTTCACACTTCTCACCTTTGGAATTCTCATTCATGACTTTTGTGTGCTTTTATCTTCACCCTCAATCTTTCCTCCGCATGCGTACAGGCAGGCCTCTCTAAATTTCATGCTAGCTGAATTTTCGACGTGCTTCTCGCCTCTCTGTTGCGCACATACACAAAAAAAAAAAACCGATAAAGAAGGAAAGTAGGGATTCTGTTTGCTATTTATACACTAGTGTATACGTTTGAATCAGTTCATTCTGCATGGAATGGATGAGGAGAATTCTCAATAACAATATTTTGTGTGTGAGTCAGAGGGATGCTTTGAGTAAGAAGGGGGTGAGAGGGTGAGGGGGGGGGGGGGGGGGGCAACAGTGCAATTTTATACCTATGAACAAACCGGTAAGAGAGAACGAGTACAACAGAAGCCAACATTTAAAAGCAGTCCGACAACGTGTGAGAATGAGAGAAGGGTTTTGTCACCGCAAAATTAATTTATGTCAGTGTTTTTATGAACAAGCCATTAAAGGGGTAAATATATGACAGCCTTAATGGGCTATTGGAGCTCCCATCGCACATGATTGATGGAATTAAAGTAATTGCTTTTGTGTGCTTTAATCAATTATAGAACGCTGCTGCACGGAGACGTGACAAATTGCAAGAAGGGTCCTCACAACAGTCGTTCCTGTGTGTGTGTGTGTGTGTGTGTGTACTCTATCTCACACCCTGATCTTTTTGAAATCCAAGAGCCAATGACCTTTTCCTGGGAATTATCTTTCCCATTCATTACACTTCATGGCTGCTTCTGGAATAAAATCCATTCATATACTTCATGATAAGTATTCCTGTCACAGAGATATTACTGTGGATGTATACCAAAGTATGTCTGTGTGTAAATTTTTTTAAGTCCACATAAGGCCCGGGATTAACTACCTTCATCCGGTTCAGTGAGTCTCATATTTTGAGTTATTGTGTCCTGATCGTAGGACCCTGGCTGGCAGAGTCAAGCGCTCCTCTCTACGCCATTCTAAAGGCCGGAAGGAAAAACGGGGAATCGACACTAGATTAACCGTCTTGGGCTGTTCCCGTGCTTAATTACTGAGGCACCTTCTTACAGACGCAGCTGTTATCGCGAGGACAGGCTTGACGTTATATCACCCACTAGGGCCATGTGTGCTCAGCCTGTTCGCCGAAAATAACCTGGAGCCCGCTGCTGAGATCACACATACACGCAGGGCTTACAATACCCCCCACAGCAAGGAGAGAGGCAAGTCTTTATTGGAAAGCACCTTCGGATAGCAGCAATGCAATTCAAAGTGCTCCACACGGACCAGCGCAAAAGGCAAAAGAGAAGAACATTTCAAATTAAAATGGCGCTTTGAGAATTTAAAAAGTGGAATGCAGTCGATCCACATCCTGTTGTCCGGTTCAGACTGCATGCCAACCCACGGCAAGACAAAACCGAGGCTGCACACATGCAGACGCCGTCGGACAGCTCCTATAACGGTGCTTCGCCTTCTGTCCTCGGCTGCGATCTCAAGCTCTCCTTCATTGGTCTTCCCCACACCTCCTCTGATCGCTGGCCTTTTAGCATGCATTCAAGGGAGAGAATCTAAAAGTGCCGTTCTTGTTACACCAGAGTGCAAAAACGCATCATTATCCCCAAAGCCCACCGGGGACAGCTGTTAGATTGCTCCGCCGACACCCATGGAATCTGGAACACTCATTAAAGAAGTAGTTTGTCATCTTAGCAGACGCGCCTCCAGAGGAGCACCAAACTTTTTTTTTTTTTTTTTTTTTTTTGTCCGCGACAAAGCGCTCGTGGTGCGTTCGCCACGAGACATGTGCGCCGCGGTGTCCTCTCACACACTCCTTTTTTATTTTGGATTCCTTTCACTCATCTCTGCAAGAAGCTTACTCCTCTGAGCTGCTGCTGGTGCCGGCTGCAATCCCATCCGAGCCAAAGACCTCTTTCTCCCCCCTGTCCCCGTCGCTCTCCATTCTCTAACCCCCCCCCAATCACAACTGTCCCATCTTTCAATCTTTCCTCTCCATCCAGCTTTGTAGCACCATTTATCATTTTTTTCTTTCATTTCACTCAACTTTCATTTCACTCTAGAACGCTTTCAAAAAACATTGCTTTTCTTCCCTCTAGTTCAAGCCCTTTCTCCTACCTTCTCAAACCTGTTTATATAAGGTTAATCTGCCTTTGACAAAAGGATGCCCCCCCGTGCTTCTTTGGGTGTCTTGGAGAAGCCCTTTGAAAACCGTGTGGAAAGGATTAAGGTAAGACCCGGAGCCAGAACCAGTTCTTTCCATCTCGACTGTCGAGCCCCCCTAAACACAGACAAACTGATGCACACGGACCCAGCCCTCCCTTTCTCCGTTTTCTACTTAACAAAGCTCCCTCAGGGAAACTATGAGACTCAACTAACAAAACTTTTTTTTTTTTTTTTTATTGGACTGCAACTGCCCTCGCGATTGAGAAAGGAGAATGCAATGACTCTGGGGCGACGCCGTTAAGCCCGGGTGGTGTTATTATCAGCCGTGAACACCATGCGAGGGCCGTGCAGAGCGGCAGTCCCGAGCTGACCAGTGGGCCACACTCACGTGCAAAACGGCATGACGCTGAAAGGGAGTGCAGCCAGCAAACCGAGGAGCCGCTCGGATAGCTGCACTCAGCGAGGGATGTAAATAACATGAAGGAATAGCTTAAGGTGGTTAAAGTGACATCAACACTTTGCCGCTCTAGGAAGAGAAAATGAGCTGCGTATTAGGAGAAGACGTACTATCGTGGCACTGAAAACATATTGATTAATCCCTCATTTTAGAACTCTGCATTAATTACACCTACCACCTTTACGGCTCGCCAAACACATTTGCCAAAGGCTTTATGTGTGTGTTTATCATCTCAAGAGGGGCGGCCATTCATCAGCAACAAGGCTGGTGCGGGTGCATCCGTTCGTTTTGATGAGACAACACCATGGCCATGGATTTGGCCGGGATCTGCAATGTCAACTGTACTGATTGGTTGGAAGAGCAAACAAAGCAAGAAGCACGGCAACAATAACGCACGCAAAATAATTTAACTCATGAAGTCACGTTTATACATTTGTTAACCCGAAGCTGCCGGGACATCAATTGCTTCACAATGTCACGCATCACCCGACAGTGTCTACCCGGCTACCTTGTTAGTGTGGATCTGAATCTTCTCCTCCTGGCGCCTCTTCCTTGAGTCGGTCAAAGCGATTGCTTTCCCTCCCTGCCCGCTCCTCTCCTCATCGTTGTCAGCAGATCAGCTGCAGCTGCAGAGATTGCTCAAAATGGCCCTCGGTGGCTACCGGTGTACACAAAGTAGCTTTGTTGCGAAGGTGTTGCAGCTTCTCCGGCTAACCTTCCGCTTGTCGTGCGATAACACAAACGCATGGAATACGGCTCTTTTATTTCTGCAAACACAATCCAAACAAGCTCTGGGAGCAGACGCTGGGCCAAATTTTCCTTTCACCCGGAACGACATCTGAAAACCCAGAGCATCGGCTGATCGTGGGATTCCAGCCGTGATCCGCTGCCCTCGAGTCCCCCCCCCCCCCCCCCCTGTGTGCCGGATTTTCAGGGATAAGCGGGGTAGCGGAGGGACTTTGAGGTTTTCTAAGTTGTGGGCAGAGGTTTATGCATTTCCCCTGACGCACCCCAGATAGACCTGGAATGCAAAAGATTCCGGATTTGTGCTTAGGCTGAACTAATTTAGTCCCCTAAAAACCTCGCTGCCCTGACTCCAGGACAGTGACGGCACACAAACAGACACCTACACACACACACACACATGCGGACACGGACACACACACACACACACACACAGACGCACGCACGCACACAAACACACACACACATGCTCGCTTTTGTCTCTTTTTGTGCCAAGCGTAATCCTGCTTTACCAGCTGCAGAAACAGAGAGAGACAGAGAGGGAGAATCTCCTCCCTCCATTCAGTTCCAATTCACTTTTCAATTTCAAGGTGCTTTATTGGCAAGGCAGTGCATGAGCGATGCCAAGGCAATTAACAAAAGAATGGGCGCTTTCAAAGTGAAAGGGAAGAAAAACTGCATCCCTGGCGTTATAATATGCCAAACAGTACAATCAGAACAATAATAATAAGCATTGAAATCATTGCAATTTGAATTTGATTCCATTTTTATGCACACACCGTCTCTGGGGGTCAATGGAGGGTTTCCCTTTCCGCTTCTCAATGTAATGGGTGACGGAAAGGGCTCCACAAAAAGGTGTAGACATGTGTTGGAGCAGAGAGGAGGCAGCAATGGAAGATTGATCACAGCAAAGTAGTTATCAGGAAATCAGTGGGCCTCTTTGATTCTCCTCCTTAGAATATATCTTGAATTAACTTAGAGGTCAATAAGGAGTTGTGAGAATAACATCTCACTGTCATTAGCATTTTAGACAGGTAGGAGGGACAGAGTCTTGGAATGGAATCCCAACCATCCGTGTTCCTCTGCTTATCCGGGTCAGCTGGGAGATAAAATCCCTCCAGTGTGTCCTGGGTCTTCCCCGAGGTCTCCTACCAGTTGGAGGCTTCCTAGTTAGCGAAGAAGAAGGAGGTAACCTCACTCCCAAAAGAAAGAAAGAAAAGTTACCAGCAACATTGGGAATGCTTAAATATCAACAATAAAATATATTAAAGGTGTATTGAGTGTCTGTGTGTGTGTCTGTGTGTGTGTGAGTGTGTGTGAGTGTGTGTGTGTGTGTGTGTGTGTGTGAGTGTGTGTGAGTGTGTGTGTGTGAGTGTGTGTGTGTGTGTGTGTGTGTGTGTGTGTGTGTGTGTGTGTGTGTGTGTGTGGATGCCATTTGACATTTGGGAAGTTTTCTCAGTAGGTTAGACGTTATTATGATGACAGACTTTGCAAATGATCACAGTGAGTAGTGTGTGTGTCCTGGATCAATAACAGCTTAATCCCAGAGGGTTTTTCAGGACTACACACACACACACACAAACAAATACACACACCTACACACATCTACACACAATTGTATACATACACACAAACAAGATGGTTTCCAGATGCTGTACACACAACTCCATTTTCACATGAAAGTATATTTTTAGTTAGAGTGATTTGCTAGCAAAGCTTTTTTGGGGGATACAACTCAATCTGATTGCATGTGTTTATTGAAAGTGAAGAATATGTATAGTATTGCTGTTATTTAAGTTCTAGCTCCTAAGTCGTTGTAAAATGTTATAGTTTGTTTCAATTGTTAATAAGCATTGTTCAATACTCAAACCACATTTTTAAAACTCTTATATATTATATAACTATATATATATACAGGTATATACTGTATATATATATATATATATATATATATATATATATACAATTTATTTTGCTCACAACACTTCACATTCTGGTTGTTCTTTTAGTGGTCTAACCTAACTGTGTATAACATTATATGACCCTGTTACTTCTGGCCAAGGGTTCAATAGAGAGAGAAAAAGCACCCGTTTCTTGTCCCTCTAGGCTTGACAGAAAAGTCAATCATTTGATTTGAGTATTTGAGCTGTGGGATTCTTTTGGATTACTTTAATCAGAGTTTGAAATGTATTGGATAAGATATTGCCATGGTTGATTCTATTGAGAGCTTCAAATAAGTAGCGGTAACTGTTGAACCTGGATGTTATAGGCCCGAACAGTTTAAATGTCCCTGTTTGGACAAGGAGTCTAAAAAGCAATTTCTAAAAAAAGGAAGAATTAATAACCTTTGCAGGAGTGAAAGCAAACAATAAATTCATTAATTGGCTTAGTTGAAATGAGTGTGTTGTAAATGGCCATTATCAGCAGCGGCGCACTACAAAAGGCTTCCTGAGAAACACTGTGGCAGCAAAAGGGGGTAAAATATAATTTTATTTCAGTAACTTAGAAATATCACTATTTGTGCTGAGGCATTAAACACACCCTGGGTGTTGATAGTCTACTAGAAATTGAATTATGCAAATCATTCTTTGGGGAAATTGTCCCCAACTCCGCCTTGCTGATTACTATAATAAGGTTTTTAACGTATTAACAATTTTTTTCCTCCGCATCATATTTTTCATATTTTCTTACAGATGCAAAAACAGAAACACACACTCACATACACCACAAACACTGGGGAAAAAACCTCAGCGAGAGGAGAAAACAATTGCACATGAATGCAAATATGATTTTCTGTATCCCATATCAAAACATGTCTTAGTGTTTACAGCTCGTAATTACAATGTTCCGTGAATTACAACAGGAATTTAATTAGGAATATATACAAACCTTCAAAGGCTGTAGGATGGGGAGTGAAACTTAATATTTGTGCTATCAGGGAGCTTTGTTCTGGACGGCTTTGACTGATTAAATGAGTTAAATGTGTGGGACTTCCTTGACACGTGAACATGGTCAACCCTGTAGAAGTTCTAATCTAAATACAGACACGATAATAGACACTGAATGTTGATGAAATCTCGTACCATTGATTATTTTGTGAATGTACAAGCATGCAACTTGTGTCCATAACTTTATCTTAAATATTGTTTTCATCTGCATGCTGAAGATATCAACTTTGCTTTCAGAAAATTTACAACACTGAAATTATTTTCAGTATAAATTACTTTTCTCAGCAAAAGGGGAAGAAGACCCATGCCTGTATGATGTCAACACACCATTTTATTTATTCTATTTTTCTCCTTTTTTTAGTGTTTCAATAATAAATCCATCATATGAAGAATACTGACTTCCACCCAGGTCGTACACCATCTGTGTGTGTGTGTGTGTGTTTATCATACTCCTGTTTTCTGCTTCTTTCTGCTTAGCAAGCCCAGGGCTACTGTTAAATTGGTTGCCATGGAGTTTTGACATCATTTCATAAACGAGAATAGATGAGTCTGGGAAGTCAATATGGGCTGGAGCCGCTGAAGGGTGTTATGGGGAAAAAATGAACGGCGCTCAATCGAAATAACCTCCACCAACCGCTGAGTCACAGATGCGCAAACGCACAAAAATGCCCACGCAGACAACGATGAATTCCTCAGCTTGTCCTGGCATCAGTGCCCGTTTGGGCGGTGTCACTTGTTTCATTGGTTTCACCGGCCCACTATAAAACAAGATGTCCTCTGAGCTCCCCACAATAACCATCGCAGAGCAGCACATTATGAATGCGACTGTGCAGAAGACGAGACAAATGCAATCCAGACGCATACGCTGATGGCTTTAGAAATGTCTTCTTTTTTTTTGTTTCTTCGTGGGGCTCCAGCAGTAAATCTTGATGCAGCGGTTTAAAGGGCTCGTGCCAGTCCCACAGTGCCCACACCGAGATGACGCATCGGGGTGTCAGGCAGACAGTTAACTGGCGGCACGCTGGGAGATTAATGGGCAAACACACACTCGCAGTAGGGGCGCCTGCCTGGGGAAGGTGCCGAGGGATTGAAACGCAGAGGACGCCAGAAGCGAGTGACCTGGGGAAAACGATTTTGTTTGAAACTACATGCAAAAAATGTGATTATGTTGAAAATGTTATTCCATCAGACTTATAAACCCTCTCCATAATCCACTACTGTGATGGATAACACATTTCAGCCTGGTCTCTCTTCCAGGGTGTCCAGTACCCTTGCTTGGACCGTTGTCCTTAGCGTTGTTATGAGACGCACAAAGCAGTTTTTGTGGATTGGGTCAAACACAACAGCAACATTTGGCAGCCTTCCTTATGCAGATTAGATATTTGTGGCAATATTAGGGATTAGAACATTTTAATTCTGACTAAATAGACTTTGCACCCCTCTCACTTGTAAGAATGTAATGATTCAAACAAGAATAATTTTTTTGGGGGATGTGAACTGAATGCTTTGAATAATGAGAGAATCTTAACTAGAACTGTTTGGCCCTGAGGAACAAACCATGCAAATTTGTTTCTTTCACTTTGTGGTTTTCTTTTTCTCCTCTTTCCTTTTTTTATTTTTTATTTTTTTGCACATCAACTGAATTTAATGAATTACCGGAACACAAAATGATCAGTGCATATGAATCTCAGGGAGGCAATATGGTGGCCTGGAGTCAAAGTCAAGAGTGGCCTCTGGCCTTCTCCTTTCAACCATTTCCCATTTACCGCCGTCACATAAATCTTCTCACCACTTATGAATGCTCTTCCTTTATTAAAGGAAGAGGCAGCAAGCGCGGTAGGAGTGCGTGGTGTAGGTAATGAACTGTAATTCCTCTCTTCTAACCGTCCATCAACCCACTATTTCTCTCAAAGGTAAAGTACCTTAAGGAAATAAATCACTTGCATGCATTGCATTTCTTAATATTTTCTGCTTGTATCATTTATCAATGCTGTTTTTTTTACTTCAATAACAATTGCACAGTATCACTGAATATTGATTAGTAATACATCAACGATAACATAGAACATAAATATGGATAAAACCAAAAAGTACCTATAATTTAGTCCACTTTAAGTTGTATTTGCTGATTTATTTGCATTCGATTTGGCAGGATAGAGGGATCAGATATGGAGGACACATGGAGCCATGCAGTCTGTCATACTCTACTGGTTATAAAACGTGCCTGAACCACTGTTTTCAACCCAGAAAACCAAATGTTCATCCAGGAACACAAATGCAATATATCAATTATACCAATAATTCACAACCACAGAGGCTCAATCGGTTGGGACTAAATCAAATATTTCTGGCTAAAACTTGTTCTCTACATGGAAATGTATTTTGTAAAAATTGTCACCCATTGGGTCAAAAGTTAGTAGGTATCACATGAAACATATGCTTTATGGAAAGTGAAAGAAAAAAAAAAAGAGAATGAGAGCATTGTACACTCATGTGATAAAATACAGTCAGCAAAGCATCAGTCACTAAATTCTAACTGAGTTTAAACTGAAACAGAGAGACGTGGAAAAAAGGGAGCGCATAGTGGTGCTATGGATTAAAGGTTAAAATATTAAATATTGAAAGGAGATGTCAGTCCCCCATAGCTCCTGCTTTTAATCTCCACCCCAATTCAGCAATGGGGCCTGAGGGGGTTGTCGGGCTGGACGTGGAGGAGCGGGGATGAAAACAGCCCTGAGATGAGGTACATGAGTTGAGAGACAAGCAGCGGGCAGCGAGTGGGTGAGATGGGTTTTTGGCAGAGGAAAGGGCTAACAGTGCTGGAATGAAACCTGAAAAAAACACACATCACCAGAAGAAAAAAAAAAGAGAGCCGTTTTCTAATTGTTGACTGACTGTTTCTGCCTGCTGTTTTCAGCTGCGATTGAATTAAACAAAAGTGCAAAGACGTATCAGATAGTGAGAGAAGGTGAATGAGACCCATTAGCAAAATGTGTGTGAAATAAAAGTTGCCGTTATTTGTTTGATTCATCGGTTAAATCAAGACAAAGAACCAGGTCAAACCATTTGTCGGGTGGTGAAGTGAAAAAAAAAGAAAAAAAAATTTGGGGTGCAACGTCCTCAAAAGAAAAATGTATCTGATATCAATGACTTTTGAATGGTTGATTGCTGGATCCTCCCCAAAACCGTCTGAATCCTTCATTGGGCATCGAGAGCGAATAAATCAGGGGCCGCCCAAGGATGGCTGGAGGATCTTACCATTTTAAAGCAAAGATAAAAAGGTGCTGTGGGGCGTTTCTGATTAAAGCTTCAATCTTCAACCTTACAGCAGCAAAACTGAAACAAAAAACGCAGTAACAGACGATTAGTATCCAATGCTTTTCATTTATTTTGAATCAAATGCAATCGGTTAGTACTTTCTTAACATGCCATTAGGTCATAACTCTCAAAAAGTACAACTCAGCCCTATTATCTGTTTACTAGCAGTTTGGTTTATAACAATATCCCACGGCTTGTGGGCACAGAGGTAATGAATATTTTTGTTTTAAGATGTGTCTTCAAAAGCCATATCTTCCAAGTTGTGCGGTGGAGGATGATCCTCCTCTTTCATGTTAACCACTGCTGCTATATTAATGACAAAACCAATACTACTTGAAAATGAAGACAACAGCACTTGGCAAGTAAATTTGACAATTCTTTGGCATGTAATGTGTGGCATCCACAGTTATTACCAGAAACTTAGAGACTAGTGTTATTTCATCCCATTAGGGACACTTGACATTGCGAGTTCTGGGAAATCCCCAAATACCATTGTAACCAGCCAAGTGCCGATGAAGCACCATTTCGAAACTGTTATATCAGTTAGAAACATGCTAAATATTGTTCGTTTTTTGCAAATTATGTGTTTATCCAGAATTCCATTCATTTCCAACTGGCGGACTCTTGTTCCTGCTGCCAGCAGGTGGAGCTGTGCCCAACTTTCCCAGAAGAACCTGCAGGGCCCTAAAGGCAACCTTTTCAAAAGTGACGGTTTTTTTTTTTTTGTGCTTGTGCAGTGGCATTTCTCCTGCAGACACAATCTCAGGCTGGACACAGAAAGGCAATCTGAGTGGATTGTGAAAAGGTTCACAGTCTCACCTGGCAGTAATTGCCTTTTGGTGTAACTGCTGTGGTGAGAAGTGCTGGTGAAGTGGTGGGAAGGGGAGCAGGTGAAGGGTCGCCATGACCAGCTAGAGAGATGTATTGTCCAGATGAAGGGAGAACATTATGAATGCACGTTTTACGCTGTACCCTCTGTATACTATCAAAACAATGCACGGCTTAAGGAATAGTGAATGTGTTTACGTGCTTGCATTGAATGATGTCGTGCATTGGCCTCAATGGATGGCAGCATTGTGGTGGAAGATTTTGCACAGACAATGGTAAAGAAACAAAGGGTCCGAGTCAAATATGTCTTTCTCCGTTTATTTCCTTGCAAGGGAAGAAAGGTCACAACAGCTACATGCTCTGCAGACTGTCATGAACCAACTTGCCCCCTAACAGAACGAGGCAGTTCTTATACCCAAGTTCAGTTATCGGTGGCGTCAACAGAAACCTTGACCACCTTGTTGAGTCTCTACAGCCAGGATACTCAGGACAGCTAGTCCATGTAAGACACATCAGTTCTTTGACCATGGACTCGCCCTCCTAACACTTGAAAACAAATACATACGACCTACTTTGTTTAGTCTCTAGAGCTAGGACGCTGAGGACATTTATCAGTGTGGAACACTTCAGCTCTCATACCATGGCCTTTCCATCTCAGCACTTGCAATTAATAAACTGGTTATACAAATGAAGCAATTAGAAGAGTTACATATATTTTTGCCATTACAGCATGTAAAAGAAAGCAGACCTGAGTGAGACTGGATGACAGAGAGATTTGCATTTTCAAGGTCTAGCTGTTTGCGATCTGACATTACAGTTGACATTTTCATCACCTTTTATCTTTAATTTCTTGACTTCTCACCTTCCAGCTTCCATCCAATTTTAAAAGCATCGCAGATTTGAACCCCTTTGACCTGCACAAAAGGAAATGCACTTTTCAGAAAAGGTTTATGTTGCCTGAAACTAGTTAACTTTTTGGTAATGCAGAAATCTTGCGAAACACATAATAGTTTGACTTGAAAAGTTAAAAGTAAGAATATTCTGTAAGACCGGCTCGGCTGTCTGACCATCTTTTATTTATTTTACCCCAACTTGTTTAATGCCCCTCAATATTTCTACTTGAAAACATCACTTCAGCACTCATGCATCTGTGAACACCTAAAGGATAGATGTTCATTCAAAATTGAGTACAATATGAGAAATATATTGATGTTGAAAAGAAGATTTGCAAATGGAGACCGAAAGGTTGGCCAGGAATAACGTATAATTGAATGTACATAACGTTGCTCCCAACTTAAAGTGTCTGTTTTCGATCTACTTCACAGGACGTCCACTTTAGCAGTAATTCGCATCAACACCCCGCTGCAATGCAATATCTTCATTAACGTAGCTGAGATATGACCCTTGGCAAAAAAGAAAAAAAAAAGCAATGAAAACAAAATCCTCGAAACTAAAAGCCAAGCTCCATCATACATTGGCAATAATCATGCTACGTCATGTCATGAGGAACCTCATTACGACATGTAAATTCAATGGCACTGAAATGCAGGCTCTAATGACCACTCTCCTCGAAGCTCTCCAACGTGACGGCAGAGACATCCGGGGAAACAACTCAACTTGATGCTGACACGAGGAGAGTCTTCCGCGGGGGTAAAGAGCTATTTGATGGCCCTCCGGATGCAAGTGCACACGTGTGTGTACAGGCACACGGACACGGCGAACAACTAGATTTTTTGCCTGAACATCACCTGTTCAGGCTGTTGTGTAGTATGAGTCCCACTGTCTGTTACTCTCTTTTACGAGTGAACGACCTCATTCGCGTCAGCGTTGGACAGAAGAGACATTTTATCCTAAAATCAACATGCACAAATTGCCACTTGACTCATTCAATAGCTGCGATGAAAGGTTTAATAAAATTTCTGTTGATTAGCGCTGCATCGTTATGGGACTGGTTTGCTGCACACGGACAAATTGTGGCTGCTGTGATTAGCATCAAAGCTACATGTGGTTAAAGGGTCTTCATTTAAGAGTTAGGTATCGGTGCTAACACCAAAGGAGCTGGTTTTCATTCAACAATGTCCCTCATCTTTTCACGCTACTTGAGAGGAGTGCAGAGCAGCGGGCCGGCCGGTCGGGCACGCTCACATGCACTAAAATCACATGCGTACAGGCCAGCTCTAGGGCTAAGTTGTGGTTGAAGGGCGAAGGGTTACCTTAACAGAGTCCAATGTGACGATGACAACACCTCACATGGTGAGGGCAGTTTGCTGCCACAGCTGGGCAGTGAAAACAAATGTGTACTTAATTAAAAAAAAAACATGTTTTTGCAACTGTGTTTTGCAGTCTTTTATTTTGTAATCTTATGTTTTGAGCCATAATGTGACATAGTCTTTCCTTTTCCTCAGTTTGTTTTGTTTGTCTGTGTTGCTTGGTCCCGTTCGACCTGGTTCTGTTTTAAAGTATAATCACAGTATTAAACCAACTGGATTTGTTTCATTATCTTAAACCTGGCTTTAGTGATGTTTGTTAAACTTGGTTGCATTGTGTCTTTTACTGCCAACGTGTCTCTGCCTCATCCATAGTGACTTATCTCCCTGCCTTGGGTACTTTGCTAAAATAACAAAACTAGTATTTCCTTGGGTTTAATTCCCCAGGTGGCGTTGCTGGTAATATTCCCCAAAGCCCCGCCACATGTGTGGGTTAGCTGTATGATGGCTAATACGACTTGGCTGTTGGCAAGGCAGACACGAGCTGCTGACAAGTTGGCCGATCAACAGCACTCAGCAAAGTCATGTTCGGCCCCTTTGGCAATGAAGGGACAGGGTTACTTAAAACAATCCACAAGTTCTTGGCCAATGCGGGCAAAATGAGAGCAAAATAATATTGCTGTCTCTCAGGTTGGACCTTCATAGTTGATTTCAGGAGAAGGAAATTTAAACCATCTGTCTAAAAGGGCTCCTTTGATCCCACAATACACACAGAAGGTAAAGCCAAGACAAATAGTGAAATTCAAATAGAGGTAAAAAACTAAATGATACTGAATTTTAAAATTCTGGTGATATTGGGCACTTTGTATTTTATATATTATTAGTTAGTTCTAAAAAATGAAATCTAAAAGTAGGATGTATATGAGCAGAACCATATATAATCGGAAAATACTGTATGTCCAAAAATAGAAAAATAAGTCTTTGAGGTAGTATAATGTTAACTTATATACTGTGAAGATTAAACAGATGGTTCTTCTCAACAAATGTGCTTAACTTGTAGGAGCTCTGGCCTTCTGTCATGTGAGAACACAGATTAGCGCCTCCAAAAAAGCCAGGGTTAAGGAGTTATTCTTGTCCAATGAAACATATTATCTACAAAAAGGAAAACCAAAACATGCATGAGAAGGAGACAGATAAAGACCTAATTGGCAGTCGTGTTTCTTCTCCATGTCCTTTGGTCCACGGTGATAAGCGGTTTCTGTTCCGTGTTGTATTGAGTGTGCATGTGTGTGTTCGCACATCTGCTTGAAGGCGCGCGACATGTTTTCTTTGCGTAGGCATTAGACGTTTTGGAGGACGCTTTTCTTTTACAACCTTAACCCCAAAGCCTTTTGTGGTTAGCATAATGATCTGCCTCTATTTCATGCACAATTTAACTTACATCTACATGAGAGTTACTCAGGGATCAAACAGCCTTACTTACTTCCTTCCGAACACCGACTCTTAGTGTCTGAACAATTTGTACCCTCGTGAAGGGCTTTTTCCCCTTTACCCACGAGGCCTTTGACCACTCTCTCTGCAAAGCTCGCTCTTAAGGCTGCAAGAGTCAGAAATTAATTTGGAACATGTCTGGTTTGTAGCATAATTGCGTATTGAGAGCCGAGGGTTTGGCTGTGTTCTTAATTGCTGTGGCTGTATCCTCTCCTACCTGCTTTTTCCTTAAAGGCCATAGAGCAAAGTAGAAGAAAAATACGATATGGAATGTCACAAAGGTACAGATGAGATAGGACATAAATACAGCACTTGTGTGTTGGTTTGTCTCTCTTCAGCAATGGAGGTCTGAAAAAGCGAGTTAAAAAAGCTTATTTAACATGGAATGGCCTCGTACTTGTTTATGTGGATTCACTGTTGAGATTAGGGGGATGGATCTCAAAGGGGAAATTGATTTTCTCTCTCCACAAGTAACATTCGGTTGTTGTTGCCTATGAACCACTCAACCGGTAGAGGCTAGGTTTGAGCGTACAGCAAATAATTATATTTTGGCAGTTTTTAGGACTAATATCAAGGTCAGGAGTAATTCATTCAAATTGAAAAATACCAAATATAATCCCTGCGAGTGTCTGCTGATATAAATTTGTGTGGGCTTCAATTTGTGCGCATTTCTTTTTGTAATTCTTTTTTGTTTCCAAATTGTGCCGTAATTACAGATACAAATGAGTAAAATGATTTCCAAACACATACAGTAAATTCTTGGCCCTCTTGTCATCCCCTCTAAATGGAGCATACGTCTTAATCACACCCCGACCACCTACCTCGCTGCCTGTCACTGCATGTTCAGTCATCACATGATGACATGTGTTATTTCAGAAGAGGTGTTATTGAATAATTTACTGCAGTAAGAAATGTGAGTGTGTAAATTAATCATATATACTATAATTAGAATAATCAAAAAATGCATAAACACAAGTAGAAAAACTGACACATCACTAAAACTGATGCTTGACAGACAGTTTGTGATACTGGCAGGGCCAGTGGATTGCAAGTTATGCATGTGCCCTAAGAATATATTCCTGTGTGTGTGTGTGTGTGTCTGCTAAAGGCATGGTAAGTGTGTGTATTTTTATTTGTATGTATGCCAGTGAATGCATCACACAGTCATTCCATTTTACTGACAGGGGCTGACAGAGTGCATTGTGATTCTGCTGGAGTGGAGTAGCGGCGATGCACGAGATGCGGGTAAATAAAAAGAGAGATGGCTTAAAGCCAATGCCTGACGACATGACACAAAGCAACGAGAAACACGTCAACATCAACACCTCAACGTTACCAGGATTTGTGTACATGTACGCAGGGGATTCGCTTAGGCCGCTATCAAGACTCTTAACATCATTTACTAATCCTCTGTTAATAAAAGATCTGAGGAAAAAAAAAAACATGACGACGCAAACCACAAAGTGGAAAGAGAATGAGTGCAGTGTTTTCATGAATTAGATTTTTTATGTGTGGCACTTAAAGGGCGAGGGGAAAAGGATGAATGCCGTGAAGGAAGAGGGAAAGTGATGATTAAACGAGATGGGGAGACACCCTAACAGCCTTTGAATGAGCTCTGTCGAGGGTGGATTAGATAACGATCATACTCCAAATTCTAGGCTTGAACATTATTCATGTTAAATCATGGCAGCAGTACAATCAATAGGCCTGGAGCAGTTGAATGATATCACCAAACATGGGCCAAAATGTCTGTATTTTGGAATAGAACCTCTGATAAGATAGATATAAACATCCTCCTTATACAATAACTATATCAAAGTCACTTCTCAGACACTTTGGAGTCTGCGGATGATCCAGGAAGGAAGAGCAGCCAAGGGACAAACATTGAAAGTGAAAGCAGTGTTTTGTCCAAAATTGGCAGACAGAATGATTACAACATCTGAGGCATGGAATGCATTTTTAAAAACACGTCTAAGAGAGAAAAACTAGATTAACGATCAATTCACAAGTGACTTTGCACAATTTGCACTAAGCACCACTTGAGCCTATTTAAAATACCTGGATGGAATCACCTTAACCTTAGCTATTAGAATGAAAGCCAAACGTTTCACTTCATCAGAGTTACACTTCCTCGCCTCCGGGAAATGAGAATTTACTACACAACTACCCTCTCTCTCTCTCTCTCTCTCTCTCTCTGTCTCGCGGGGAATGCCAGAAAGAGAAAAGGTTTTGAGGGAGAAAAAATAAAAACAAAGCGTGAGAGTGACACGAACATGATGAGTGAGTCATCCTATGAAATGCTGGGCCAAAGATTATTTTTCTTTATTGGAAGCCATGAAGACTGTCACACATTGCACGGCGTGGGTGAAAGCGTGTGTCTGGTGCCATTGTCATCATTTACTTGAATCAATTGCAGCCATGCATTTTACAGGAGGATAGGATGACTATACATTCATCAAATATTTACAATGTTTCTGTCAAAGAACCCACGCATGGCGCTGACACGCGGGAAGACCTTGAAAGAAGCACAATGAGTCAAAGGGTGGAGAAGGTGATGAAAGCAGAAAAGGGAGAAGTCGGAAGAGGGTGAAAAGGTCATTGTTTCTTCATCTTCACTGCAGCCATATGAGCGTTTAATGTTGTGGAACACACTTAAGCCTTGTCATACTTGGTAATCTCATCTCATATCTCCAGGCAAACATGTCATCTCTTGTATTGTTTCCGAATGAGGTTTTGTGTTTATGCGCACTTTCCTCGGTCGGGATCACCTCTCCTTAACCTCCCTCATTTGAACCCCTCAATCCGTCCTTTTTCCTTCAGTTTGTGTGCATTTTATTGACGTAAAAGCCAAAATGGCATTATTATCCTTTGCTCTCCTTCCATCTGCGCAACCTTTCCCCACCCTTTGTCTCCACCTGCCCGCTGCTCCTCCACACGCAGGCGGAGGGACGACGGCTGGAGTTGAGGGCGAGGTGGGTTTGATCCGTCCAGTCGGCGCTGATTGTGATCAATTATGTTGAGCTGCTGCTCATTAGAGCTCGGCTTGGATCACTATGGAGACGGCATCTGCGGCCCGGAACACACATTGACAAACTATAACTACGCTAGAACACATCAATGGGCGGCTCTGAAGTTTGTCACAATGCCCCCAGAGAGTTGGCATCACATGCGGTCACATGGCTGCAGGATGTACAATTGGGTGTTGAATTCATGCATCTTGTAAATCCTAGTTCATGATGTTGTGGAGGTATGAGTGGACTCGCTACGTAGTGAGTACCACACTGTTAAGTGTCAGTGCTGTCTGTTTGGCCCCGCCTCCCTTGTTTTGGACAATGGCCTGAGTGCCCTGCTGGTAAAAGGGGGAAGAGGGAGGATTTAGTTGTAATGCACGCACTGAGATGGAGGACAGTAGATACGTTTGGAGTACCCTGTACATTTGTGCATCACGTAGGTACTTTGTGTCTAGAGATTAGGTCATTGGCTGGTGCTCCCTCTGTATTTTTGGTGGACGTTATTAGAGTAAGGGAAGAAATTTTGTTTGTTTCTTTCCCAGAGGTAGTTCTGGTTTTGTTATCCTTATTTCTATTTTTGTTGCACAAATCACAACTGTCCTAATCTCTCCCACTTAATAGAACCTTTTAGTTATTTTTGTTAACAATGTATAAATAAATATAATTTAAACAGTTACTCCTACTTTTGTCTTTTCACATATTCTTTGATATTCTTTGTCCTGTGTTCGTCCCCCCACGTCACACATAATCAATTTGATGAATGCACGTTTATTCCCTCCGTTTCACTACCAACACAAACACACACACACTTGCAGACACACACATCTGCAGTGCTTGGCAACACGCAGAGAAAAGATCTACATTACAGCAATGGTGAGCACAGGCCACCTGTGCTTAACAATGTCACGATGCCCATTCAAGGTCACAGCAGACACACTGCACGCACACACACACACACACACACACACCGGCACGTGCACACACACAAACGTGCATTCACAGTAGTTGTAGACCTGCAGGTATGAGCACAGGCACAGAATTAGAAATACTTAACACACATACACTTGGGTTAAAATCCTAACTCATAAATCAGGGAGGACGCAGTGTCGGCATTTCAAAGGCCCTGCTCACAAACTATAAATACATTCAGCCTTTTTTCAGGATGACTGTTCCAGAGGTTAGCGAGGGGAGAAAAGAAAATGAATATTGTACAACTCTCTCTCCGGCTCTCTTTAGATTTACGCATCCGTCTCCAACACCCTCTTGTCAGAAAGCTAGGATTGTATTTTGTGAAATTGAAGAGGGCTAAACTGTTGATACAACAAAAGATGAAAGAATATACATTGATGCATGGCTCAAAAGAAAGCCCTTTCAATTTTAATTAGCCTTGAACTGCTCCAAAGATGACAACTTATTAAAACAGCCGCAGATGATAAATGGGTACTTTTAATTGGACATCATCGGCACAGTAGTAAATCTGTGTAAATTATTTTACCAATATGCCTTGAATGTGGGTGTGTATTCTTTTCGAGAGCACTGGATACTCATATATCTTCTGATTTCAACATTTGCAGGAGAAAAAAACATGGAAAGGGGCCATAAAAACAGAATGGTTGTGTGTGTGTGTGTGTGTTTCCCTGTCAGCTGCTGTTAAACAGCATGGCAGCATGATAGCGAAGGGGTTAGACCCGTCCTCCGTAAATTACTCCTGTCCTAGTTCCACGGGTCCTCTCTTTGACCGCACAGAGTAATAGCCCGCAAGGTTAATTGACCGTAAGCAGAGCACTTGTTCCTCCAAATAGACATTCAGGGTTAGGGTCTCCCTCCCACTCTCTCTCTCCCCTGACCCACGCAGGAGATCATTACCAGCTCTGTGTGTCGTCGTATCTCGATCCTATCTCTCCGAACGGAGGAACGCGGAGAGAAAGACACCCGCGGACCTTCCATTTGAGGACACTGTCAAACTCAAAGGACATGGCTTCAATGAGGGGCACCTTTTGAGCTTGTGTTGTATGAGGCAGTAGTTTTATGTGAAGTTAGCAATGGATAGTTTTCCATTAGATATTTTTTGTGATAATGGCAGTGATGGTGTATACATCAAAGATTCTTTATAAAATCAGATATTCACCATTTAATTTTGTAGTCTGAACGGGATATCCTTCTATTTCCTGGACATTTTTTCATGACTGCGATGCTACGACTGTAAGAGCGGCTGTTAATTGGGCCACCTCTATTATACAAAATGATTTGTCACAAGCAATTTAGTGCATTATCATTTGCCGGTTGCAAGTACACCCACAAACTGTCGTTAGTTTTGGTAACTGATGATGATGATGATGAAAAACAATGGCCTAAATGCAATCTTCTGTAATCGTTATGCTTTTTGATAGCTTTTTTTTTCTTATCTGAAATCATATGCCGATATCTGTTTGTAGAGATTATCCCCCCCCCAAAAAAACAATCAAACCTTTGTTGACCCCCACTCTGTTAACTGGATGTCTGCAGACTATATTTAAATGTCAAAAATACTCATGAATAAATGTCAGTGGGGCCCTCAGAGGCTGAACTATCATCAGACTGACAGCTGACAGAAAACATATGGTGCAAATTTTCAACACCAAGTGTGGAATATCTCTGATTCCTCTGCAGTGATTTTTACAGTAAATAATTAAATGTCTTGCCCCATATTGATGATAATTGTGCCATACTACATTATGGAGAAGATGACTTATAGAAGAGATGCTTTGTGTAAACATACATACCATCAGTGACGTAAGATGATGTTCACTCCAAACAAATCTAAAACATTTTTATTTTGTGTGAACGTGGCTTTTACATTAAAAAGAGCCGTTAGCTTTGCATGCTCGCTTGTGTATTGCTGCATATTTTCAGTGTATGAGCCGGCAGGCAACTCTTGATGCGGCTCCCGCAGTTTTTCACAGTTAGCATCAGTGGCTAATCATAGAAAATGGGAGCTAGCAGGGATGCTAGATTATAAATCGGCATTAGCTGGTGTATTAGCAAGTGTTGGGCAATTACCTTTAATGATGTAAATTGGACAGAGATTTCCCCCTGCACAGGAAGTGAACGAGTGAACTGTAACAATGATTATGATTAGGCAGCTAATTATAGTAACAGCTCAATGTGGCACATGTGCCAACAAGGCTCTGTTCAGTTTGTTGACTGGCAGGGATGCTTGGGGTCTGCTGATTGCAAGGTGTGTGTTTGTGAGTCTACCGCCATCATTCTGACAGCAATTTGATTGACTTGTCAAAGACAGCAACTGGAGGACTCAAGTGCACGCCCCGGGGAACAGATGTTGAAGTTACAGAGTGGTTTTATTCTTTAGGCGTGGCTGACAAATGCAGGCGGAGTGCAAAAGTACAATGTTAATAGCTATGGAAAGCTTTCCTGACAATATGAGTCCAATGAATTAGTCAAATGGGCATAGCTGGCACACCAATAAAACATTTTTAATAGACCAGGTACAAGTATATGCATTTTGCGTACAATAGTACCAATATGAGCACTTAATAATGCCAGATCAATCTTACATTTGTCTTCATGAACATATTTAACTTTCTTTAAAACTTCCTCATCTACTAAAACATTCAACGTATAATATAAAATGCCGTCGCTTACATTTTAACATTGAAATGTAAGTTATGCTGGTGCAAGGAGACACCTTACGTTACCAAAAGTGATTAAAACAATGATCTGCCTAGATCATTTACATGAATTCATCATTTTGACCAAGGAATGCTTTTCGTTAAATGGTTAAAAGAAGTAGAAAAAGGAAAAACAATGATATGGAACTGAGCAAGGCGGAGAACCAGCTTGTCACTTTAGGGAGGCCAGCTGATCCACCTTAAAGGTCACCCCACCTTAAGTGAGCCTGAGCTGTTGCCACCTTGGGGTTTAATTCTTTTCAGTTTAATCTGCAGATGGCAGGCAGAACAAATGAACCCGGCTTGGGTCTTGATGGGTTGAAGCCTTCATATAAAAAAAATAAAAAAAATGCACCATACAAACACTGCAGTGCTTTGTTTACTGCTTTCGATTACTGCCAATCTTGTACTCATCGTAAATGCCGGGCTGCACTTAACTGGCGTAAAAAACCTTGGTGACACAAAACTAATAACCTTCCAGCTTGACTAAGTTTAAGGTTCCGATAAAATCTTTGAACTGTTGACTTTAGTGCTCTTTCACTTAACTTATTAAACTGACGAAGGCTTAACGGTAAAAATCCAGATTTCTCTGTCACTACACCTGCATTCCATCGTCCTGGTTTTTCCTCCTGCCAACCCCACGCATGTTTGCTCCTCTGATTTCCCTGTTCCACTGCCAGATTGTCTTTGTTTCACTCTGTGTGCTCATCGCTTTCTAGTAGTCCCCTCTCGTGTTAATTTCTATGGTTTGTGATTTTTGCCTGTTCCCTGTCAGATTCGTTCCCCTCTACTGACTGCGTATGTATGCTTGCCTTGCGCAGAGTAAAAAGACCTTCCCCACTACTTCACCTTGTCTCCTGTGTTTTTTCGCTGCCACAGAACTGTTACATTTTAATATTATGTGCCATAACGATGCAGCAGTTACTCATTACTGGTGTCATATCGCTGCATCCCTGTAATGTTACATTAGAGAAGAAAACCCCCCAAAATGCAGTCTTGTACATTTCAGCGTCTGTTGGTTTCATATATGGTATAAGAATAAATGATGTAAACTTATAACTCATTAACTTTTGCCCTATAAGAGAGGGAGAACGTTAGTGCAGCGTTTAAGGGACCCCTGGACGTCACATAGTCAATTCCAATCTGCTATCGCGGGTTTGCCTGGACAAAACGGCTTGGCGAGGAAACCCACTTATTTTCAATCAAAAAAGGATAAAATGTTTAAAAAAATACTCCATTCTGTGTGTTGGCACAGTGCCGCAAGCGATCCTTCTTTATTTATTTTATTTTAGCTCTAACCTTGTTGGGCTGTGAGGGACAAATGGCGTGTGATTGCTTTGTTCCCCTGCATGTTTCCATGTTTGGCTCCAATAGCCTCTGGCCTCAGCAAGCTGCTGCTTTAGGACGGCTGATTTGTCAAAAGTCACATCGAACATTAAAGGCGGGCCGGACCGAACAAACGCAAATGCCACAGACCGTGTGAGAAGTCGGCACATTGTTGAATCCAAGGAACCCTTTGAATCCAAAGTCTGGCACAAATAAAAACAGGCATGCTAGCATATGCACAAAAAACCCAGAGAATGTATCCTCTCTCTTCCCTTCAAAACCTCTACTCCTCTCTCTCTCTCCCTTTCTTGAAGAATGTTTTATGACCTCACTTAACTTTGTAAACATGTATTAACTCGCATCCCTATAGCAAACATGACTTCCGTTAATCAGTTGCAAATTAGCCTAGCTCATGAAAGCTATAATCCAAGATGGAGACCGCAACTCAACGCTTTTAACAGCTGTGCACAATCATATGTGTGACATGTGCATACATCGGTTCCTACCAATGCATCTAACATACTAACATGCAAGTTCTGCGTCTTTCAGTGTGTGGTGCTTTTTAATTAACCTCATGGAGGTCCATGTATGTGTGTATGCATGCAAACTGTTGGTTTATTGAGCCCTTGGCGACGATTTCAAAGAGTACCTCTATGTCCCCCTCTCGGCTGCACCGAGCCTGGTTCAACCACCCTGTGACCCATCTGCTGGGGTATCAGGCTTAAAGAGCCACTGCAGGGTAATTGGCCTGTCTGTCTGCTGGTCGTCACAAACACAAAGCCTGACACAACACATATAAGTCTTTCCCTCACTGGAGACCCCCCCCCCCCCCCCCCCACGGGTACGGAAGTACACATGCATGTGGGTGTTTGATTGAATTGGTGCCTTGCAAACTACCCGAAAGATGAAAGCAACAGAAAAGAAAGAAAGAAAGTCAAGGAATGACAAGAACATACACAAAGTTAGCCGTATTAAAAAGTGGAAACGGGGAAAGAAAGGGAGGTGGAAGACACTCAGCACATCAACTGTTCACAGATCTACACTTAATGTCAACGAGTGACCCATTGACCTAATGGGAAATAACTTGGCCTTTCTGACCTCCTCTTCTTCCCTCTCTTCTCCAAGTTAGACGCAAGCCTGGCATGAGATAATTGCTCATCTCCAAAATGTGCCAGATTAGCTGACTCCATAAAACAATACTGGCACACAGCACTCAGAAAAGCATTGGACACTCTGAAATTAGTTTTTTTTTAATAATTACTATTTTGGGCAACATCTTTTATTAGAAAAGTGAGCCGAATGCCATTGGCAGCTTTGCCTGGGTCATGTCATGGGGTCATGATGAGGCCAGGCCTAACAAGATGTCAAAGAGAAGAGGAAGGATGTTGGGATATCTTTTTATGGGGCCTAAATGATAAGGTAAAAACATGTCGCTTTCGAACACGGAAAGTTTTATTGGTTTGATGTCTAAATACCATTGAACAGTTTTCTCACCCATATTGTTAATGCCTTTTCACCCAATTTCAACACTATTTTCCAACCAAGATTGGAGAATCCGGTTCATGTCGACTTATTTAGATTTACAGCTAATTCTTAATATAATATTTTGAACTAATTTATTCTCTGGCACATTATTTTTATTCAAAATACAATACATAATCATTGGAAATGTACGTTGATTACCTTGTACAGCAGAAAATAATTATGAATTCCTTGTAAACAATTTAGTATTGAGTAATAACAGCTTTTAACACTTTCAAGCTGCTAGTACATTCAATGACTATAATTAATACACATTCATTTAAAAAAGAAAAACTATTCATGTGTCAATAATTCTGACCCAATAATATGAAATATACCCATGAATTATTTTTAAATTTGCATAAAAGTGAACAAAGGGCTGAGATATGAAACCACATCCACGGCGTAGGACCGAAACCTTGACGCAACGTCAACACTACGATACCATGTGACTTTACACCAACTGCCTGTTATTAAGAAGGAGTTTGTCCCGGTGAATATGTCATTATAGGTTGCGGGATACACTTTCACTTTCTTCCCCTCCACTATAGTGATGTTTGCAAACTCCATGGACTGTGATTCCTGCCACTTTGCCTCCACACGTTCCCAGTGATTTTACATTATTGGGAAGAGCACATTTTTTTAAATCTTCGTCTAACAGGCGGTTGTAGTAGTGAGAGACAGCTGTCAACTCGACCCCACTGGTTGCAAAAACAGCATTGAGAGAAATCTGAAAGCAGACGCATTCTGATCAAACTAAAAAAAAAAAAATATTTGCTAATCTGTTCACAAGGTTGGGCTGAGGAAGAACATTTGTGCCTGTAAACCATTTATCAGACCAAAAATATGTGTAAAATTGTATTTTAGTCTCTAAAAAATGTATATGAGCTCAGGTTAACAAACCAGTCATTGTTAGTGTAATTAAGGGGAAAAGTCTTAGTTATATGCTAATAGCTTTGTTGGATGCAGCTGTCTGAGTGGAATAACAATGGCATGCAAAGCACTCCTGTGACTGTCTATTTTTCTGTCACTGTGTGTTGGTGCTGTCTGGCCACAAATTGTGTCTTCTTCGCACTCACATCAATAAACAACTGCTTAAAGGTGAAATGTGTTCCTGTTGATCACAGCTGGTTATGAGCTCAATAGATTATGCCTTGGTTTGAAATATTGGTTTTAAAATATGTTCAAAGAATTTGACCTTTTATACATACTCTCTCATCTAGCTGATGAAAAGGCCTTTAAATAGAAACACGTAGTGTTAACTGCTAATTATGGTACCTCTGAATATCTAGCTTACTCATGGCTTTTTATACTCTTTGATTTGGCGGCAGGTGAAATACTGTAGTCTACGCATACTCTAGTCATTAAAATGCTGAGTTCTGTTGGGACAACCTGTTCAGTGCTGAAATACATACTGATCTCACTCAATTCTTTGCCCCGGGCATAATTTGACGTTTCGATGAATATTTGAAAAACTGTTGCCCTCTTTCTATCTCGACAGCATATCATGTAAAAAGAACCAATGTGAGATGATATTTTACTTGCATGTTTGGACTCCCTGCTCAAAGTATGCCTATCCAGTACTCATATCACCTGGGCTGTTTAGTATGCACACCTGCTTTGAAATGAAATGAAGGCATCAAGTTTGATGAAAAATGGTGTCTGGGGCTTCAACTGTCCCAGTAATCCCATCATGCTACTAATACAGTGGATGATAAAGAGAGTTTGCAGGAATGACCTCACAGCCTGTGCTACCCCCGAGGTTCCTAACTGCAAATGGACACTCTAGAAGTTCCCGTGTTTCACTATTTTAAGGGTGCCGGATCCATTTAGTCTCCATCCATTTAAGTGCTTTTGATAGGGATGTGCTTGCCACACAATGAACAATGAAAAGAAAACATCTCCCGAGGGAGTGTTTAACTGAAGGGATAACAGGAAAAGGTTGTATTTACAGAAGATTCCTATGAAGCAATAAGAAAAGATGTCTACTAAGACAATGTAGGGACACAGCTCATAGGGATGTCAGCTTTATTGGAAGTCAGGGGGAAGAAAGATATATGGTATGGGATTTAAAAGGAATACAGTGAAGGGGCTAGTGGATGGTTAGAGGATCAGCAATTGGGATGATAGGATGTGAAGAAAAGCCTGAACCCCCGAGAAGCAGCTTGAGTGGTGAGGCAGAGGGCTCATAGTGTGTATGCGTGTGTGTGTGTGTGTGTGTGTGTGTGTGTGTGTGTGTGTGTGTGTGTGTGTGCGTGTGTGTTGGGGCGGAGACAAATGGTGGTTATAGGTACGTAGAAAACTCTCAATGGTTCAATTACGCAGCCTTGTATGACCTGGGGGAACGGCTTGATCAGTCTATTAGCTCACAGTCCGTGTACCATTGCGTAAAATGGGACCTTTAGACACAAACTTTAAAACACACACACACATTCAGATGCACAACCGCATGCAGAAGTGCACACATATGCACAGCAGCACCCGCACAAAGCATCAAAATAGAAACCTCAGAGTTAAATTTGTATTGCGTATTACTGCTGCTGCTTAAAGTGTGCCTTCAATGGGCGCTTTTTCTTTCTCTTTCCCTTTTGGATGTTTAGCATGCCGTTAATTTATCAGTCTGGAGCTACCTTGACACATGGTGGGTGGATGTAGATGTCGACGACTTAGCATAGAGTATCAAAAGAGCATTTGTAAGATGTGTAACTGTCGAGCAACCATTGTAGGTAAGACAGCAGGAGGTTAGCTCTGTGAGTTAACGTTAACTCTACTGCTTGGTAGAATTACCTTTTCACTTGAGCAGAAAGCTGTACTCACTTCATTTTCCTTGGACATGAGCACTCCACCAACAGCTTTACCATAGAATAAAATGTTTGCCCCCACAGGAGAGGAGAACATGTGACGTTCCACCCATGAACATATCTGACAAACAATGGAGAGCTATCCGCCAGGAACATCATTTTCATCTTGAGGCCTACAGCTATTTTTCTTTGTCTAGCTGCATTCGGTGAGGCTATTCACTCCAGCTGAAGCCTCTTCATGAGGTTCTCTGAATTTCACCAGCAAATTCCCTTTAGAGTATCTGCCAGGAAATGGTCTTTCTGACGACTGATGTCATTATTCACTGGCTAAGATATATATAAAGAAGGTCAATTCATTCAATTGCAAACAACCAATTATCTGTCTTCTAAACAGAACACCAGATGCTGCTGATTAACGGATGCATGGAACGCATGAATATCAAAACATTTTCAAATATTTCCTTTTGAATTAAGCAGAGCTCCCATTTAGAGTGAGTAAGCACTGTGAGGTTACTGTATTGATAGTTGAATTTGAATTACAGAAAGCTTTTGTAAAACTTTATCATATTTCTGACAGTAAAGTCAATAACACAGTGGACTAAAAATGATTTTTTTTTTATTAGAGTTTGCTCAGGCAATCAGAAATAAAGTTTCAGCTAGAACTAAATCAACTATGAATTCAAAATGAGTTAAAGAACTGTGAGATTATATGTATATTCAAAGATTCAGTTCTGTGGTTATCATCTCACCTTTGGGTTATTTTTGTAAATTCCACATTTGTATCTTATTTTTATCACAGGAAGTCTTCTAAGAGTAACTATTTCTTCATTAGACAATACTTGATGTAATTGAACAATGGAGATAGTTTGCACATAATTGCACAAAGCAGTTCTTTCCTCTAAATGAGAAAATATGAAATCCTCATTTGCACCAGAAAGACATTCTCCTCCAATAATTCCATTCTCTACACACATTTCTCCCCAGCATTCTGGCATCTATCCTGGAGCTGTGTTTAAAAGTGCTGTCAATGCAAGAAAAGCATTCACTGCACTATCCTTGCTCATGCTGGTATATACAAATTACTTTATATATACACAAATCAAAAAAAAAATGTGTGGTGTGTTCAACCTGGGCCAAATGTAGTGACAAAATCCCAGCAGCAGTAATATTCCATCCAGCCATTATTTCTGTCAAAGCCTCACCATAGTCAAATTGTAGTTGCTATGCACATACAGTATATTGTAACATTAAATCATTTTCTAGTCATGGAGTTGGTGGTTCAATTCCACTTTTTTACAGCTCAAAGCTGTGTTCAGCTCATTATGATCAAGGCAGTGCTAGCATAGCACTTCATTGCCATCAGTATGTCTGTGTGTGTGTGGATGAGAGGTATAAAGGGCTTTGTATCAATGAGCTAAAAGAATGCTCTTAGTTTTGTATAATCTACTTTTATGCAGCCTGTGTGCGGCTGTACTTACAGTAGGTAGAGCATGGGTGTTGCATGGGTGCATTTCAACTAAATGCATGCTAACATGCTGTCTAGTGGTGTCGAGTGGTGTGTTAGCATTCAAGCAAAAAAACGTACACGCGTGTCTTGGCTTCAGGAGATCTTGGAAGTGAAGCACTACCACACCAACACATCCTCATCTCGCAACTTGTTACATTCTAATGCCTGGCAGGGACCTTTGTCTTCACTTTGTAATCGCACAATAAACGGTGAAGTTGTTAGCGTTGGGAATTGAAACAAAACAACCTGCTTACCTTTGGGCAACAAAACCACTTTGATATGTTGGAAACATCATGGTTCGGCTAAGAATGAGTGCATGAACTATGTAAAAAAGGTAATCAACGTACCAAAAAGACAGTGACTTAAAAAACACTGGTGTTGAAAGTCTGTGTATGTGTATGAGTACTTTTAACACCTCTAGAATCAATTTCAATATAACATAAGAACATACCATGTTGTGCAAAATGAAATAACGTTTTGACCACATAATACCAACATTTGGAATAATTAAGTCATTCAGTAGATATTTCATATGTTACTGAGAAGTTATTAAAAAAGTCTTGTGGTCTTTAATATACTGTGCAAACTTAATAATGAAAGGCTAGGTTAAATATACCGTAACCACATTTTATTGAATGACTAAGTTGACCAACTTGATTTTACATTTTACAAGCCTCTCATCACTCAGAGTTGTTTGACAAAAGGAATATTATAAAATACCAGAGTACAATGAATCTGTATCTCTTATGGAGCTCAGCCTGGTACCACATGCCGTTGTTTATGCATAATCCTGCGCATTCCTGAACATTGAAAATAATACAATTGCACTTTCTTTTGTATCCCTATGGTTAAAATATATTTGTAAGTCGTTTTGGATAAAAGCGAATGCTAAATGATATATAATGTAATGTAATGTACTGGTGAGCCCTGATTCCTCCCCACTAGCATGCCAGCCGATAAAACACGTACAATGCAATAAACACACAGGCATAGAACAATTTAATTAACAAGTACATAGATATGCACACAGAGGTTAAACTCAAATATACAGTATATATCGACTGTGTCCATTGCAAATATTTCATAAAATATTTCATAAATATTTGCAAGATCAGCTCCATGGCTGAATGAGACTATGAAGGAAAGAGATGAAGCCAAATCGACATTTGTAAAGTCTGGATTAGTGGAGGACAAATTTAAGTACTGTAAACTGAGAAATGACTTTACAAAACTGAACAGATCGATGAAAAAACAATATTACATGCAAAGAATAAATGGTGTAAAGCAAGATGGTAAAGAGCTCCGGAAAACCCTTAATGAAATAATGGACAACTGGAGGGGCTTCCTTTGCGGAATCAGAAGGCATCTATCTGACCAGACCATCTGATATAGCAAATTATTTTAATGATTTCTTCATAAATAAGGTCCAAACACTAAGGCAGACTATGGATTATACTGATTTTAGTTATTTAAAGCTCATAAAAATTAATAAGAGGTGCACTTTTCATTTTAATAATGCGGAGGAGCGTGAAGTAAGGAAGTTATTGAAGTCCCTGCCTGAATACAGCTCAGTGGGTCATGACATGCTGGACTCTAAAGTAATTGGCCTGGCAGCTGACTATATTGGCGGTCCATTATGTCAAATATTAAATACATGTTTGATGAAAGGTGTTTTTCCCACTATCTGGAAAGAAGGTAATATTATTCCATTACCTAAAGATGGGAGACAAGAACTCACTGGGATTAACAGTAGACCTATCACTATTCTTCCAGTTCTTAGTAAACTAATGGAGAGAATAGTCAGTTAATAGTTCAAGGCGTTACAGTCAAAGACTTCCAACATGCTTATAGACATAACCATTCAACCTGTTCCGCCCTTACAGTAATGACAGACGACTGGCTCAAGGAAATGGATAACTCAAAGATGACTGGTGCAGTTGTACATGATCTTAGTGCGGCATTCGATATCATAGATCCCAATCTACTCATCGGTAAACTGGAATGCTATGGATTGTAGTCCAACTGCGATCCTATTTATGAAGAGTTATCTTACAAATAGGGCGCAACGGGTTTATTACACTGCGAGATTGCGGGGTTCCGCAAGGTAGCTGCCTTGGACGACTCTTAGACGCCATCTTTACAAATGATCTTCCATCAGTATCGTGTAAAGCAACTGTACAAATGTATGTTGATGATTCCACATTGTACTATGCTGCAAAAACTGTCAGTGAACTGGACAATGTTTTATCAGCTGGATTAAATATGGTTTTTGGTTGGATAAAACAAAATAAGTTGGTAATGAACATCTCGAAAACCAAATCAATTATCTTGGGATTGAGTCATAAACTGTCATCTACACCAAAGATGAGTTTTTCTCTTGTCTGGGGAACCTATAGAACAGGTAGATAAAGTAAAATGACTAGGTACAATAATATATATTAGATAGAGTCAGCTGTCATGGACAGAACATATTGACACCATAGTGAAGATGGGTTGTGGTATCCCTTTAGTGAGGAAATGTCTTTCTTATGTCCCTACACACATTGTGGGACAGGTGGCTAAATCTCTAATTTTATGTCACCTAGATTATTGTGCACCTGTATGGTCATCTACATCTAAAGGTCACTTAAAGAATTGTTAGGTGTGATCAGGTTCATTCTCATTTGACTCGAATGAATAGCAAAGTCTCTTAAGTACTATCTGAGCAGGCACTATTTAAAATTGTGAATTGGGAATGGACAAATTTACTGTATGAATGAAATAATTAATGTAATACTGTAATAATGTATTCTGAAATATTTCTGTTTATGTTTATAATGTACAATGTTTTATAGTTTTTAGTTTATCATTGTTAAGTGATTTTTCTTTTTGTTGGACCCCAGGAAGTCTTGCTTGTCCCACTTTGGTGACAGCTAATGGGGATCCTTTTAACAATAAACATTAATTCCATTACATACCCCAGCCATTAGACAACACACTTTATTTGTGCGTTTCCTACTTCTTGAAACACTCTTCTTGCGCGCAGACTAAGTTTGCCTCAGTCCCTGTTCAAGCGATGGAAGGAAAGACGGATACTAAATAAAAAAAAACTCATAAATGTGGGCCATCACCTTCGTCCATCAAGTTCCCTTCAAAATAATTACACACTCTCAGCAGAGTGCCGCTCGTCTCTCTTCTTTTTCTTCTGCCTCTTAACCTGCCTTCTTGATCGTTTGGAACCAATCGGTGAGACTAATGACACATTATATAAAGGGAGTTCTTCTTTGGTGTACAAAATGTTTCTTGGGGTCTTTTACGGCACACCATTAAAAATAGTCTTGGTGAGCCGTTATTAATTCCTATTTCAGTGTACCCCCCTCCCCTCTCACAGCAAAAACAATTAAACCCATTCATCATTTTTTGTATCTGCGTTAATAATAATATGAGATAATGTCTTCATCATCACAGTGGTTAGTGCTGCTCTGGTCCCAGTTGTTTTCACTGGTGACTTGCTGAGCAAGTTAATAAAGTTGCCTAGCTTGCACAGACACATGCACACACACACACACACACACACACAGACACGCACAGAACTAACCATGCTTGGCATGTCAGTAGCATGTAACAATTTACGGCATCAGCGGTTTCGATTAGAAAGTGATAGATTGGAAATGAATACAGCTTCATTTTAATTTCACAACCACACAACTATACTTTGATGTGTATTCATCCATTCATCAGTGGTCTCTGTGGCGGTTGGGTCAAACTGGGGGTGTTGTTCTAGATTGGTTTCACGATTTGCATGGGAAACTAGTCCATTATATTACACATGCACACAATCACACATTCCATTCATACACACATAGCCTGTATCCAAATAAGCATCTACCGGGGCAAAAGGCCGAAATCATTTTAAAATAAAAGCAATTAAATTGAGACTGAACTTAAAAGAGTGAAGGTTTGAATCGAAGCAATGACTACAACAACCAGCGAACAACACCGGTGCACAAATGAATCACTTATATAACACAAGTTATTTGTCTTAACAATACTGATCAATTTCATTAATTTCAGGAACAAACAAAGAAAAGCATTCAAATTACAGACGAGGTTTGTTTGAGGACGTGGGTGTGTGTGTGTGTGTGTGTGTTTGTGTGTGTACCTTAGTGTTAATGTGAACATATTTTAAAGCAAAATGATAAACAGCAGTGTAACAAATTACATTTTAAGAGATATAAAAGTTAAAGACCATGGTAATCATCTATACCATCCTGTCTTCGGTAAAGACTGCTGACTGATGTACTTATTTGTGTTTCAGATTTAATTTGATCTTCCTTCCCATCATCAATCCTTTCCTTCCTTTTCCATCCCTTTGCCCCTCAGTTTCCAAGCATACTTCCGCCTCATCACCTGTGAGCCCATTGTAGCAATTAAGCCCATCTTGCACAGCAGCACATGCTTGAGGAGTGACCAGGGAGTCAGGAATAGTCAGAGGAAATGGAGGAATTGAAATGCAATAGAAAAAAAGGGCGGCATACAGAGAGTAAGGATCAGACAAGGAAAATGAATATGAACATTAACAAGTCCCCCACCTCTCTTTCTTTTACTTCAATCTCATATATAAATGTGATGCTTCCTCTCCCTGTACAAAACCCCATAGGCAATTTAAAGAAAGTAGGCCAAAATGAAACATGGTTGCAATATAAAAACAACACTTCAGACACACAGCATCCTGATGAGACCCCTTTGTGAGTGCACGTGTGCAAATGAGTGTGTGTGTGTGTGCTTGTTTATGAGAGCATGAGCCAGTGAGAAAGACAAAGGGAGTTGTGGAGCAGGTATGTGAAAAACGGCACATTAAATGTGTCGCATTGAGTGTTTTTTATTAGGATTTGAATTTAAAAGTAGGATTTCGAATGACATATTAAAAAGGTTGCATGATCCATCATATTGCTTCTTCTACTTTCTCTCCAACTCACCCACACGCCCACACACACATGCCCCGCCCCTACCACACACACTCACACACACACACACACACCCACACACACACACACACACACACACACAGAGACAACCACTTGTCCACTTGCTACCCTGCAGTCACGCTGCACTAACATTTCTCTAACCTTTTAGCCACCAGCACACTGTAGCATAAACAGGGTAAATCCCGAGTAATCGGTCTGTGACATGCATGAGGACCATGTTGACTTACTCTGAAGAGTGAAGCCTGACCCAAATATGGAAGTGGGCATAAGCCAAGAATGTGACCTATTATTCACTAATATGATGCCATGCATGATTGCATGGAGGCAAAAACAGAAGCTAGTCTTTTGGACATTGCAGCCTCAAGTGGCAGTGGGTGTTTCCTGTTTCATGTCTTAAAGACTTAAATACCCGGAATTATACACAGGGACATCAGTAAAGTGGACACTCATCTGACCTAAATACCACTTTTTATGTGGCTGGTAGGGATTTAAAAAAAATGCATCAGGTTCAAATCCAGCTTATGGTACAAAGTGCCCACTCTGTCCTGCACAGCGAGGGGAAAGCATATCTTGACCCCATGAACGAAATATGTGTGGAGTAACATTTGAGTCAATGCATTTAACTAAGACAACTCAAATAAAAAGAATTGCCAGTTGTTGTTGGAAGATAGTCAACCTAATATTTATTATATTATTAATAAGGTGTTAATTGATGTATAACACCCAGTCCATCGCTATGTAGGGCAGTGGGCTCTGACTTTGAGATCCAACAATAACACACTTGATGGATCACTTGTGTGTCCTGCCCTGATCTTTGTTTTGTCCCAGGACGATTTCTCGAAACTAGTTTGATATCAGACCATATCTGCCCACCGTTAATCGATCCATCAACTTGTTTATTTACTTTTAGTTCTGCCACAGTCAGATAATGCAATCTCTACTTTTTTATTATTGCACTGTACATAAGCATCTGCTGCCAAAAAACATGGATTTTATAGTCCACCAGGTCTCCATTTACTGAGTTTCCTACAGTTTGCGCCGTGCACTTTGGCACGTACGTGCATGAGTGCATTCACATTTATTTGGAGATATGAGGTAGGATGTGGTGGTATTGACAAGGAAGTCAAAAATTGAATCACTATGTCAACGTTCCTGTTTTATCTTGCACATGCTTCACCCGGTACTGAACTCAAATTAAGTGTCCCAACAAAAAAGTGCAAAGACGAAGCTGACCAATCAGGTCATGTTCTCAACAGATCTAAGATTCATGTCAATAGGCAGTAACCAGCATCTAAGCTACTTTATTTTCTACAAATATGTGAATGGTTCTGCAGCTTTCCAGGTATGTGTTGGCTTTAGCCACTTTATTTTGAGGTCTTTTTCTTTCTTCATGCGATGCATGTGGATATAAATATTTATTTTAAACAGTCGTGAATACTTTCACAATGAACGCAAATCTTAATCAGCAAAAAAGTAATTCAACTATTTATTTATGACTTTGTTTTTATTTGGAGCATATTTTTTAAATGCATATGTAAAGATTAGTATCTCAAAATTTCCAGCTTCAAATTATCGCATCCACACAAACATACATGCACACAGTCAAATTAAATATAAAGGCACACAGAGCATGACATAAACCAATATCCCTCTCTGACACCATGATTGGATATTTACTACCATATTTCTCAATTATTACACAAGAAATGTATTAAATGATTTTTTCCTCATTTTTTTATTCTCCACTGCTTATCTATGGCTTCATAACAGCAGATTGGCATTGAAAGGGCAGGGGTGAAATGTACTTGTCTGTTTGTGTGTGTGTGCGTGTGTGTGTGTGTCTGTGTTGGGGGTTACATTCCAGTCCCAAGCCTATTTAGATGGTGTTGAATTAGAGAGAGAATTGTCTCCAATCAAATGCCTTTCATTTCTCACTTTAACCGCCTAATCCCTGATGGTGTGTGGTTATGGTGCTGTATCATTTCTCAAACAAATGGTTTTCTGCCTTTTTTTCTCTCTGTCTCTTTCTCCCCACTTCTGTCTGTGCATATACACAACTCTCCAGCTGAGCTGTACATGTCTCTAAGGAGCACCGACCTCCCACAGCTCCACATCTATTGTGTTGATGTCCGCTGTTACAGCTCAGCGGTATGTTGAAAGAGAGGCAGCCACCGAGAGAGAGAATGTGAAAAAACAAGAAAACAGCATAGGCCACAGGATTAAATGTTTGTCTGTGGTTTGAAATTATTGTTTTACATCTACTTCCCTCCATTAGACATTTGTGAAAAGTCTCAGTTTTGTTAATCATTGACACTGATTAGATAATGAGAACATAGATTGTGTCACACTGGTCATTGGCCTGTGGGTCCTTGTAGCTGTTACACCTGTTTCCCCCCCCCCCCCCCCCTCTCCCGAGGGTCGCCTTAAAGGCCACAAAACCGAGCCAATGCCGAGCCAGAACAAACTTCAAACCAAAAAACAACAACAAATAAAACAATGCTTCATGACGTTTAAAACATTAGTGTTTTTGGCTACAATGAACATTGGTTTGAAAATGCTCCAAACACAACTCCCACAGACCTTAACAGAGTTAGAAAGTATCTTATTCAAAGTAGTTCAGCTTCACTCTATCAACGTGAACTTTTCTATTCTTACTGCCCTCACACTGGGCTATCGCTTACTTTTTGGGTTTTAGCCTAACTTAGCGTTATTGTGTAAAGCTTGGGGGCCACTGACCAAGTGTTGTTATGTTACAAGATAGCATGGTTGGAAATTGGAAATTGGAAAGTGTATGCAGAAGTTCTGGAATTGTTGTTCTTTACTGCTATTGAAAATAATATGTGTCTCACATAGAATATGCTGACTGCACTGTGAGAAAGAAACAAAGAGCAGACACATGAGTGCTATAATAATGAGGAAAATACTCTGTCATCATGCAAAAATGAGCTTTATTTCCAGTCATAAAAGAAAATAGAGTTTGGCTATAAAATGTATTGATTACTAATCCTGGATTTCACAAAGAGTTATGCTTGAAAGCAACCAGACATATTTCCTGTTATATGCACAGGCATCGAGCTATAGAACTTGTCAAAGTATTATTTATTGTTATACGTACATTTAATTAATTCAAACCAGAATGAACCGTAGCAACCTTTCATGATCTTTACAGAACGATAGCATTGACGCAGAAAAAAATAGGTATTCATCAAATGCTAAATTCAAACAAAAAATGAAAGTCCGGACAAATCGATGTAAATAATGACGTGTAACACTTAGCTGATCTTACACTCTAAAATATTGTTCTAAATATGTTGCTTAACATATTAACGGCAATATGCTTCTAAAAAACATACCCGGGTGTGTAGAAGGGGTCGGAATGCAGGACATGTGTAAAATAAACCCATCACTGTGGTTAATGTACAATGCGGCTCTGTTTGCTACTCTGCATCCTCTTGTTGTTGTTTATTGTTGTTGAACTGATGAACAGAACATAATCAGAATGACTGTCCTTTGCTCAGTGCCAGTCATCCCAGTGTCCTGATCTGCAGAGAGCCAGTGAATCCTCCACATTCCCCGCCGACACATGGTCCATATTTTTAGGTATAGTGTATGGTGAAGTATTTGTACATGACTTTGATGTTTCCTATTCGTGCTACTTCACACTTCAAATACTTTAACAAAGAAAATCATTTTCTTTGTACCCCACTACATTAATCTCACAACTGTAGTTGCTGGAAAGTAGTATTGCACATTAACAATGATTAGGATTAGGATTATTATGTGAAGGGTTGTTCAAACCGGAAAATTCAAGTGTGACTTCTTAAAAATGTTGACTCACACTCATGTCTTTAGGTAGTTTTACAAGATATACATGTCATACATTTCTCCAATTAGCTAATCTAAGTAACCATTTAAGGCCATAAATAGAAAATATTCAGTTTAAAAAAAAATAAAAAACTCTATACGAGGTCAAAGGTGATACATAAAAAGTACTTATTTCCTTTTTTGTGTGACTTTAATAGTGTAATGGTGTCTATCATTTTCAGTGCAGAAATAGTGTCAGCAGTTGTAGTTGTGGGTGGCGCACAGCCCAGATACTGTACACAGGGCTCGCCTTCTCCTTTCCTTACGTCCTCATTCACTCCAGCCGCGCGGTCCGATAAGGTAAGACGTCACTCAGTCTATTTTTTCTTTTTTTTTTGGTACGGATAAATTCCCTTTTCTGGAAATGGAGTGAGCGCGACACAATGCGTTCATTTCCCTTTTCTTTCCAATGCAGCTGCACGCGACTCTTCCTCTGTGAACTCAACACGGAAGTAGAACTGCTGCGCTTTACTTAAAAAAATAAATCATTTTGTTTTAATCCACCCGCGGCATTCCTGTTTCCGAATATCTAAGGCTTATAATAATAAAGGGGCGCGTGTTCTCACAGAGCCGCTCCGTTACGGGGGGGGGGGGTGGGGGGAGAATCAGCCAAGTTACTGTGAGTAATTAAGCATTCAGTGAAAATAATTAAATGTAGGTTCGTTTAGGTTCATTTAGGCAATATACATATCAGTGAGTACAGTATTGACAGCTTTCGAGTGTATCAAAGTACTACATATCTTATCGTAAAGTAGAGTCAAAGCAATGTCAGTTCTTTTATTTATAATTTAGCAACATAATTGATTAATTCATTAGTGGGCTGCATTTTGTTAAATGAATAATACAGTGCTTTTGTGTGCGGTCTGTTTCTCCCCAGGATTTTCCATGGCGAAACTCTCTCCCTTTCCACTTTTCCACCTTCTGCTGTTATCTTATTTCCTGACTGAGTCACATGCGACTCAAGATGACCTCGAAATTGATACAGGCCATGGGAAAGTTCGAGGGAAGTTGCTTTCTGTGCTCGGTGGTAATGTAAGAGCATTTTTAGGAATCCCGTATGGGAAACCACCTTTGGGTAAACTGAGATTCAGTGCTCCAGAGCCGGTTGACAGCTGGAAAGGAGTGAGAGATGCAACTCAATTCCCAAATTCCTGCTACCAGCTGCCAGATACAACATTCCCAGGTAGGATACAGGAACGGGCACAATACCTACATGTCTAGTATAGATCTTACACAATATACACAGAAACATTTTGTGCAACAGTCCACCATCTCTTCACATCCCACTCCCTACATGCACAGGGCGTTTGACGTGCATGGACATAAACCTGCATCCTTGGAATGGTGAAATCATTTTCAAAATGCCAAGGTTAGAGATTTTAACTTTTCAGCAGAGTATTAAAATTTAATTGAATTTTTGATTGAGTTCTCAGCTTGAGCGAAAAGTATGAAATACAGGCACCAAGGTTGACATGCATTACATACATGCATTTGTACAAAGAATGACTCGTAAATATATCTTTTCTCACAAATGCATATTTGACCGACAAGCTACTAAAATTGGGTCTTGTTTACTTTGTTCAGAGCGAAGAGTCCATGCAAAAGGCACGTTCCTCTGGAAACGTTATCAGAGCTCAGAGTTGGGTTTCTAACATTTTTAGAAAGACAGAATTAATACTTTCATGAATGGCAAGTAAATATATTGTCATTTCATGATATGTTTCCAGGAATGTTGCTTTTCACCACATGGAAAATCGTGTATTGCCCTTCCTATATTTATAGAACATCATCCATGTTGCTGTTGCGTAGCAGAGGTGTTGTCACAGCTTGAATGCCAAGAATATCATAACATAACATGAGCTCACGAGTTCAGTTTGAAGGCAGCATGTGTAAATCACTAAAGATATTCATCTAAGTACATGTTTGATAAAAGACCAATGTACAATCCCGGAGGTGTTCCAGTGGGGAGGAGCAGTTATGTAACACCATGCCTTATACAACACAAACACGCACACACACAACTGGCGTGTGAGTAATTACATTATTTATGACTGTTGTAATAAATCTTGGATGTGAAAGGTAAGACAACAGTTTGGTGCCATTTCATCAGTTTAGCAAACACAAACGTGCATGGACAAGCACATACAATAAGCACACACAGTTTGACACGGACCAAGTTCCCCACCCAAGAGGCGCCGTGGGGCTTGGTTCCACATGTCTATTTGTAGACACAGCCACCTGTCAGGGTCTTTTTTAGGAGCCTCAACCATTGCATGGCACATCTACAGAATTATGACCAAATATAGTTAAGACAACACAGTTGGACACATGTTGGACCACTGTTCTCTCTCATGGGACAAGACAGTGCTCCTTTAAGACAAAAATCATTTATTTGCTTCTGTAACTGCAACTTATGAATTCCCCCGACCAGCTAGGCTAATATTTAATCAAAGTTTACATAAGTCTCTGATTATCTCTAGACATCTGAGGTAACAGAGAGTGTAGGCAAATTGCTAGATTACAGTCCCAATCAGTTTCTAGTGAGACTAATAAATATACAACTTTTTTCTTTTAAAGGGTTCGAAGGTTCTGAGATGTGGAACCCAAACACTCCTTTAAGTGAAGACTGTCTTTACCTGAACGTCTGGTCCCCGCGTCTCAACCAAACCCAGCCCAAGCCCTCAGCACTGGCTCCGGTCCTAGTCTGGATCTATGGAGGCGGGTTCAGTCAAGGAACATCCTCTCTGGACATTTATGATGGTCGCTTCTTGAGTAAATCGGAAGATGTTGTTGTTGTATCAATGAATTACAGGTAAGAATTGATGTAAAAATAAACAGATTCAGTAGTGGGTGGGCACAGTTGCTGTGTATAATTGGAAATTCCCTGCTAATCAGTAACAAGGTGAATATCTGGAGTTTTGTCCCTCCCTCATATTTGAAAGTGGATTTCTGTCTACATCAGAAGAGAAAATAGGTAATTGACGAGTTAAAATAGATTTATTCCTTTGTTTGAGACGCTGTGCTTTGCTACTTTGTCAATACATTTAGAAAAAAAGGCATCACCGCTTGGGAAAAAATCTAGTTTGCTTGACATTTGCATTTGCACTTTCCACTATTTTGGCGCAATAAGCAAAGCAAAGGAGCATGTACACAAATAGACCTCACTATGTGCAATACTTCCACCTTTACTCATTTAGATGGGCTGTGGAATTAGCAATGGTAGGTTGATTTGTCTTTGGTTAAATTCTTGTATAATCATTATTGTACTCACCTACACAGAGTCGGAGCTTTTGGTTTCCTCTCTATTCCTGATGACAAGAACATCAAGGGCAACGCAGGCCTGCTGGACCAGCGCTTGGCCCTCCACTGGGTGGCCAAAAATATAGTTGCTTTTGGAGGGGATTCTTCAAAGGTAAAATGTTTTTGTGTAATATCAGATAATAAAAGTTCTACCGTTTGAACAAACAATAGAACTAGCCCTTGTTTCCAGGTGACTCTCTTTGGGGAGAGCGCTGGGTCAGCATCTGTGGGCTTCCACCTGCTCTCTCCAGGGAGCCATGGTCTTTTTCAAAAGGCTGTGTTGCAGAGTGGCTCCCCAAATGCACCCTGGGCTACAATCAGCCAGAAAGAGAGCTGGCACAGGTAGGGTTTCCTCATTCAGCCACCTTCTTATTACTCATAAGATTAGTGATGCCGAGGTTATGTACCGCCTCATTGATTGTTTGAAGCCACAACCTTTTACATTAAAATAACACATGGCACTGTGTCAAAGATTGTCAATACCTATTTCTCAAAATATGTCTCGGTCTCCCTCACATCCTTTCTCATTATTTCTGTCACCGATTGCTTCTCTACACCAATGCTCAGGTCTATGAAGCTGGCAGCACTGCTGGGTTGTCCCCAATCTCCTCCATCTGATATGAAAGATTGTCTGCTGCAGGCTGATCCACGGAAAATCTCATCGAAGCAATATGATGTTGTTGTTCAGCCTACAATCATAACCGCACCCTTCGTCCCTCATGTTGATGGGGACTTCCTACCAGATGAAGTTGAAGTAGGTGTGTGTGGAGACACCATCCATCAATGTAGACATAAAACAGGTGTTGGTTTGTTTTTATGAATACATTTCAGCATATTTTCAGAAATCCTACCTCAAGTAGCTGACGTAACCAATGCCAACAATAAGAGCTACGATTGCTCGAATCAGCAGTTGAAAAGCTACATTTTGAAGCTGTCACAATTTTAAGTCTATAATACATGGAAATACACTGACATTACTTTGACATAGCATAGACACAAGCACAGAACTAACACACGTTGACCTAGCCAACTATTTCCTGGTATCAGCAAAACATCAATACTAACAAATGCCTAATTACTGCAGTATCATTTGACAGAATACAATCAAATTATTGCATAATAACCACTGTTTCTTTTTTATTTGTAGGTGTTGCTTAGTACTGGCACAATTCCGAAGAAAGATGTGCTGTTTGGCTTAAACAAGGACGAAGGGACCTACTTCCTAGTTTATGGAATACCTGGGTTCAACATCACTGGTCAGAGTCTCATCACCAGAAATGAGTTCCTGAGAGGAGTGCCAATTACAATGCCACATGCAAGCGATGTCACGAGGGATGGGGCCGTGTTCCAATACACTGATTGGACAAATGAGAATAACAGAATGTCGAATCGTGACTCTCTGGGTAGTCTGGTTGGAGACCAACACTTTGTTTGTCCTGTCCTAGAGTTTGCTCAGAGGTAATGAGAAATTCTGCCATTCATTGGTATACCCTCAGCGATTTCTTGTGCATTATCTTCAGTGAATCTTCTGTGCTTTTTGCATATTGATGATGGACGATTTTAGCATTCCAAAATTAGCTCAATGTTGTTTGGTCATTCGTTCATCCATCTTTTACCAGGTACTCCCAACGTGGTGGTAAGACTTTCCTTTATTTATTTGACCACCGGTCGTCCGTCAATCCTTGGCCAGAGTGGATGGGCGTTATGCACGCAGATGAGCTGGATTTCGTCTTTGGAATGCCTCTGAATGCATCCCGGGGGTACACAAAGAATGAAGTGAACATGACAAAGAAGTTTATGAAACACTGGGCCAACTTTGCCCGGACCGGGTACGCAAAATCGTCGCTCAAAGCTGTTCGTGGAACCCCAGGCCACTGTTGAATTTTCCTGATTGGCTGTTCTTTTCCGTCAGGAATCCAGGCATTGATGGAAATGCCTGGCCCGTGTTCGTCCCTGAACGGCAGGAGTATGTCACTCTGAACTACAACCACCACCAACAAAAGAAGATGATGAGAGCCAAAGAGTGTCACCTCTGGAACACATTCATCCCAAAAGTACAGAAAGTCTCAGGTTAGACTAGTCTATCCATCCATCCAACTCCCACCCATCCACCCAAACACTCAACACGAAAACACAAACAGGTCTACGAAGACATCGGTAGAAGGAGGCATTGTGTAAGGCTCTGCCAGGGAGGCGTTTCGCCTTGTTTACACTGTGGAGATTTGTGTCCAGGCTGGCTCCCATCCACAATTTTGGAATTTTCATGGGGGGGAAAGTAGCGTCAGTCAGTGAATAATAGTCAAGCACCTGTGGTCAATATTTTTGCACACATGTTTCTCAATAATTTACTGACGTAATGATTATGTAAATATGATTTTTTGTATATATATATATATATATATATATATATATATAAGCCTGACACATCTGTATTTAAATATATACACATACACACAAAAAATATTTTTATGAAAGGTTATCAAGTCCTTCTCTTTTCCTATTTTCCACAGATGATCTGCTGTCTTGTGTGGAAGCAGATGGGATTATACTCCACTGCAACTACACCCTCCTCCTCATTCTATTAGTAATACATTTAACCTATTAATATAGGGAAGATACTTGCCTTCTGTACAGACGTAATCAACTGTTTACATAAAACAGAGATGTTAAGATTATGGAATACTTTCATATTAAGAATTTGTATTCTTTGAGGTGTGGAAGAAATGCTCCTACTTTTTGAAACTTTTCTTTCAATAACCAGCATTCACAGTAATTGTTCAATTATGAGATGTAGCTCTTCACATATTGTGGTAAAGCAACATGACGGATCAAGCTGTACCATTTCTTCTGCAGGCATTGGTGCTGCACAATGCCCAACAATCAAATAGTGGTTTAAGTTATGACCATACTTGCCAACCTTGAGACCTCAGAATTAGGGAGATATTCAAAAGGACGGGGGGGAGTGATAGCGGTCGACGCGCGGGGGGGGGGGGGGGTGGGGGGGTGCTAGCGGTTGGCGGTTGGGCTTGCACAATCAATTTTTTCTTTGCAGCGCCAGTCTCATCTTTTTCCGTTCTAATTGCTGCGCTTGACTTCAAGATGTAACCTTTATTATTGTTTGGTCTGAAACGGCGCACCCAGTGACGGATGGTGTAGCAATATTGTTGTCCGGTCTCCTGGAAAAATCGGGAGGGTTGGCATGTCTGGTTATGACATGATTTCTCACAATATTCAGTTACCAGTTTTTTTCTACATGGTTAAGTTTTTTTTGTTCATATAAACTGGGCTCACAGTAACTGCATACTGGGCTGATTGAAACATTAAAGTGAACTTGTATTTTAAAAATCATTGTGAACATCATGCGGCTGACACATTTCAAAAAATGCTTATTGAAACGTAATATCATCTCACTTGGCTATCAGCACTTCCGTGTATTCAATTCAATTCATTTTATTTTGTATAGCCCAAAATCACAAATGACAAATTTGCCTTAGAGGGCTTTTCAATCTGTACACATGCAACCCTCACATAGGCACAGGAAAAACTCCCCAAAAAATGAAAAACCCTTCAATGGGGAAAAAAGGGAAGAAAGCTTAGGGAGAAGTGTATAGAAACAATTACAATAAGAATGCTTGAGTTGTTATTAATGTGCTGTTTATTGTTTTAATCAGATGAATCCTTAAAGTCTTTAAAGGGAAGGATAGTGACTAGGATTCACACCAAGGGAAGTACAATTTGTCTTTTGAGACATGACTTCTGGTATTAGAAGTGATATCACCACACCTTTGGAAAAGACCAGATAACGACACTGTAAATGGGAGTAAAAGGGAGGGAGAGGGAGAGAAAAACTTCAAAGACAAAAGAGTTCTTAGCAAAAGACTACAATAACATCTTTGAAGGTTCAGTTCTTCAAGCCCCCGCTGAGTTTGTTCAATATGTGAAGACAAGGTTACAACTGGGACTAAGAAAAGCTAATAAAAATTAAAACAAAAGAAGTGGGCAAGTTTTTTTCATCGCATCTTAAGTAGGAATGATGGTGTGGGACCGCGAGGCTCCTGGCACAACCCTCGAGAAGAACTGTAGTTTCATCCCCGAGTTGTAAACAAGTGCCTTTTTGGACGGACAAATAGCTGCTCCACGGGAGGCGAGTTGTTTTGACTCGTGTCACTGCCACAGTTTAGTTCTTTAGACATGACACTTTGACAGATATTAGGGGTGAGCTGTGATTAATGTGCATGACAGTGACAGCTTTATTAGTTAAGAGGGCAAAGCCTCCCACTGTGTGTCATGTGGAATTAACATTACCAACCTCCGGGCAGAGCTGAGGGTAAGCAGACATTTTAAAAAGAATGAAAATGCTCGTTAGGAGACACATTTTGATCCACAAGATAGAGTTGTGAGTTGAGTTCTCAAGAAAATTAAAGGTAGCCATTCATATTTGAAGCAGTTTTTCAGTGTAATGCCACGAGAAGCACTCACTATTCACAGAAGCTGCGATTCTTGATTTGCTGCTTTTTGGAATATTTTATTCTTCTTCAAATATCCCTATAATGTATTTAAACCTTGAAAAAAGTGTGCTAGAGCCTGAAAACTAATATCACATGATTATTCATGTAGCCTGGGCCTGTGGGCGCCGGTGTAAAGAGGAGGTAGATCGGTCATGTTTGATGCATAATATATTCATCTGTATTTCCCACACACGCTGAAAATAAATAATTAAACATAGTTGTCAAGGCTGCAGGTCTAGTTCCATCTCTCCCTCGAACATCCAAACCTAACATTTACATGAAACATTAAACAATATACTTGGTATGTCCCAACGTCGGCCCGTCGTGTTGTTTCTGGGGTCTTTTTGCCCAGAAACGTAGTAGTGTGGATGAAGCCTGAGTTCATTGTCAGGAGGAGAGGAACACTCAGCGTTCCTACAAGCTGCCTTGTCCTTATCATCTCTTGACTGTGAAGTACCATTATCAGTATTATCAAGTATTATGAATGTGGACTCTAAGCAATTGCATTTTCATACGTAGTAACATGCAATTAAGCGACATTGAATGAGGTTGTTACCTGACATATGAAGAAGCCCTGCTGGAATTTATTAAAATACGTCCCAATATCGATTGATAAATTGCTTTGCATGCTCCATAACTGGGGTTCTACCTGGTAAAAACACTTTATTACCTATTCATGACACGAATATGGTCCCTTGTAAGGATTTGCTTCCTAATTGTTTTTTTTGGTTATTCCGTCTTAAATAATTTACTTTATATTTCCTATATCAATTCAGCTATGACATCGTTAATAGAAACATCATCGTTTTCCAAGCTATTCAGTGAATCTCCTGAATACTTTGGCAAAAAAACTTGGAACACTTTCAAGTCCAGAAAGAAGCAGCCGTCAATTGGTTAATCCCATAAGAAAAAGCATTTCAGACGTCCCCCGGAGTTAACCAGAAAACGCTATTTGACACCATGGACAAGCGAGATGAGGCTGACCTCGGCTGTCAGCTGTTACAGAGACACCCATCATTCAAATGAGACAGGCAATTAGGGGAAGGACGAATCCAGACAGCTAAAGAGAAACAGAGAGACAGAGGGAAGTACGGCGAGAGATGGCCAAGGCGACGGCACAAAAAGTAAGAAAAATTGGCCGAGGGAAACATATAAATACAAAAGCCGGGTAAGAAAGAGAAGGAGGAGAAATATGATTAAATGAGCACACAGCGAGGGGCTTTCAAAATGAGAAGGGATTTGGTGACAGTGAACGATACAAGGAGAGGCAGCCGTCTTTCATCAGGCTCGTGGTAAGTGCAAGCGAGAAATATAACAGCATCATTCCATTGAAATTGAAAAAGCTCTGGGAAGTATTTTATTTTCCTTTTGAAATCAATTGTATGCATCTTGTATGGTTTCTCACAGGGCATGGGGATGGATGGAGAAGCAAATATAAATACAAACGTGTCGGGATGACGTTGTCCAGCCTCTCATTTCTCTCACATCTGGTAAATGAGAGTGTCTTCTCACACTCATTCACTCTCAAGGACAGATGTTTGTGATTTCGAAAATGTGGGTTTCAGTGCTGTGCTTGGCTGCATCCTCTCACAGTACCATGGTGAAATCAGCCTTGTTTTGTAAACCCCGGGTACAGTGTGTCACTTCTTTAGCTCACATGGACAATTCTTTAGCGTTTAGGCTGTAATATAAAGATCAGAGTGAAACGTAGCTTGCAGGTAGGAATGAGAACTACAAGGGAAGACAACACACACCTTCTGGTTCCCTTCGTCTCCACCTTCAAGGACATTGAGCAAAGTACTAGTGTGCAGAGTTGAAGACAAGAGCAAGAGTAAGCAATGTTTTAAAAATCACAAAATTGGAAACAACAGCCCCGTGATGAAAGTAAAGCTGCAGCAGGCGGAGCAAGTAGCAGTCGGCGAAAGTGTCGAGCCTCCCTGGAAAGAGTACTCGCCGTCAATCTAGCAGCCTGTGGAAAACACCGTCTGCATGCAGTGAGTGAACAGGCAGAGCACAAGGGGGTTTATGAAGGTTTTATGAAATACATGACCTGTAGCTTTTATTAATGTGGGTGCCTTCTGTGTTATTGTAACCAAGGACGGTCCGATCATTCTGGGTTTCACAATGAAATATTTGTTTAGCTACCTCGGCCAAATTTCTTTTCCCCCAATATGCATGTTATATTTCAGCTTTTGGATCAAAGGAAGACTTGGCTCCTGATTATTTCTGACCCTACCTTTATTTTATTTATTAGGCCGCTATTAGGATAGTAATGGAAGCGAACAGCTCTTATTGATGGTCTCAAACATTAGAGTCCATTTTAACCTCTTGTCTGTGTATATTTAAAAGTTCTTAAGTGATTATTATCATGTTGTCATATTTTCTTTTTTCTTAAATGGTTTTCCATTTAGTTAAACTTACAACGTAAGCCAAAGCCTTAATGGCTTCAAAATAAATAGTGCATGGTGTGTGTGAGAGGGTCTATATTCAAGTAAAGGTATTTAGAGGGTTTATAGGGTACGTAGGAGCCATTTGTGTTTATGGTTGGCATGATATTTTGTTTTGTTTGGATGTATTTATATTGGTATTTTGGGCACTAGGTGGCGGTGATTAGATGCACATGGGTGTATGTAAGGGGCATAGGTGACAGGAAGTGGGGAGCACACACAGACCAGAGCCAGACCACAATCAACCGGTATGTTCATCTGTTTGTACTACTCAACTGCAATAAACCAAAACCCTCGACTACAATAACCGCTAGAAAATCTTTGTGTGTCTGCGTAAAAACTTCACTCCTACCTGTGCACGATGGCAAAGATACATTAGTTGGAAATAGGGCTAAAGGTAAAGCAAAGCAAGGACTTCCATTACTGGGTATATCGAATATAAAGCTTTGGAAGAAAAACTTGGATGCACTTGAAATAGCCCCATAGTTAAGCTCATCATGCTATCAAGTAGTTTAAAGTGCTGATTTTTGGAGAACCATTGAAAAGCTTTGAAGGCAGAATATCAAATACAAGTCCATGTCTTTGGCATCATAATTGTTGAAATTCCTTCAAATTGGCACCATGCACAGTTCCGCTGCGTTGACTATAATATATTTTATGCATGGTGTCGTTGTTTTCAAAATGGAAAGAATATGACTGTGGGAAGATGTTCTATGACATTTCTGGTACATTGTGACAAGCAGGTAACACAGTGGGAGAGGGTGATGATGGAAGACAATATTTGTAATTATATGATCCTGTGATTATCTATTGAATATATTCATTCTCTTTCGCTTCTACTGCACAGTTGCAGGCTTGGCTAGCCCTAATTTAGAGCGAAAGTATATTACACATGCTTATTGTCCGTTTTGATGGGCTGTAGGTGCAGCTCGCATGACATAAGATGATGTGATGCTGGCATGATAAGAGCTTCCACCAAGTAGCCTGCTGTGCAAAATTGACATATGACATCACATACGAACTGTGTGCAAATGTGTAAGACTGACACTGATTTTTTTTAATGATGACTCAAGGGTTTTAAAGGGCTAGCGTGATCATTGCTTTCCCACCAAGGAGAGAATGAAGCTGATACAATGAGGTGAATTAGGTCCGGAACAAGAGTCATTGGTCATGTTAGACAATTGGTTTGCTTTGTGTAATTTGTGCCAATAAATCATTACAATTTGTGTGGCCTTGGCATTACTAGAGATGAGTGTGTGTTATGATGAGATATGGAGAGATTCAATAAACGATGAGACTAGGAGACATCCAGGGGTAGACTCTCCTCCATCTCTTGTAACTGAAGGACAGGCAAAGGTGAGGAAGGAATAAATTAGCATATACACAACCGAGTGCTGAAACCATTTGTGATGTTGAAGTGGCAGTACTGTGAGTGTTAAAGTTGAAATTTGCAAAGTGAAATCCTTCAAACATCAAGTTCTTTTGTAAATAATTTGGATAATGTAAGTGAAATGACATCTTTTCTGTTTTCTGGAACATCCGGATAATGGGAACAAAGAGCGACGTTCACTGTTGAACCCAAGCAAGATTAAATGTCATCTCCAAACAAAACACACGTCACTCCAAAACAAGAACACACACCATTATGTTCGCCTGCACACTCAAACTGATAAACAGGTCACTTTTATGAGAAAAACTCAAAAGGTGTCAGAGCCAAATCATTTTTTTTTTAAACACACCCTGTTATACTACTTGACCGCAAAGCCATTGTGAAAGAGATGCTCGGCCTTGAATTACAAAAGCCAGGGTCCCTCTTTCAGATAGCACAATTACCAGACGTGATGTTGACGTAACTGCAGACGTCAAACGCCTGTTTATTGGTTTTGTTGTGCTGTGGGATTTTTCTGCGGTAGTTTTTAATGACTGCTTTCGTCAAGTTGATAATGTTTTCTTTAACCCTACACTGGTTGTCCTTCCTTCGCAAGAGCATCAGTCGTTTGCAGCAGTATTTACGATTTATTTAAAAACAGTCAGAATATCGCAAACAAGTTTTAAAGACAATGTTGCATTGGAATCACTTCAGCCCTGACGTCAACAGGGGAGTCGATTGACAAATAGCTCTGAAGAGTAACATGAACAATTCGATTTAAATGTCCATTGACTAAAGCTTCTGCTTGACGAAAATTACAAAACAAATAAAACTGTAACATCCCTCAAATGAATATAGGAAACATTATATCTACCCACATTTTCTTCTTCAGTTTGAGGCTCGACTGGTGCTCTTTTATTATCTTACTTTTGCAATAGTTTAACGTCAACTAATACGTCATGTTTCTAAAACAGTATGAAATGGAAATAAGTCATTATCAGGAATTCTCTGGAAATTTGGTTGAAAAGTGCAATTCATTTGAATATAATCTGGACTAATGGCATGCTGGCCAGGTTTAACCCAAGCACTGTAATGTTAGAGACAGCTAAACTGACACCCAAAGATAATATAACTTATAGAATATGTATTCATTCATGTTGGAAACCGTCCTTTTTTGCAAGTACAGTGTGTGATGCTGGATTTACTATTATCAAACTCTTTCAAGCCAGCTTATAAACTGTCTGCTTCTGGGAGACGGAGATAATTATTTATCTGGAAGAAAGAGATTTTTCTTTTAAAAGCTTTTTTTAAAGATACTGTGTACTTGAAGAAAAAGTTTAGAGCCGGAAATGTCAACAAGAGTATGCTACGGCTTTAGTTCTAAATAATATTCTCTAAAAGTTAAATTGGATAGCAGAGATGCTGTTTGAAGCTGGAGAGACGCTGTAGTGGTCCTCAACTCATCCTTCTGCATTTACAATGCGAGAAGCATTTTCCCTGATTGCTGCTTCAAAGGGATATTTGTTGGATAAATGATACCATTTGAAATCATGGCCAAGGAATAGAAAATATTATGATTATTTCTTTTTCACTCAGCATCCAACTTAAAATCAAACACAAGAAGATGAAAATGCAGCAACACAAGATTCAGATCCCAGCATGTATTCATTTTTACATTCACAATTCATCAGATTCATCAGATCATCTCACCTGGAGAAAATGAAAAGTATGACAAAGTGTACAATCTGTGTTATCTTTAAAGCTGTCATAACCAAACTCTCAATGTTATTAAGCTTTTAGACACAAACGGCTTACAGCTACCTACAAACATAGCAATATAATTGAAGGTGTACTTAGATACACTATCATTTTATGATCACTCTTGCCTTGAAAACTGACACGTATTGGTTTTTCTTTTTTCATTATTCTCTCCAAGAAGGTGTCTACTTAAATCATTACAAAGAGCAGCGCTTCAGCACTCAATCCTTTTCAAAGAAGTATTTTTGTTTGATCCCGTCAATAAATGGAAGTAAAATATAGATAAAAAAATAAAAAAAACATGGGCTGTCCTCCCTTCCTCCCTCACTGCTCCCCTCGCATCGGTTTTTGCCAAGCGCCTTAGAGTTGAGCTTCGCTCTTTTCAATACCGCTGATTAAAAATGTCTGATGCATCAACACGACTAAGCTGATTACAGATTTAGTTTCCCTGAGCAAAGGTTTCCAAAAGGGGGCCGGGAAAAAAAATGAGCAAAAAGTGAGATATAGCGGCACACTTTTTTTTTTTTTTTTGAACGTGTGTGCGTGACTGCGTGAGTATCCTCCTCTGTATCTGCGTGAATCACTTTTGAGTGTGACTGATTTTGGAGAGTGTAGTTTTAAGCAAACCCTTCAGAAAGGAACAGGTGAGGAGAGAGCGCGTGCGTGTCTTTTTTGTGTGCGCAACCTGCAACAGGAGTCCTTTTATGGGATGTAGAGACCACGGATATGACAAGCATTGTTCATGGTTCTCATTCTTCTGTTTCATTGAAGCCCTCGGCGCATCAGCGGTGGCACATCAGTAATACCTGCCAGGTGATAGACTCGGCGCTCTGTGGTTTCATAACAAACCGTCTTTCGTAGCTCTTTTTCAAAGGGCTTCCATGCTTTTGTTCACAACCTGTCACACACCTCTGACCCTGTGGATAAAGAGCTTTATAACACTACGCACCGGTAAGCTCTGCGCTGAAGCTGTGCCCCGGATGCCAACTCCTCTCTGCAAAGGACAGATGGAGCTGAGGCAAAAATGATTTGTGAAATAATGCCACCTAACCACCAATCTCTGCCTTAAAACGGTCTTTCTCAAGAAAACGCCACTTTTATCGTCAGTCAGTAGTGAGTCCTCAGGAGGAGTTTTAGTCAAACTTTGTGCTGGGACTTTAACACACAGAAAATGCTAAAGATTTTTTTTACTAGCAGCCAAAAACAAGACTGAATCCATTTTAATTGGTGTGATGCAGATTAGGATTCAAACATTTTTCTAAATTCCAGGCTGTCACCCCTCCCCAACCATGAGATTTTGACATGTCATTGGCTTCGTTTCCCAAATTTGACTTGGTACTGCAGACGACCCCTGGCAATAACAACAATGACGGCTATGCTGTTGTTATGAAACACGTCTGCATGCCGACAATGTCAGGCCCCCATTAAGTTTAGTGTCTTGAGGCTATACATTGGCATGACAAAGACTTTTTCAGACAAGTTTCCTTTTTCATGCCTGTTGTCATAGATGCTAAATTGTCCATTAAACAATCAAATAGTTTTTTTTTCTTCAAGAGCACAAATCACGGAAAATATCCTGTGAAAAGTAACATTCTCCCAAAAGCAGGCAGGACTATCGAAACGTTGGAAAAATGATTTCTGCATTAAATATTAAAGAAAAAGAAGATTGTCTGCCATATTCAGTATTTATGTGTTTTTTTCTTTCCTACACTGTGTTTGTTTGAGCTGTCTGTCTATTAATGATTTCTCTTCTCAGGTTGGCTTCATTGCCAGCGTTGTTTCTTTTAACATATATACACATTAGAGCTGTCAAAATGAACGCGTTATTCTATGAGATTAATGTGGCTGAGATGAATGCAATTTTTGACCGTTGAACGTTATTACTGGTCCTAAGTAATTGTCTATAGCTGAATGATTCTAATTGTATGCACACACACTCACACAAAAAATAATAATATTATTAATATTAGAGTGGCATTTACTGTTTTGTTAATAACCAGACAAGCACCCAAACCACTTCCAATAATATTTTCTCATTAGCTTTATTTGTTGTGGTTGAAAACACATATTTATCCTGAGAGGGGTGTTTTGGGGGACATAAATAAATGTGGTGGGTGAGAGTTGGCATCGTTACATAGGTAGGGAGATCCACAGAGTATGAGTGATGCGCTGCTTGTGTGGATGTATTTGAGTCTAATGGCAGAAGGCAATGATTCACATAGGTTCATATTTAAAAACACACATCACTGTAATAAACCATGCAGAAAAAAGTTTTGTTTGTATTAACGAAAGATTGAGTCATCCGGGGTATGTAGTTGACCTTTGATAACAGATCATTTGCCAGTTACAGGAAATAGAAGATTTATTTCAAGAACCAAGGATTTACCTTACTGTTCCAGCTTGTCAACGTGCACAAAAAGTGCAACATTGATAACAGCTGAAAATGTGTTATGCTTGGTTAGGAAAATTTTCCCTGGTCTCTACTTCTATTTATTTCTGAATACACCTATGTTTACAAAAATATAAACTTTACTGACTTGGATTTCCGTACACAGGTAGACACGCAGGCAAAAACTCAAAAAGGTACATGGAAACTGGTCGAGTCCCGGAGCAAACACACTAAGGATTGCTGGTAAGATTAGATGCCGTTGCGTGGTCAACTGCGGGAGCTAACAGGAAACTAATGCTAATGCTAATTAGCGATCCTTGCTTGCTAATGGACACATTTAATTCCATTCTGCCATGACTTGGTCGGTTGAAAAGTAGCTCGCAAGTCCGAGCACCTCTGCAAAAAACAAAAAGCTGAACTCTGCTGAACACATACCTTTTATCAAAAGAAAAAGAGCCCTATCTATTTTCAATCTGCTCGTGACAACAACAGATAAACTGCTGTCTAGTTAAATTATTGACCTCATTTCCTGGGGCATTCCACTTTAGTACTAGTTTCACCTTCAACGCTGATCAGTCCCATGTGGAACCGAGGCCATCTCCAATAATGAGTAGAAGACACTGGGCGACAGGGTGTAACAGAGAGATAGAAGGAAGGGAAAATACAAAGACGGAAGATGTAGAGACAAAAATAGGATAAAGAGAGAGCAACTGGGTACTGCTGCCAGAGAAGCAAATAGATAGGAACAAGAAAAAAGAAAAAAAAAAACAATACCGCTTCCGCAGATTAAACAATTTTTGTGCTGCATGCAGCAACAGAACCTTTTAATGAAACATACTTTGCTTGTTCATTTTATATTATGCTTCACATACCTGGCATGGAAGAACAGTATGGAGCTAAGGGAGTGGTCCATGCTTGTTGATATTTTGGATAAAATCCATTATTACCCAATACCCTTTCATCCCCCCCTGCTGTAGCTCTTCGCTGTGCCGGCATCCCGTGGGCAGCGTCCCTGCATGCTGCAGCAGTGGGTTGGCAGCTCTAACTCTTTTATTGGAGGCAGACCATGGAATTAGGCTAAGACATTGACAAAACCTGCGTCAGAATTGTATAGTATATATACTATATACACACACACCATACTACACCCCCCAGTGAGGAGGAAAGACGTGGTATATTGTCTCAACACATGGCTCACTTTCTTTGGGTTGTCTTGCATGCATTCACTTCAGCACAATTATTATGTTTTGGTTTGGAAATCGAAGGGAAAGTGTGTGAGAGGCTGTCAACAGCTCCTATTCTGGAGGATATCTGCCGGTTATAAACTCCCTAAAGCAGCTGCAGCTGCTTAGGCATACCCCTCCCATCTAAATACAAATAAATATCCTAGTTAGTCAAAATGTCAAAATCTATACTTCAAAAAATCCTAGTACATTCTGAGATGCCAGAATCAAGTTCTAAAGTGGAAAAGGGTCTTCCTTAGGCATGAATAGATGGGGTCCTTTAAATTATTGGCACCAATTTGATCCCCAAAGACGCTGGAGCAGCTTGGATGAATGGACACAAGCCCATTTACCCGTTTCATTAAAGCCACCGCCAGCAACAAAGCTGTCCTAGCAGACACCAGATTGAGGGTAATTTCTTAAAGGGCTAAAATTGCTCAGAGAAGGACCTGAGGACCAGAAGCTTCTGCTGCATGATAGAAGGGGCCAACAGTTGGCTCATGTTGCTTCCTGCCAAAATTGTCCCTCAATGTATACAGCGACTTATATGTGTTCATGTTGGAATACAAAATACATCAAATAGAGGCTAGAAGATGGACGGTACTGACTTGATGAAACAGAACAGTTGGTTTAACATTTCCCTCTGAAAAGTGGAGGTGGTGGACCAAGTCACTTTGAATTGGCGGCCAGACAAGCTCAAATGCATCAGCAGATGCCATGCTGCTTTCTTGTGCTGTGAAACCCAGCCCATCCTATTACACTGTTGACAGAGGCAGTACACCACCAACACTAGTGTTGAACTCTGAGTAATTGTGTTGGGGACAGAGCTATCAGACATAATAATTCCTGAGTAAAGAAGAATGCTTTTGACCAATAAATCCCCTAACGCTGATCAAATGTGTCCACATGGTGTGTGATGCCAGCTGCTCCTTCAGGGAAGTCATTTGCAGGATCATGTAGACACATGACTGATGCTGCTGACCAGCAACCAAACACGGTGGCTTGGCCCTTCCCAGATGGAGTCCACTCAGTTTGCGTTAGATTGGCAGTCTGAAAAACATGAAAGGATGTTTCTGTGATACTCAAGTATTGTGTACTCATGATTGTTGCAAGTATTCTGGGATGGCCATGTGTAACCCCTGAACTACACACCATGTGTTGACCTGTCAAGATTAAAACTCATCCGTAGTATCTGTAGTCCTCCGAGGTGACTTTCAAAATTTCAGAAGGGTCCAGACCTGTCTTAGGAAGACAATCTTCCTCTCTTCATTAGAATAATGACATTATGATCATGGTTATGAACTAAGTAAGTACTAAGTCATTTTTCTATAATCTAGAAAGCAGCCTACACATTTCAATTGTTATTAGACTAGTCCTTGAGATGGCCCACCCTGTCCTTTGTCAGATAACATCACTTTGTTGGAGTTTGATGAAATAACATGCCTGTATCATCCTCATAAACTGCACAGTGTAATGTAACGTATGAGGAGATGCAAGTTCACTCTGACTCGCTGCTGTTAAGTCAAACCTTCATTTGAGGCGATTGTTGAGGACATGAAGAATGATTTCATGGAATCAAGTTTTGGGCTTGGGGTCATCTGCCACCACGTACCTTGATGGGTTACATTGAGTCTGCCAATGACAAATTACAAACGTTGAGGGAAGAATGCATTTTTAAGTATGTAAATTCTCATTGATTTTGGTTGATTTTCTTGCAGGGTCATTTCATTCATGTGCTAGTTTACTGTTAACATGTCGTTTAAAAGTTGTTGAAGTATAACTCTTCTGAAGCCTCAAGGAAGGTTTATCTTATCCTTGTAAGCTATTTACTCTAAAAAAAGTTAGAGAAGGGATTTATTTTTGAAGAGTAAATGGATGGATTTTGAAACAAAGTCTGAAGTCAGTAATATGAGATAATGGATGCAGAAAGACGGTGAGTAAAGGGCTGACCATTGTGTGTGTGTGTGTGTGTGCGTAATGCATTCTTATGGACAGATCATGTCCGTGCCCACATCCCCCAAATTCCCCAACAGGGGACTAATGCATGTGCTGACCTTTGTAGCAGCCTAAGAAAAGCCCCCTCAACGACACATGTTGGTTTAACTAAGGCACATGCTTGGATGGAAACACATATTTGCTACCTTCTACAGTGTCCAAAAATCTACAATCTACAATAAAGGATAATTAAAATGCTTAAGTGATAAGCCTGTGGAGCCTTTAAAGATTTCAGCCATCTTTGTTACACTGCAGACAAAAGCAATTGCCTCAATGAAAATGTGGACACTTACACGCATACACAGAAACCGTTAAGCACAAGTGGTTGCCAGGGTAATGTGGGTCACTGCTCCCTGAGCTATGTCCTCACTTCTGAGAAACCAAAAGAGGAAGAGAGAAATGAGAACAACATAATAACAGATGGAATAAAGACGCAGTGGAGGTGGTGGAGAGCTTTTGCTTGGGCTACAGCCTATCCGTAGCCTGCACATGTCCGGCACAACCCACGGACACTCGGATGTTATGGTTTGATCTAAACCTTCTTTATCACGGCGACTGGCTATAACAATATCTTTTTAGGATTTCACTCTGAAGCTGCAATATTGCATCAATGTTTTGGACTTGAAAGTTATTTCCGGGAAGATTCCAAAACAACAAATAATGTTTTCCCAAATTATTATTTAAATGGACTTTCGAGAGAGAGCCCCTCCAGATTTTCCCTGTATTTCCATTTGTTTATCTGTATCCTTTTTGCGTGAGGAAGGCAAAAACGTCGTTCAGTATAATCATATGACCTCCCACCCTGTTAAAATATGTTTTTTGTTTGCACATTTATTTGACATATTCAGACTCTATCAATTCTTTACCTGTTTTATAGGAATCGCCTTCTGCTGACGAATGATCAATGTGTGTATCTAACGGCCCTGTTGAAATTGATTAAAACCCCAATGAAAATCTGCCTTCCTTCTCATTATCAATCAAGTGTTAAGAGAAAGTTATCCTGGCTCTTTTAACAGGCAGATGGTCAGTAACACAGAAAGGAGCTACTTGTGTATAAATGCCTGATTAAGTCAGATAATGAGATATTAGGATAATACAAAATGAGACCGCCATGTGTAGAAAAGTAGTGGGGAAGTGAGAGGACATCATTTTTGTGTATTGAAAGCGCACGTCTTGCTAAGTGATTCAGCTGAGAAGTAGTAATAATGACTGTTATGGCAATGTGATTATTTAGGTAACAATCAATTAAAAACTAATGAATGAGTTTGATAAATCAAGATTTTATTGAGAAATCTATCTTGTTGACAGACTTTTCTAGAGACTTTTTTGATCCAATTTTACGTACTAATCAAGATTTGAAAACACATTTTAACTGTATAACATGCAATACCTTTTTGTTTTGCACAAACCATGCCACATTGGAGGTGTAACGTAACAGATCAATTAGTATTCACCCAGGCAACAGTGTAAACAAGACTAAAATAACAATAAAAGTGTTCTGTACTAGGTAGATTTCTTTTGCTGCTTACAACAAGATATTGCGAATGATGCGATGGAGAGTGTTTCTCAAACGTATAAATCCAGGCATAGAATTTCCCTAATGAGCCAATATGTCCTTGAACCCTCTGAAGCCAGGATTGCTTTGAATCCACAGCACCCAGAGGAAAGAAATATGGTCCTTTTTGAAGAGTGCGAAAAATGCTGATTATGATCTGAAACAGCAACACACTCTCTTGCTCTCTTTGTTCTTGTACCTGTGTGTGTGTGTAAGCATGTATTTAGTAAGAAGGCCTTTGACTAGTCCTGGGCGGTATGGCCAAAAATTCATATCACGCTATTTAACCTTTACTATTTATTTTATGTAATCCTGTGGGGCGAAACGTGAACGGAAATTTGCATACCTCTAATAATCATTTGGGATGTGTTACTTAAATTCTTTATGTTAATTATTGTACCTGCATTATTGCCTCTGACACTGTCCTCACCATCCTCATTGCTGTTCAAAGTTCATTCAACCTCTAGTTAGTTTGTCTTATTGTCACAATTCAGGTTTTTCTTTGTATTCGTATTAGTATTGTTAACAAACACTGCGCATGATCAAACTGTTCTCTCATTGGTCTTATTTGATAGCAGCTATATATTGGCTCTGGATGTAGAAGTGGGTGCGCGGCTTAAAACCTTTGGGAATTGCTCAGTCAAAACAACATATTTTGAGGCATTTTTCAACCTAACAAACATTTATACTTTTTTGTGACATTTTTCTTTTAATTCTCAAAAGTAAACTCATGAGGTAAATGGACCAAAACTCACTAGCTTTGGTGTCTATTAGACTACTGTCTCATTTTCAGAAGTATAAGTTCAGGTCTCTAGTCGTCCTCTGAATGTAACTAATGAACCTCAAAGTTAAAAGAAACTCTTAAAAATATTGAATGCAAGCTAAAAGTATTTAGTATCCACTGTAAAAAAAAGATCCTATTTTTACGGAAAATAACATTTTTACAGTAACTTTTCAGTTTTTTCAAATGATGTGCAAAACTTTAAAAATAAGGCGATTATCTGTAAATTAACAGTCCAACTGTAAATTTAAGTATTTTACTAAGTTTTTATAATTTATTTTATAATTGCAAATTTATAGGAAAATTTCATCACAATTTTACAAAGAAAACACATTTATTTTATAGATTTCGTCCTGTAGTATTATGATGAAACACCTTTAATAGAGAGTATTGCGTATATATACATATACATATACTTAAATACATATATAAATACATACATACGTTTTTCGCACTTCATTTGAATTGTTATTTGATCTTAATTTCACGGTTTTTGTTTGGCAGCCGCTGCTGCCAGTCATTTGACCTACTTTTTACGTTTTTTTAGTAATTCAGGCAGCATTAAAATACCAAACAAATGGTAGACAACTTTGAGATATCGAATAGGGCTCTGAAATGAGTCAAATGTATAAGTTTGCACTGCTATCCCCTTCGCGGCAATTTTTTTATACCCAAGTTGCATCTATTTGGCAACACAATTCAAGTTATGACTCCAGCTCTTGTATGTCAATGTTTATGTCTTTGCCATGTCCACCGAAAACCAGGTAAGACCCATCACGGTCCAAAGCCATCTAATGTGTGCAGACTTGTATTTGTGTGGGCAGGTGGGCAGGCGCGCGGGTGCGTGCGCATTATATTCATGAAATTCTCAACAAATTTCCGTAGGGTCACCTATCTTGATACTTTTAAATATGCACGGTCACACACACACACACACACACAGCCACGCCAGAAGATGCGCAAACTCACACTCCAGTCTAACATTTCTAATGAATCCACTTTCAAAGCACAAATGGAAATTTTAGAAGCGATCAGCATTTTGCAGCCTGGCAGAAATAAATGAGGAAGACCATAAATAGTCATGCAGTTGCATCTGAAAGGGTAATTGTTAAGTAATGGTATGCGTTGTGAGCACTACTTTGCTTCTTCCTAGAAAAAGAGGGCTGGAGCTGGTGGCCACAATGTGTTAGGGAGTACAGAACATGTTTGAACTGCAACTAGCGGAAAAGAAGGACGGGTAGTAAATAGAAGGATCCATTTATGGTCTTTACGTTTTTATTGATAACCATGAATCTTCTGTATTTTTTGATTTTCTACACAATCAATTAATCCACAGTTACTCCGACCACATGAATAGAAATTAAAAAAAAAACAGTTTGAAATTTTAAATACACATATGGAAACTACAGCCATAATAAACCTCTGCACGCCGCATGTTAACTCATCAACGTGGAAAACAAACAAAGTCAGAACACATTGCAGAAGTTAAAACTATTGGAGTCAGTCAAAGAGAAGCAATCTTTGGCAACATTATGCTTGAACAGGTGGACCATTCAACATGAACCACTCATGTATTTGATACGTCACGTCATGTAGCATTAGCTATACATGAAACACAAACAGATACTTTTTCTGCTCTGGTGAGTCATGATAAATGTGATATGGATTGTTAACTTGATGGCAATATAAGAATTAAGAGAAAATGAGAAAGACAACTAGTTAGTACGTTTTTAAGACCTAAAACCCATTAACGCCATTTGGCCCTAAGTCAAACCCCTGGATGTGTCCAAGTGCTATTCATACCTTTTGTCATCGATAATTGAATGTATATAGACACATGATTATTCACTTCCCTGTACATGCAGACATTCACTTGCATGCAATCATTTTGGAATAGCATTTAACAGTGTTGGTTCTGGAATAAGGCTGATCCAGCTTGCAAATAAATCTCACAAAAAGAATCTTGTAAAATCCTAAAATGTCCTTCAAAGCAGCCAGAGATAAATCACCCTTTAAGGGATTACAGTCCATCAGCGCATAAGCTTAGTGCCCTTAGCAACCAGTCTCTCATTTGAGTGGCCCTGAGATACTTAATGTATCAAAAATTGTTTTTTAAAATCGATGTATTTTCAGTTAGTACCTTGCCAAATTTACAAACAGACCCAAATTGCAAGTTAAGGAACAGTACTACTGGTAGAATAATGCTTTCACTTGCAAATTGACCCGGCATGCTCCAAAACAATCAAATGCACAAATTGTGGGCTTTGGATCGCAATACTGGTACTGCAGTCTCTGCAGTCTCTGTTATCTAAAAAGAAACTTTTATTTTTTTTGAAGATCTCTTCTTGAAGAAAAAGGAAGCATGAAAAGCGAAAACCGTATTGATGTAATGAATAATCTTGGCATTCTCTTTTTTTGTAAGAATGAACATTCACAATTCAGCCCTTGAGCTAACACGATTTGACTGAGCATATCTATAAGTGTCTGCCCACACAATGATGCATGCGCCCTTGGATTGAACCAGAAAAAATACTTTCCTAGTATGCGGAAAGTATTTCCTTTCCTGCAAATGATTTCAGAAATATAAAAACCAATATGCATTGGAAGAAACCACAATGTCCATTAGATCACCAATGTTTAACCAAAACTCTAAAATTGTATCTTTGTTTATTTCACCCAGTACAATTGATCCGTAACAATCCACCCGTTCCAGTTCCACACAGCAGATATCGACAAACGGATTGGGAGTGGTCGCACTGCTATAGTTAAATGTTTTTGAAACACAACTAATTCCCAAAGCTCAATTTTCCCCTAAAATCAAATTTTAACCGTGTTTGACCTATATTTTGATGGTGTTTTGCTATGTTGAGCTTATCGCGTGGAAACCCATTCGTGTCACGCTGGGTGTTAAAATCAGATTTGTCTTGTTGCTTATGTCTAAATCCAGCCTGGAGCGGTTATGGGCTTTTCTTCTTTGGCCACCCCAGTGTCCAATTATACTCCTCCCAGTACTAGTACCGTTCCAGGGAGCAGGCAAATAGTGGGTTAGTGGGATGGGAGTCTAATAGAATCTTTTTCTTTCTTTTGGAGCTCTGTAGTTGACAGTGTCTTTTAACATATATATGTACATTTTGTGTGCTACATTAGGTAGTTCAAACCAAAGCAGCCTGATAATGAAGGTCCTGCAATAAAAACTACTTTAATGAAGCTTCTAATGTTAACTTTTAAATTCTATTATTTTTTAAATTGCTTTACAGATGTGGTGATATAGAACTTTATCGTAATCTTGTGTTGAAGTTTGTCCTGACGCCTACCCTAAGTGATGTAAATTGGGTGTACATACAAAATAAATCTGTGTTGATGGCATGGAGCAGAACATCTTATCAATTGACAGGAGGACAAAGAGAAAGAAAACACTTTGTTTCTGTGTGGGGTCCTTTGCATAATGTTGACACTTTTGTGAGCCGTTCAGTCGCAAACAGGAATAGATGTTGAGGAGCTGCCCCTAGCGATTACATTGCAGGTGGCTGCCGTCTGCAGCCTTCCCCACTAAAATACTGCACCATTTTCAAAGACAAATTAAACCATGTGGCACTTTGCCGCGAAAAGTTTTGAGTTTGAAGAACACTAAATTTACCTGTAATAAAGTAAAAACTTAAGAAAAACATATTTTTGAAGCGAATATTAAACTTCATCCCCCAGGTTCCAGCAGACACCCGGAGAAATATTCATGCTCAAAGGGTTAAAGGTAGTGAGATGCAAAGTTGACCTGTCAGTTCAGATTGCTTAATACTGTATTAGGTTGATCTAGATGTACCAAACAAACTGGCAACCAAGTGCATGTGTGTGTGTGTGTGTGTGTGCCATCTGCTTTCTTAAACAGACCTAAACAGGCCAAAAAGCTAAGGATGACTGCCTGAGGGGCCCAGTCTGTGCTGCAAGTGATGGACTGTGGATCTGTTGTGATCAGTCGCTGTGGAGCTGGGAATCTCTGATGATGCAACATCTCCAGGAGAACAGGGCACCCTTCTAATTATCGTTCAACAGTACCTGATACAGCTGATATTTCTACTGCTATCATACTCATGTTGTAATTTGTTGAGAAGCACAATTATTCTGGTTGAAAAAGGACCGGTGTGAACATGTAAGTTACAGAATTAATCTCATTCAGTATGTTCCAGGACGCACACAACCGCTCCAAGCAACCCCGATTAATCCGGTCACACATGTTTAATCTCCTGCAGAATGATTTTACACCCAAATTGTTTTCTTTTACTCCGGCTTTCTTTTTCTTGCATCACTTTTTTTCTCAATTCCTGTCACTCCGTCACACGCTGTGTGAAACATCAACTGTCTTCTTCAATTTCCAAACTGACAAATCACTAATTATTCTTCCAGAACCTTCTCTCTTTACCTCACAAACAAGCACCCACACACACACACACACACACATACACAAATAAACACAACTTCCCTGGTTGTTGTCACTGTGTGCTCATGCATATTCATGTGAAGCCCTGCGGTTGATTGCGCCCGTTTATGACATTGCGAAAACTTTTTTCCTCTCTCTGTCTCACTTGGAAAGTAATGAACGCAAAGCTAAAAACATGCGCACACACATGAATTTTCTCAACTAGAAGTGATAAAAGGCCCTAGAAAGTTCATAGTCCCCAGTGTGTAAAGATACTTATTGATTTGGAAGTATAAAAAAAGTTGGCCAGTCCAGTTTACTTTAAGAACAATCTCTTAATCAAACCAGTTATCTCACTTCTGAACTCGGAAAAAGTCATTCATGTATTCATCTTTTCAAGACTTGATTACTGTAATTCTCTTCACTCTTGGCTGCAGCTGGTTCAGAACTCCACAGATTGTCCCTCTTTTTAAAATACAACATCAAATCAACACAAACTTGGCTTCACTGGTTTGTTTTAGAAATTATTTTAATATTTTACTGATCACTTTTGAAGCACAAAAGATTTGGAGGAAATGTTGACCCGCTTTAACCAAGCTGACCGCCCCAGATTCTCCACTTCCGGCTGCTCCGAAGTTCCCAGCTGACAAGTAAAGGCGTGCGTGTGAGGGCTCTATCAGGAAACCTTTTTTTATTTACCTCAGTTTTTAGAGTGATTCCGTTTTTACTTTGCCAATCATATCTCTTCTCCCAGGTTTCCTGACTTCCCCTGCCCTCATGTCTTCCTAGTGTGCTGATTGCAGCTGCCTTACTGATTGTGTGCACCTGTGTCTTGTTGATTCACCCTCCCCGTGTGTGTGTGTGAGTGTGTGTGTGTGAGTGTGTGTTAAGCGGCGTGCTCTTTGTTGTTTAATGGCCGTTTGTCTTGTAACGTCCGATCCCAAACAGCACCTTTTACACTCTCACGGAGATGGAGAAAATAAAAGCACATGCAATAAGATGATCTTTTTATTAGATGAAAATACCTCTCATTTTATGAGGAAAGAGCCTGAAACTCTCACACTTAAGTCAGGGTTTACAGTGGAGATTGAGATTGGGCCTAAATCTGACCTTACCTTCCACCAATTTTGTGTAGTAAACCTTGCTTGTCCTCAACTGTGGCTAAAGAATAAAACCCAACTCTGATTTGACATCAGTGTCCTAAGTCGTGCACTTGAGTCCGTCAGGTGTTGTTCTTCATAGGCCGAGCTTCTTTTTTTTAAATTTCTTACTTGGTTTATTTTAATCATATTGAAAATCTCCTCCCCGTTGTATCTATTATGTACAGTTGGTTAACCTATTGTTCAGCTTTGTTGTGCCATGCTGTTGAGCCTTCTGTTGTTATTACTACCTTGCTTTTGCTGCTGTGTCTGTCAAAGCACTTTGAAAACTTTGTTTTTAAAAAAAGGTTCCACGAATAAAAACTGAAACTGAAAATTTCCTTTTTGCAATTTGTTAAAAAGTTCAAGTTTGAACAAACCTCTGAAACATTTTACTGTTTTGATTCAATAGTAAGAAAAAATACTACAATATTATATTGTGTCTTATTTTAATCTTTAAAGATGGTTACTAAGCAACCAAATAATTGCTGTAATATGCAATCTAGCATGAATCAGGCAGCAGATTCTTTTGTAAAAGGAAATCTTTTTTTCATTTCTCTAATAATAGCACCTTATCTCGAGGACCTCAGTTTCTCAATGCTCCTCTGCCTCCCTCATCATCTCCCCCCCCTCTTGTTTTTCGACGGCTCACCTGAGGATAATCGTATGAATGACTCTCATATTTCATTCTGTGTCACTTCTCCTGGGAGGGGAATCACAGGAACCACCTCTGTGATAGGACTCAGCCTCCTCACAAGCTCAGGTGCAGGAGACTCTGCCACTTTTGTTTTTCAAGTTGCCTGTAAGTGTTTGGTTGTGCATTCATTTACGGCTCCAGCTAGCACACAGCGCAGGCACTTGGCTGCTCCACGCATTCATGCAGGGAAAGTGTGAAACACGCAGCCTCACGTCTTTATTATTTTCTGTCAAAAAAATGTTTTGTCACTTCTTTCATAGACTGAACTGAATGCAATTTGATTTTCAGGTGCAACAGAACATTATCTTGCTAAATGGGACATAACCTGTCTCACTATCACTCTCTTTATCTCTCACAGGCGCGTACCAACCTTGACGGCTTGCGGTGAGTCATTATGCTCAGGTTGGGTGGTCCGCTGTCAAGACTTTGTTTTCAAAAGGTTTTCCAGGAAGAAAAAAAAACAGCCATCGCGTACGCATCCGCCAGCACACACACACACACACACACACACAGTCAAACCGTCTGTCGTGACAGAGATAATGAGATTGAATTGAATCGTAAATGGGCACACACTGAGGGATGTAGTAGAAAGTAGAGAAAACTGGATAGAATTTTGCCTGATAGATAGATATTCAGCCGGCAAAAGTGGATTTACTCTTCTTTGGCCTCCAATTCTCATCCAATCTTCGAGCACTACACATCCCTCATCTCCTCATTCGCTCTGTCGCTCTCCATTTCTCTCCCAATCTTCTTTGTACTCATTCGACTCCAGCAGTGTTCCATCAAGTGCACACACGCGGCGAAAAAGAGTACAATTCCTATCCGCGTGATCCTGAATTACAGCTGTGTAACAATTGTCTGATAACCAAGAGATTAAATTCCACAAAGGGATACTTAGACTAAATCTAGCTATTTCCAACTTGTGAATCTTGGTTCACAAAACAATGATATTAAAATGATAGAAAGTGAGCCTGCTTTGCTGACAATTTCGCGGAAACAATAGGCCATGCATGTACAGTCACAAACTAGGTCATCCAACATGTATATGCTTCATCAACGACAATAGTGGTGGTGCCATATTCTACTGTTTATTTCCTTTTATTATTTGTAAGTCAGTCTGGAAAAATCTAGTTGGGAATGATTTGTGAACCAGACGCAGCATAATGTCCATACATGCTGTTTGCCTGTGATACCTTGATGATTAAAAATTAACTAAATAAATGGAAGTCCTGCAGGAATTCTGAAAAAAATCAATCACAAAATTTCAACAAAGCTTGTTAAACACTTGACGAATGCATCAAAACAAGGACTTGCAACGGATTTAGCATCCAAGGGTATACTGTCCAACCTTTTTTCAAGAATTTTTTCAATCAAACCCACTTGAAAACAAGATAAAGGCTCAAGGCTTCATTCAAATATTACATTTATATTCATTGTGCAATACATACTGTGTTCCAATGTCAACACTTAACCTGCATAGTTATGTTCATTATTGTGTTCTGTACATTTGTGTCTGGGGAGATTATGCAAGCAAGATTTTTTAATATATGATGACAAGCCGCTCATATTAATGTATGAGTCATATGCTCCTTGCTATTTCGGTCCCAACTGTGTGTGTGTGTGTCTGTGTGTGTGTAGTTGGCAAAAGTTCCACTTGCCATCTCATTGATCTCCATATTGTAGAATAAACAAGAGAAGAGTACACTCACTCCATCAAAATCAACTCATTATTATAATATACATATTTTGAGAAAACCAACAAGAGATTTACATTCTTAAGGTGCAGAGGAAGACATACTGCTTCTGCTATAATATAATATAATCTGCAGAAAAGGTTTAAAATGCTCAGTCTCACTAACTAACTATTCTGTCACTTTTACCAAACAACTGTGACCACAATTCCTTAGGCAAGCTAAAGTTCATGAGATCTTTTGCATCCCAGCGTTGGAAATGCCTGTTTAAAGAGGCAGTTAATGCAAAACTATTCACAATATATGATTAAGAAAGAGATGTAAAGATGAACAGTGATAGTAGCAAGGACATGTTAGTGTGTGAGAGAAGAAGAAAGTGAGATAATCACAAAGGTTTGAGGTAAGGACACACACACACACAACATGTAGAGGGGTTAAAAGGTACAAAGACAAGACGCAGCATAGGACAAGGTGACAGTTATAAGGAAGAGGTTTCTTTAAGACAAGATCCGTTTGTGTGCATTCAGAGGAGAAGGAGGGGTTAATGAGAACAGTTTCATGGAAAACGTTGGTTTAGTTGGAGATGTTTGTGGGAAGAAACAAAAGATTGACTCAATGGGGGCAATTATAGCGAGGCAAAAGTGCAGATGTTCTCTATGCTTCTTAAAATATGTGTCCTTAATTCTTCACTGTCATATGTTGGAAAATGTTTTGTGGCGAGGCTCTGTGTAGAGAGGCCGCACAAATGTTGGAGAGGTATAGGTGAACCTCCTGAAGAGAGGAGCTGGAAGCTGATCTGCCTAATCAGACTTTCTGTTAATATTTTACTATGCGGGACAGTCTGGCCGCTCTCTGTCAGTCAATTTGTCCATATTTCTGTCCGTTTGACTCATACAGAACTGCAACAAAGTGAATAGAGGACTATAATCCACACAATCTACTGGTAATTTGCTCGGGCTAAAATTGCCATTTACTTTAGTATTCAAGGAGATTGGGTTTCTAGCCCTGTATTCAAGTGTGCAAGAGCTGGAAGGGTGCTTGGAATGAAAAAGCAATTACCAGCTATCATGACTATAGTACGTTTAATACTGACAGGGATCCCCAAGACCGGTTCAGATTCTCCACATATTGATTTAAACAACGATCGGTGTACAGCTCTTTTGCCCCCCTTCCATGATACAGAGATTAGGAATGTAACGCTAAACGAATAATGTGGTGAGGATTCACTATCAGAAACACGTTGCGATGCATTCCAAAACAAGAACAATATTCAGTGAGCGCAATGATATTAACTTCAGAAAATGTATTTCAAGTTCTTATTCCAGATTTCAACAATAAAGTCAGGACTATTTGATAGCATCAAACTATGCCGCTCCACAAGTATCTGTTTTGGACGTATCAGGGACGAATGTGGTCAGTTTTCCGTTCATTACATGCATACAGTATTTTAAATTTAACGTCAAACGTACAGTGGGTCTGCTTGATTTGGGGTGCACAACAAAACTCTGTGGCTTTGACTACAAGTACAATACTTGGTTGGGCTTCGGTAAAGATCGTAGTTTGTATGTCAAGTCAGGTTCTCTGTCTAATTATGACTCTAATAAGTTGACATTTAAGTGAGGGGTAGGCATCCACATTTCATGCTACATTTACTTTATATATAAATAAATAAATATATATATATATATATATATATATATATATATATATATATATATATATATATATATATATATATAACGGTCGTGAACCGTTTACTCTTCCCTATGAATGCAGCCAAGTACATTGATTCGGCCAAACTGACCCACAGTTGCAAAGTGTTTGGAATTGCTGCAAAACATCTATTACACAGTTGGGTGTTTCAGCCAAGCAGAATAATACAAAACACCTTCCAGACGGGTCAATAGTTTCCATAATGCATGGCTTTCCAACTACTATTGATTGTAATAGCAACTCTTAACTAGAAACCTGTTTAAAAATATTTAATATTTGTAGAGAAAATGAATGCACATGCACCTGTCGGGGTCGAATGTACATGCGTTATGACGTGTCCCTTTTATGACTGTCAGGAGCAATTAAAATGTAAAAAAATGTTCTGCTTCGTTGTGGATTATGAAATAGTGTGAGTACATGACACGACACACACACACACACGCACAGCCAGAAGATTTACAAACATGCAATTTAAGTGCGCACAATGGAAGCACACAAAAACACAGGAATTTTGACACATCACAGTGAGACGCTGTCATGCATCCGGCTTTGTCTGTCACTTGAAGCAGTTAATCTCTTCAGTGCGTTTGAGCAGAAAGTCTTTGTAATTCACTTTGCTACAACACTCAGTGGAAACATCAGAAACGGCATTCCAACAACAGCTGATGTCTTTGGATCTTCCCTGTTGACATTGTTTTCTTCTTCTAAAAAAGGCGTGTTGTTGTTATTGAGTCCGTCTGTAACCGTAACGGTACAGTGTGTTATTTAAAAAAAGAAAAACATGTGGAAATACAAATGGTTGGATGTCACTAATGGTAATGGCCAAGCAATTCTTTTGTCAGCTTTCGTACATGTAATTACAATTGTCTCATTTCCACAGCTCTACAAACCGATGCCTTTTTCAGAGCAGCTTTTCCGATCACGGCTGCCAGACCGAATGTCGTCCCTGGAAGCCAGAGAGCGAATCTCACTCAGACACGCATAGTCTCCTGTTTAGCCTCACCAGCGCCATCGGTGGTAAAATAGGTACGATATGCACTATGTGTGAAGTACTTTTTCATCTATTCGTTACATACGGCTTCTGTTTTTTAATCAAAACTCATTGATAAAAATGGATTGGACAAAATAATAGAAAATCCTCTCAATATATTGCAAACAAAGCATCACCAGCTGCAGATTGGAAAATGAACAGACATTTAGAGTAAGTGAGCACCTCTCATAAACAAGCCTGAATATCATAGCCTTCATGAAGCAAATAATTACTGCAAAGCTGAATTCATTACACAGCAACTAGGTGTTACAAACTGCCAGTGTATAATTAGTGTGGTGGAATTGTTGATTTGGTATCCATGGGCCAAAAACCTGGCTGTGATGGAATACACTTTCTGGTTTACTGGTCTCATTCCAGTCCCCCACGGCCCCTTAAAAGATATGACTATCCTGCCAGTCCTATACCTACTTATTTCATTCATTAGTTTTAGTTATTAGTTTCCCAATGGACAATTGAATAGTTGGCTTTGTTTATGTGATGAGTGACCACAGATACCAAGTGATACAAAAGGCAGTCAAATGATGGCCGTCAGAGCAAATTTTGTAATCTACCCATTTCAAATTATTCATCAAAAACAATTTAAATCGCAATGCCACCTCTGGAGACCTTTGAGAAAAAAGAAATGCTCAAACTGACTAAGTTAACACTTCTGCATCATCATTTTTAGCTACTGCTGCCAAAGCTTTTGGCAGACACTATATCTGTGTTTATGGCTCTCTCAGCATATCCTCTATATCTCGTTCAAACGTAAAAAACCTGCCAAAGCCCAGAGCTACACATAGAGGTCAGACAGTGGACTTAGTTGTTCCTGTATCTGAGCCTAACAGGCATGAATAAATGGCAGCCCAGAAGTCAGAGGCAGGATGAATGGTATGTAAGAATGTTATAGATCTTAATAAAACAACGTTAAGAAACCACTGATAATCCAAGCGCATTTCCTGACTAAACTTTCAGAATCGGCCCGTTATCCGACTGACTTCTCCCCCCCCCTGGCAATACAAGGCCTCGTCCACACCGCTTCTCTCCCGACACGTCGTCCCTGCTTGTCCTTTTGGACCCACTCCTTGATGAGGAGATGAGGTCCAGGTGTGTCTCCTGGCACACCGGATCACCCTTCCCCTGATGGATTGGGTGGACGCCCGCCACATTCCGCCTTTCAGCCTTTTATTTCCTCAGTCACAAACTTTAATTAAAGCGCAAACATGAAACTGAAATGACAAAAAAATAAAGACTTAACAAGTAAAAAATACGGCTCTTGTTGCTCCGTGATACGACGTCGTCAATACAAGACAACGACTATAGTCAGCGGGCAAACTAGCGTGCATCTACTTGGAAACTCATAAATTGTAGTCTTTTTTTATTTGAAACAAACGTATGCATTTTGGATTAGGTAGCGAGAAATATATAACTTTGAGTGAATATTCTGTATTAATGAGAGAGCTAACGTGTTCATGTTGGGTTTTCTATAAAAACACATGATTGCACCTAAACTTGCCTTAAAAAAGTCACTTACTTACATATTTTACCACTTGTTCATTGACCCCAAACAAATGATTCCAAATGAATACCATGATCAGCAAAGAACATGGGAAATTCAGATATTTTTACTCATTGCATATGAAATATTGGTCTCACTGTAATGTCTGATTCACTTCATCACCATAGCACTCCAATAATAATGATTGGGTTCATAGCTGAGAAGCAGAGTAGTCTGGCAAACCCAAGTGGGGCGATGCCTGCAACTCTGCTCTGAACAGTGCAAAATCACAGCGAACTACAGATGTGATGTGATGGGATTATCAATAATGTATCAAGTTTTTGACAACACAATGTAATGCAGATGCATTGGAAAATAGTTTAATATGTTGTGTACGCGCTATAAGTTTCACATGGTTACATTTATTTGGTCTACGTCTATCTTGCAGTCAGAGTTCCCATCTCGTCAGTGTAGCCTGTTCATATCGGTCAAACTGACAAAAGCTGGACGAAACCCAGAGCTAATGTTGTCATGGAGATGTCAGGGAGATGACCCAGTTTTTTTCCAGAACTGAGATGAAGAGAAGAATGTGTCAGGGAGGCACTGTTGTAGGAAAGAAACCAAAAGCAGTGTCACTTCCTTACATTGTCTCTGATCACTATGTGCCTTTTGAAAAAGTACAAAAGCCGATTACCATGTCTCTGTATGATTACACCGCACTCCAAAAATGGCTGCTGACGCTGTGATTCATCTGGATTCAGGCCAGTTTAATCCATTTGTACGGAGACCACCCGAGTGCTTCCAGACTACAGCCAATGGGCTGTATCGCGACCAGACTACAACATCCCCTCTTACGGAAGAGTCACATGATATTAACATTGACTGGAAAGAGGCAACATGCTACATTTAGGTTGAGGGTGATATTTTTAGCATGAAGCTGAACCCGTTGTTTTTACACAGTTCATGAGTTATCAACCCGTTCTGGTTATGACATTGTATCCGGTGGCAGCTTGGCCATTCAAAGTAGATGCAGATGACTTGAACTTGAACTTTTTAACTTTAAAGCGCATTTTGAATCTTCGAGTCCACAGCCACTTAGCGTTTCCGGCTTCTTCTTGCCTTGACATTCCGTCTTAGATGCAAAACTCTGGGGAAAGACATTCAAGGCTAATAAAATTGAATGAAAGAAGAAAGACGGGAGACAAATGAAGTCGAAATAGTAGCTCCCATGAATTTCAATGTCAGCTCCCATGAGGCTCCTACACGTTTCCGCCCTCTTCCCACGTGTTTTTCCCCGATTGTCTTATTTCCTTCTGCTTTCCTTTCATAGACAAGAGATGAAGTGTTTACGCTTATAAAGCAAAATTCAAAGCCATTAGTGTCTATCTCCCGTACCGCATGTGGGCATGTGTGTTTTATTTTTTGGTTGATAACCTCCATCCTAAGACTGAACCTCCATGCATCATTCCCTTACTCAAATTTCCACGTTAATTGTTAAGGCAGAAAGTGATGTCCCCCTCTCTCTCCCCCTCTCTCTCTCTCCAGGGAGAGCAGTGTGTGAGAATCAGGTCTCTCAGCAGACGTGTTGTGGGTATTTTCGCTCCTATAATTTGGGGCTTTACAGCAGGCAGAGAGAGAGAGAGAGACGATGGGATGGTGGGCCAGGACAGTATATGTCTGCTTCTGTGTTTCAGACTGACAAAAAGAGACAGACAGGGTGAAAGAGAGCACGAGAACGTGCCAAGACACACAGGCTTTTGGTGGGGACACCATCTGGCTATGGGCTCAAAAACTCATCAAGCATGACTGCTGGAAAATCAACAAAACATGCATGCAAGGTGCAGACACACACACACACACACACACACCATCAAATGCAATAATCAATGGTAATGGTCATTTATCGGATTGGGTTTTCTAAAGGATTGTGCAAATTGCTCTGCATATGAGCTTTTATGACATTTTATGTTAGTTTTGTGTTGCTATGAAACATTATATTCAATTTAGGTGTCTGGGTATGTCGGGATCTACCTATGACTTTGTTTATTGCAATAGCAAAAAGGAGAGTACATTTTTATGAATGCACATTGATGCAAGTTTGTTTGGTCTTGAGAAATCTGCAAGTGGCAGAACCAGATTTACGCATTTTGCAGCTCACTAGCTCTTTAACATATGATGCAGAGTAGGCCTTTGCCATGCTATGTAACACATTCCCACTGTCTGTTTTCTAGGTTTGGGTTTTAACAGACCACATGGATCTGCTTTTGAATATTCTGATGGAACTATTCTTCAAGTTTCAAGCTCATGATAGTATCTACAGTGAAAAAGATGACACTATAAAGCTGTCCTTAATGTTCTCATGATACAATGACACTGATATTCTTCATCTCAATGTCTCAAATGTGTGTGTTTGAACATGAGAGATTTATATATTTGGATGATCTTTTGTCCTGTTCTTTATTTGCACTGTTGGGCCAATTGCTTAGACGTACCATATTAAACACAAGCAGCATCATGCACTTCACCAGAAATAAAACTATTTCTGCAGCCCAATATTTGCATTTACTAATCCAATGAGAATCTGCTCCAACATTATGAATGTATAATACTTGCATTGATATTAAAACGAAGCACATGGGGATTAAGCTAATTTCCACTAACAATTTTTTCTTTGCTTCAATGGCCCAGAAAATAAATCTTTAGTGCTGTTAAAAATGAGAGCATTGCCCAAATTGAATGCAAACATTAATAGATCTTTTCAGTTATTTTCCCCCAAGTGAAAGTTTTCCTCAGCCGCTGCTTCTTAAGGCCAAGTCCAGTTTACATTCTTACTCTGGAAACACAGTGAACCACGAAAGAAAACTTTTAAACCACAGGCCAGATGCCTATTTTTTACACAATTCCCTTTTGAGCAGTGGCGTCAAACTAATTTCTGCTAAGGGGCCGCATGCTGCCTACTTTGATCTCAAGTGGGCCAGACCAGTAAAGTCAAAGCACAATAACGCATACATAACAATGATATTATTAACAATGATATTTCTCTATGTTTATTAAATTCCTGGTTTTGGTTTTTCAATGGTAAAGCCTATTTTATGGTCTTTATACAACAAGTGTTGTAGCAACAAGACTGTTGTTTGAATGCTAGCTCTATGACCGGCAAAAGAGTTTCTTTATGCTCCACTTACAAGCTTACAACAGGTCCCAGTATGACAGTAACTTTCATATTTATAACATTTATTTGGCAGTTAATACAGTTGGTAAAAAAACCTTACTGCATCATACATAATGAAAGATACTCATTTGCATAGTACTTGCAAAGGAAGGAGGAGGCTGGTCCATGCCGGGGCATGCCAGTACTGACTTTGGTACATGCTGCTGCATACAATGAGATACGATATGTCAAACTAACGATTGATGCTTTTCCTCCAGTGAGATGCTTATAAGGATACAAAATATATTCACCTGAGCAAGGTACACGCTATTCTGAATTGAAAAAAAACATTTCTTTCAGCATGCAGTATAAAACAAGCTATGTTTACACACCGTTCCTCACAATATCTTGACTGAATCAATCTTTGTTTGCCAGTGTGGAATGCAATACAACTAAGACCAAGTCACACCCCCGTGGCCACGTATCTGGCAGTCACAAGCGCACAGGCAGCGCAGAGACACACTGATATGAAAGCAGTCGGCCAAACAGGCCATCAGGTGGAGAGACTGGCAGGCAGCCGGCTGGGGATGGAAGTGGAACAGCCGAAAAGGCCAACCAGCGTTCAGACGTATTGACTCACAAGCAGTCAGGCAGACTGTCGGGTGGAGGGACGGGGCACTGATGGAGAGGGAATTATTTGACTGTGCTTCCCTTGTGGGCCACAAAGGACTTAGGCAGATGGCATGAGGTATGTCATTGAGTTTCAAATAGTGACAGCTAAAGGAGGAGGACCAAGGTTAAAAATGGACATTGGCTAGAAGGTTGATTAAGTGTTTATCGCGATTTATAATTGTATGTTGTTTGGCATTTTTATGATAGAAGGTGCTCGAATTCGTATTTTGCTATACACAACATCCTGGTACCTTAATGCATTATATATGTGTATACTGTATACAGCTTGTTTCAAGTTTGTAGTGGACCAAGAGAGATGTGGAATAATCTGCAAATAGTCCCGTTATAATTCAAAGACGAGTCAGCACTCGATATCTTGTTGAATAAGTGGCTTTGGAACTTACAGCAGGGTAAACAGCGACTATATGTACAGGTTTTAGCAGTTCAAGTTGGGCCTTCAAAATCAAATTGATATCCTTATTTTTGCCAACCAGTGTTTCATTATGTAACGATAATAACATTTTAGACACACAAATAGTTATCAAAAAAGGTTTGTCCGTTGAATGATCTCCACACTAAGTGCTGTACCACATACTGTAAGCTTAAGTGAATAAATTGTATCCCTCTGCTGGGAAAGGCTGTACGAGGGCATCTTCTGACTCTTTTCCTTGCAGCGCGTGTTTATGCCTGAGCAGTGCTGACAGTCATTTCTCTCCCCGTTGGCCACAGAGCTGCTTGATGTCCGCGATGACGAAGTCGTCACCGATGTCCCTTCATCTTTCAGTGATGGCCTCAAAAAGGTCAGCGATGACGGAGTGGACTTTAAGACGCCATTACGACGTCGAAACATATCAGTCAAACATTATGACTTGACAAATGTGTACTTTTACTGCCCTTTTTGTTATCAACATCAGGAATGTCTTCCACAATGACAGACACGCCGAGTAACAAGGATGAGTCACAAGCTTTCCTTAAACAGCCCCGACAGAGTTAGGGTTTGCACAACCAAACACGTAGAATCTTTTTATATAGCATTTTCTGTTTATTACTGGCAGGAGATCTACGACGGAGTCCTCCCTCAGTGGGTTAATGTCATTATTGCCCCCCTGGTAGAACTGGCAACTTGTCAGTAAAACACAATAAAGAATACATAATTGTGTGATTACAGGTTAGATGCTAATGGCAAAAGCAGGCAGAATGTACACTTTATGTGATACTGCAAAAATTTGACATTGACAAAATGAAATTACTTTTTGTAACCAGAAAACCGACCCTAACCCAACATAACCTGTCCTGTAAGATGGATGAAGAGGTTGTAGTGGCCCCACGTCAGGTTGTGTGACATTATCTGACAGGCCTGAGTGACGGCAGTTTTATGGTCCACCAGCTGCTCCCTCACCCTCATTACCTAAACCTCCTGCTTGTGTATGTGTGTGTATGCAAGGTGTACTTGTGTGTTGTGGTACATGTGCTTGTTTATATTTGCTTCATTTCCTTAAAGAGAGCTTAAAATAAACCTCAAAAGAATCATTTGCATTGTAACACGCTTGCAATCATCATACCCATATTTGCTTACAAATGCATTCATTCATTTTTATGTTTGGTATGTGTTAGTGTGTGGTCTTTATTTTAATGTAGGACATGATTTGGGTTTCATGCAATATCACTGATTCTGAATTACCCACTTGGGAAATCAATTTAGAATATGAATAGAACAATCTCCATTCAGGTTTCCAACAACACTCCATATCCATTCATTGTAATTCATATTCAACCTGATGTTGAGATTCTCCTCAGATGGCCTCAATGGTTTAGCCTCTTTTATTTTACAAAATAAAAGAAATAGAATAAAGTGATGAATCTCAACAGGGGGTTATAAATGGATGAAATGTTTATTAATCTAATCCCAGAGCAGGATTATTTTAGAAATAATCCTAAAAGTCAGTGGACTGTGCGTGGGTTTATTGTGGACCAGCAAGGGCTTTGATCAGCATTCATATAACCCCTATAGATTTATTTCAAATACGTGGCCGCAGATTGAACCCAAAGCTAAGGTGGACCACTTTTTATACCCATAATAAACTAACATGAATGACACAAAAGTCCTGTTTAGTGTCATGAATGTGGCTACTTTCAGTCTGCTCAACTGTTGACAGACATCCTTCAGGATGCAAAACAGGCGTGTTGTGTCCACACTGAGAGCAAATATTACAAGAAAGTATAAGGCAAGTAGAAGAACAGCCCAATATCAAGGCTGTAAACGGCTGTAGTTATGGAACTTTTTCAGGTTGTGTGTTGCAAGCAGAGAACACAGTAGGGAGATTGCATCGTCCCACTGCAATCAGCCCCCTTCCTTGAATCGTGATACCGTGTCTCGGTTCGTGCTCGCTCTCTGCTCACAACACGGGCTTGTGTTGCCCGCTGGAGGCGAGGCAGGGGAAGGCACGCAAACAGAAGGGAAAGGATGAGGCGCTCCCTATTTGCCAGTCACTCCCTCCCTTCGCTCGCTGCAGCCGCGGCCACCCTCGTCGTCCACGGAGCAGGGAGCAGGGAGCCGGGAGAAGTATTGGCACGGCGCAAAGGCAGCAGCCCCAATGTATTACGGCCGTCAAAAAACTAACACCAGACAAAGCATGTGGCGTCAGTATGAAATATATACAAATAATAATTCTAAAAGAGCATGTCGAGAAAGTCGCTTTGCGCCTTAACCGTCATCGACAGGACCCTCCGACCGCGCGTACACACACACACACACACACACACACACACACACACACACATATTTAAAAATATGTTCATGTCTTTTTTCCCTCTTGACGCACGTGCACGCTCCCGAAAGCCGGAGCGCTCCTTACTTCACTCTCATTCCTCTCCTCCTCCCGGCAGCATCCAGAACCACAGCGGAAGCATCCCCATCACTCTTTGCCTCTCCTCCTCCTTTTTCTCTCTCACCACCAGACCTCTCTCCACTGCGTCTCTCACCCATTTGCTCCCCGCCCCCCTCCACCTACCCAGCTCGGTCCCTCTCACTCCTCTGACGCACGACAGGCAAACGGACCCAAGAAAGCGAGACACCCAAAAAAATAAGGGGGAAAAAAAGAAAAGTAAAGGGAGGAAAAAAGACAGCAGCTGACCCAGCCGTCATTATGATCCACAGGCTATTGGCACTTGGGCACAGGACAGAGACGCGGTCCTGAAACCAAGGGGAGGACACTCTCACCCGGCTACACTGCTGTTGAGTGCTCGCCCGGGGGACGGCAACGGCGGCGGCGGCGGAGGAGGAGGAGGAGGAGGAGGAGGAGGAGGAGGGAGGAAGAGGAAGCGGACGGGCACAAGTCAAGGGCTTGCATTTTAAGTAAACTGTTTATAAAAAAGACTAGGAAGAAAGGTAGAGAGTCAAAGTCACCCGAGAGCCGGAGAGGGAAAGATTGCATTCCCATCACGTCTTCAATCCTCTCTTTTGCCTCAGCCGCTGAGCGAGGGTGAGAGAAAGAGAGCGATAGAGGGAGTGAGAGAGAGAGAGAGAGAGAGAGAGACTGAGACAGAGGGAGGGAAAGAGAGAGCGAGATCTAACAAGATTCACACTTGTGCTCTTTTCCCCCCTGATGCTGTCCAACTGCGGTACGAAACTAAGGTGAGTGCTTAAGCTGTGTGTGCGTGTGTGTGTGTGTGCCAGTGCATGAGCGAATCCGGAGGGGGATCTTGTATGTAGATGTGTTTGGCGTGCGTATAAGTGTGCCCGCATTGCCATGGACTCCAAAAAAAGCGAGAGCGGGCGCTCTCCGTCCATCAAGGATAACGGATCGTGGGGATCCATTTGATTTGATTGATCAAAAGCGGTTTGTTCCCCATTCGCCTAGTTTCTCCTGCCAATGTCACGGCGAGAGGCGCGACTGCATTATGCTTGGCATGTATGTCAGCGAGCGCTGCCCCCCCCCCCCCCCCCCGCTGCTTCGACAGCGATGATATTTTTGGGGTGAATTTCAGAGGACGAGTGCAAGCTCCTTGACCGGGTTGGACAAGCTGGAGCTTTACGTGTGCCATCGTTTCTGAGTAACTTAGTTTTATATAAATGTAAGATGAATGGGTCGCATTGAGATCGCTACCTACGGGAAACAGCACTTTTACGTAAGTATATGTGGCCAACAGATGGGTTTTGATTGCGTGCGTCTCTCTTCTTCCTTCCTAAATGCACTCCGTGCTCCACTCTCTGATTTCTCCTGTTCCTCCTACGGCTCGGTCTACCCCCCTCGTTTCCTCTTATCTTCCTCACAGCCCGGCATTGGATGGTGAGATGGGACGCACCGGGCAATAACAGAACACATCGCTGGAGGATATGTGAAGTTGGAATCCCACTAAACTAAGTAGGTATACAGCACCCGATTCGATCCGCCCAGGGGAATATAACATGGCAACACTATTCGAATTGCTTTTAATGTCGTGTTTACTTTTTTGACATTGCATTTGCGCTTTTTGATCTATATCACGGAAGCCGAAATCAATAAATCCTGGAGGATTACGTACGCAGAGGGCAATACAAACAGGGATTTTCACAATGAGGAGATCGTGCTTAAGGAATTCTTTTTTTCTCCTTGGCGCATTTTACTGTCATGCCATTTTTGGGGGATTACAATATATTTTCTTTTTCCCTCTTTTTTCTTCTTTTTTTCCCCCGTGTCGCTGGGTTTTTGGTTTCAGCACCACGGACAGCGGCTGTGCTCACATCGGGCGAATCTCCTCTGGATTGCCAGGTCCCTCGTTTGAATGGACAGCACTGTGCGTGTTAGTGCGTGTAAAACAAATCACAGCCTTCAAATATATTCAGGGGCTGGGTGACACTTCGTACGGGTGGGATATTATCCCACTTCACACCATGGATATACCGAACGGACTCTTCTATGAGCCCGTCTTGATAGTATTACTATTATTTTTATTGTTGAAACAGTAGTATTTTGTAATATTATAATTTCCATTCTTCTTCTCCCGTCATACTCAATGGCATCACCACCAGAAGAAGTTGACTTGATGCCCCTCATCCCTTCCCCTCCCCCTCCCCCTCCCGAATGCATGGGGAATTTTGCCCAAGAATGTGGCGTGGGAGAATATCCTCGGCGTTTTCTGCAGGTTGCACTAGTGGCGGTTCTATACATTGATAAAACTACAGAATACTACCGGAATGTATGGAGGTGGCCAATAGACATCTCAATGGTGCCCACAGTTTGCAGACTTGTCTACTAATCTACTCATAATTGACTAAATAATGATACATGCAAACACAACTGATGATGGACAGTGTCCTTCAACGGAACTCGTATAGTAGGCCACATTAACAATTACTAATTGATAAGACTTCGATAGGTTCCTTGCAAGAGTTATTATTATTATTATATAAACAGTATGACAACATCCATTTACACCTTTTTTTAATTCTGAGCAAACGGTACCAAGTAACTTGATAAGTAACATTAACATGCTTTGGTTCTATTGTAATAATATAGAAAATACTCTGGCCGCCAGCTAAACCATTTGTGATGAATCCATGAAAAGCCATTTAAAGAGATCACAAGGCCTATTATTATTATTATTAATAAGAACAGTAATAATAAATTAAAATGATATCAATAATAAGACTTTACACATTTTATATGCTTGATAATTAGAATTGGAGTAAATGGTGCTAGAGCAATTGAACCGAGCATTTGATTGTGCTGCTTTTTCTTTTGAGTTTTAATTGAAATTTTGGTGCACCCTCCATACGCTTAAGGGTGACTTGTGCATCATTATCAGATTCCGAGGGCTGTGACAAAACAACAGAAATTGAATCCTTGAGAGCGAGAAAGGGAGGTTTTGTTGCCTGAAATGCAAACCAGCGCAGCGTCAATCTCACGGTCACTAGAAGGCTGACAATACACACGCCACACTGCAAGGTAAAAGGCAACAATGTGCCATAACCTTTTGTTGGCGTCTGGTGTGGCAAAACACATTGTGGTGGTCACAACGGCCACTCCCATGAAACCGGGCATAAATGGACCTTTTTTAATTTTTTAATTTTTTGAGACCCTATGTATACCATAGCGTTCTTGGCCCCTTTTTCTGAATGACACTATATTTCTTTAAGCTATAGACTAGAAAACATAAATATGTTTAGATGAATTCTAACGTGATTGATGTTCAGTAAGTCCCTTGGCAGTCTTCTTCTCGTCCCACTAATGGTCACCTGGCTGATACCTATTCCGTTCCTGTCCACTTCCTGCGATATTCTCTCGCTTACTAAAAGACGGATCGAGTTCCCCGTTATGTAATAAATAGAGCAGAGGGACAGTGTCTCCTCAGAGCTAACCTTATCCACCTGCCATTGCCTTTGTTTATTCATGCTGATAAGCATCTCTCAGGTGATTTATTGTGACCTTACCAGCAAGTTCCGTGTATGATAAATTACAATTACAATACATGCTGGCGTTAACTATCCGGATGTGGAGATTTGTTTACGTTGCTAGGTGTCATATTCCCCATCCCATAGGGCTGGGTTAAGATATGGTTGAAATGACCAGATATTGACGCATCAAACGTGTAGTCTCCAATGTAATTCTATTACCCACCGGTATTCCTTTCTAAGCTGTATTCCATTCAATTTAAACCAATGCACCTTTCTCCTGCATGTGCTTTTGTGTGTGTATTCCCTACCCCCATGACCTCCCTCCCTGCCTTTCTCTCTTTCCTCTGTACTCTGTTGCAGTGCTGTGAAGTGGCTCTGTCCCTGGAGCCGAGACTTCATCCCTTTGGTGTCAGCGAGGATGCTGTGGGTTACCTTGCTGAGCACCATAGCCTTAGGATGGACCACCCCGATCCCACTACTAGAGGACTCCGAGGAGATCGACGAGCCGTGCTTTGAGCCCTGCTACTGTGAGGTCAAGGAGGGCATCTTCCATGTCCACTGTGACAGCAAAGGATTTACAAATGTCAGCCAGATCTCCCAGATATGGAGCAGGCCGTTCAAACTCAACCTGCAGAGAAACTCCATGAGGAAGCTTTACTTTAACAGCTTCCTCCATCTCAACAATGCCATATCCATTAACCTGGGTAATAACGCCTTGCAAGATATCCACGCGGGAGCGTTTAATGGCTTAGGAATACTCAAGCGGCTGTTCCTGCATGAAAACAAACTAGAAGTTTTCCGGAATGACACTTTTCTGGGGTTGGAGAGTTTAGAGTATCTCCAGGCGGACTACAACGTCATCAAACGGATTGAAAGTGGTGCATTCCGGCATCTTCACAAATTGAGAGTGCTCATACTAAATGACAATCTGATTCCCATGCTCCCAAATTATCTTTTCCGATCCATCTCACTAACACACCTGGACCTGAGAGGAAACAGACTAAAAAATTTGCCGTATAAGGGCACTCTCGAGTACGTTGGAAGGAACCTAATGGAAATCCAGCTGGAGGAGAACCCCTGGAACTGTGTGTGTGAGATTGTCCAGTTAAAAACTTGGCTGGAGCGAATTCCTTATACAGCTTTGGTAGGTGAGATCACATGCGAGTACCCATTCCATTTACATGGCAAGGACTTACGGGAAATCAAGCGCAGTGAGCTCTGTCCGCTGCTCTCAGATGCAGAGATTGAGGCCAAGCTGGCAATTCCCCGGATCCCATTCAGCAATGAGAACACATGGCCTACTAAACCTTCCTCCATGCTCTCGTCTTTTCACAACACAGCCTCTTCTGTGGAATACAAGGAAAGAGTTGTCAAGCCCACCAAACGACCTCGGCCCACAAAGAACCCTCCAACCGCTCATAGCAACTATCCAGGCATCAACCAGCCCCCTGTTGCGGGCTACCAAACAAGGCCTCCCATCCCAATCATTTGTCCATCCGGATGTACATGCAACCTTCACATCAATGACCTGGGGCTAACAGTGAACTGTAAAGAGAAAGGCTTTCACAACATCTCCGAGCTCCTCCCACGGCCTGTCAATGCCAAGAAATTATATCTTAGTGGGAACTTAATACAGAAAATATACCGATCTGACTTCTGGAACTTCTCAAGTTTGGATTTACTGCATTTAGGGAATAATCGGATATCTTATGTCCAAGAAGGCGCCTTTATCAACCTGCCTAGTTTGAAAAGTCTATATCTGAATGGAAACGACATTGAGAGACTCACCCCTGGGATGTTTCGGGGGCTTCAGATGTTGAGGTTTCTTTACTTTGAGTACAATGTGATACGTGAGATACAACCCAACTCCTTCTCCCTGATGCCAAACCTCGAGCTGGTTTTTCTCAATGACAACCTGTTACGCTCCCTTCCCAATGGCGCATTTGCTGGCACCAATCTTGCACGCCTCAACCTCAGAAACAACTACTTCATTTCCATGCCCGTCCGTGGAGTTCTGGAGCATCTAACCTCCATTGTTAAGATCGATCTTTATCAGAACCCCTGGGACTGCTCCTGCGATATCGCCCCCCTCAAGCAGTGGCTGGAAAAGCTGTCTTCTGTGATTGTGGTGGGAGACGTCATCTGCAAGACACCAGAATTCGCGTTTGGCAAGGACCTGCGATCGCTTGAGGTTGAGGTCATCTGTCCTGAGCTCAAGTATTCTTCAAGCCCCTCCCCCCCACTGCCTGGTAGGGACGACTCCACCACAAAGAGCTCCGAGATGGGCGAAGCCGGTGGGAGAGGCGCTGTCCCACTGTCCGTCCTCATTCTCAGCCTACTCATCCTCTTCATCTCTGCCGTGTTTGTTGCTGCCGGGCTTTTCGCCTTTGTTCTTCGTCGCAGGAAGAACCTTCCTTTCCGGAAACGTTCCGAGGTAGATCTGACCGGGATCCAAATGCAATGCAGGATTTTCGAGGACCCACCGAGGCAGAGCTGCGCTGGTAACACTGGCACCCCAGAAAAAACGACCCCTAGTATGCACACTCACTCTCACGCTGGTCACACACATGCCCATGGTCACGTTTATGACTACATTCCCCATCCGGTGACGCAGATGTGTAACAACCCCATCTATAAGCCTAGAGAGGGGGAGATAGCAGAGGAAGACAGAGCGCAGTTTCAAGAGAAGAAAGACAGTGGCAACAGTAGCAGCAGTAACTACAGGACATTATTAGAGAAGGAGAGAGAGTGGACCCTGGCCGTCTCTAACTCTCAACTCAACACCATCGTCACAGTTAACCACTCCACGGCTGACATGGCAGCATTTCACGAGAACGGAGGGCTATGCCACACAGTAATTGACAGTCAGAGGCCCACACCAACAGTGGGCTTTGTAGACTGTTTGTATGGGACAGTGCCCAAACTAAAGGACATGCATGTGGCGCATGCGCACCCACCAGGCATGCAGTACCCGGATTTGCAGCAGGACGCACGGCTGAAGGAGACATTGCTTTTCACAGCGGGGAAAGGCTGCTACCCCGACCAGTCCCAAAGCGATTACCTCGAGTTAAGGGCCAAACTTCAAACCAAGCCTGATTACCTCGAAGTTTTGGAAAAATCCTACCGGTTTTAACATCTCTCTCACATGAAGAACAAAAACAAAAACACAAAATCAACACATTTACTTTGTCACCCCGAAAACAAACATCACCCCAAACCAACATAACAAAATACAAACAAGAACAGCATGTTATGAAATAAAATATATTACAGTTACAAAGTTTCCCCCCCAAAATCACTTTGGAGGAGAGGCCATTCTCAGATATTTCAATGAAGTGCCTTTTTTTCAGAGTAGCCAGCAATGTCAACAGCCGTTATTTTTATAACATATAAATATCTCTATATGCCCGACAAAGAGCAGAAGAGGAACGAGAGGGGCGCCGGGAAATAAAACATATAAAACATCCTAAAATACATCTGTCTCTATAACCCCTTTTCATGGAGTTAACATGATGCCCACCAAGCACGGGAGCTGGACGTCTCCCTGACTTTGGGGTTTCTTTCTGTACACTTTAACCCCTGACTAGGATGTACGACCACCCGGAGGCCATGCACATGGAGTTTGTAGGAAATAATCGAAAGAGAGAGAGAAAAAAAAAAAAAAGTATATTAAAATGAACTGCAGTTTGCTGCATGCACTTGCTTCAGTGCAGGAAGCGAGGGGATTTACTCACATCACATCATGAACAGAGATACTGTAACACATTTACAGTTCAGTGTTCTATTTAATTTTTATATCTTATTAATATGGTTATTACGATTAATGAGGACTTCCGTCTATATCAGGGTGCTTCTCGTAAAAAAAAAAGGATGCGCCGAGGCACGGATGGTAAAACATTTGTGAATATTATTATAAGACAACGCTCAAGGTTTTCTGGATATTTCCCTGCACTTTGTTGATGCCCCTTCCATTGCTTCTGGATTCCCCATCGTCACCCACTAACGGCTTTGTAGGAGGCACTTTTAATGTTTTCTCTCTCACAAAGATTTGAAGATTTGAAAAATGTGCATATATTTATTCTGTAATTTCAGTGAAGAATTTAATTGTAAAGGTAATGTTAAATCAATGTATAGTGATTATGCGTCTGGTATAGCCTTCTTAATAAAAACAAACTCTTCAATCACATGTTGAAAGGGTGGATGCCACGGGAACTTGTGTGTAGAGGGTTGTGTATTTGGTGTCTTGTTAATGGCTGGCCAAAAATCAAGAGGTAATGCTGCTGGGGATGAGATACGAGCTAGAGGACCAATAGTGAGTGCTAGACAGGAATGTTGCAGAGGGAAATAACATTACAACTGAATATGAATACTTTTTATTTTCAAATTAGTACCAGGTTTATTTCTCTCATAGGAACAAGGGTCAATTAAAGCGGCAAAAATGTTTTTTGGTTTAGTTATCTAAAAAATATAATATTTTTCTGTTTGTAGGTAGTTTGTCCTATGACCCTTACCAAATGGATATCACAGTGTGCTATTTGTATGCGCCGCTTTATAACTTGTCCTATAGGACATAATGAAGGCAAAAGAATTCAGCTGGTTTTAAAGTTGATTGTTTGACGGGATATACCAAATCAGTGCAGCGCGCTGCAATTTGAATTATCTTAACGGGTATTGCTGATGACGGTCAATAACCAGTAATTGAAAAGGCGAATGAAAACACGATCGAGTGTCGCTCTTTGAATTTGCACATCTAATTTCTGATCCCTTCCACGGTAGCAATGTGGAGATATTCCACAGGAGGGCGATAAAAAGGCTTTCAGTCATTGGGCATTTAGTAGATTGGATGCAGTTATGATGTTTGCACAAAATGCTTATTCTAAGAGATTATTCATATGTCTCATTTAAGTATGATATTTTTTTCCAATATATAGATGTAAAAAAAAATGGCATAAGAATTTTATCCATTATCAGTTTAATCTGTTTAATGCTTTCTTTACCTTTCTTCTTTATTGCTTTTTTTCAAACATATTGACATGAAAATGGCCAACTAAAAATGAAGCATTATCTTGAAAAAACAAGAAATCTTGAGAGGGATGACTATCACGTGAACAGTTTTTTAACCCTCAACAGTCTCTTTCACGACACATATTGATTGTATAACTTTTTTGCTGTTATTTTTGGATAAGTCTGATTTATTTATGGGACCAAATATTACACAAAAAAGGTTTGAGCAGCTGGGAGTAAATTTGGTTTTGCCGGTCACAACGTTATAGTGCTTTTTATCTTTCTGAAGTGACATTTTTGTTTGAGAAAAATATGATTCAATCTTGATGTCTACACATTTGTGACTATCTATGATAAAAAGGCTGCATTTCTGTTTCATTTGAAAATGGCCATGACATGCCATTTGCTTTGATTTTAATAGGTTTAGGAGTGATGATCCTCAATTGCAATTGGTTTTCTGTCAACTTACGCTAAATGAAAGACATGTAGCAAACCACATACTTCCATGTTAAATGGGAAGGCCCTTAGCTAGTTTAGAGCAATCATCATCAGTAAGGATCCAGTCTACAAGCTTGCATAATATGAAACATTTTACCCTGTGTTGCAATCATTGTTTAGTTTCTTTGACAATTATTGTTGCTAAAAATGACTGGAGATCATTGTCATATAAAGCCTTTTTGAGCATGGTAGCATTACGCCGAGCCTCCGTTTCCCAGTCGCAGAACGTTTCACTATGCTGTACCCCTACTTTCTGCCCCCCCCCACCTCATTGCTCTGCTCCTTTGTTTATTTTCTCACCTATGTACTTTCAAACACACACACGCACACACAGACACACACACACACACATACACGCACACACACACACAAACCAACACGTTCAGCTTTCCTTTCCCTGACCAAGAGGTTAGTCTATATGTGGTCAGCGTTTTAAGTGTGCACTCAGTTTGATTAAAAACATAATGCATTACTATGTTGAGCCCAAACGTCACCCTCACCCCTAACCCCCCCAAATTAATGAACAAATAAAGTTTTGGGATCATTGATGATTTTTGCTACCGTCCCATATCTTGGTAACCGTTTATCCTCCACTCTTGTCACCAACCCACCATTATCTTTCACAAATGAGTGCTGAGTTCTGTCCCATTATAACATGCTGAGTGGTTTTATCCCAATAAATCCTCTTGTTATCCTGCACCAACATCTCCATGTGATTTCATATCAGACAATGGCAACCAATGGGATTTAAGGTTGGATTAATGTTTCTTTTTTGTGTGTGAAATGTAAACATTCACTGCTTGTTTGAATCTCTCTATTCAGTCAGTGGTATTAGAGTGTTCAGTGGAGTTAACCTTTCCTTCAACATCTCTCTGGAGGTTTCCACATTGGCAAGACTTCAGCACGGCAAATGCAGTGTGTGGCTCTCTGTCCTCGGCTTTCTTCCTGTCTCTTGTTTCTCTTCTGTCCACTGCTGTCTTCCTCTTTGTCCTCATGCTGAGTTTGTGCTCTAATCTATTCTCCTTCAGTATGCTTGACCATTTCTGTTGGTGGCTTCACAGCTTTCCTTATGTCCAGGGTCAGAGGCACTTTCATTCCTGTTAGTTCAGGTTCTACCTTTGAACCAGCTTCAAACGCATATTTGATTAAAACTAAGCTATTTGTAGGTGTTGTCTGGTTATACGTATTTCCATTTTGAATCCATCAGCCTGTCTTTTAACTTCTGTGGAAACAAAATGTCTGCCATGGCTATTTTTCACTGTTTCTCTTTTGATGATTACATTATTTGAACACACATACTTTAATGACCTACCTTCTGTAATCAACTTTTAGATACAGAAGTTGGTGGGGTGAAAAGCGTTTTGTCCGCAGTGCAATATGCTCTGCTTGAGCACCTTCCTTAAGGCCTTTATCTAAAAGTCTTACTAGAACATAATGCAGAAATAATCCAGCAATGCATGCCTATTAAAACAAAGATAATGACCCATAATTCTATATCAATTGGATGATTTAAAGCTTAACCATGAAATAGCAGTTTCAAATGAGCTTGTTTTACAGATATGAAATACTTTAAGCCACCAGAAAAGCTCCTGTGGGTTCACTATGACTAAATATAAGTTGCTTACATTTTTAAATGCTTTCTTTTTCGGATAAGACATTTTTGTGCTTGTGGTTTCTGTTTTGCTGCTATGTGCCTGCGCTGCATAGTGGAAGAGGGGTGCTGTCACTTGCCAGGGCACCTCGGGCGCGTCTATTTGTTTGCTTGCTTGTGTATGTTTGTGCAATGTCAGAGAGAAGGAAAGCCAGCCGGATACATAGATAGATGTTTATTTCACTGAGGTGGCTACATTTCCTCCATGTGTTTCATGTTTCTCTGTGCTTCATCAGTGTGTGTTAGTTAATGGGTATTTGAGATCCTTAATTAGCCCAGAAATGATTTGGAATGGCAGCATGGTTTGAAGAGCAACAGAAATACAACAAATGTAGAGAAGAGATAGTTTGAGATCCACATTGAAGGGAGGGAGTGCACAGACAAACAGCTTAGGGTAGAGTGAGAGAACATGGAGCTGTCATTAGAGGATTGTAAAGGATGTGCACTTAGAGAAAGTAGGAACATTTCTGTGCTCTTTTGTCATTGAATTGAATTGATCCATAATTGTCCAATTAACCAAAGAGAGAGTCTAAACTAGAGAAAGAAGCCACTATGAAGCCACTGATTTAGAATTATTTGAACATGTGTATTCGTGGATGTGTGACATTCTTTCTCTGTGTGGGAATCAGGGAATTATGTCCTGAGCTAAAAAGCTGATCTGTCTCTGACCATGGTGCTGAAGTTGCAGTACCCTGCAGGTGCTGCATAAAGAAAGGCACGTTCCACTTTCTGTGTGTGTTTGTACGTTCGTGTGTGTTGTGGAATGGCCTGTGTGTGTGTGTGTGTGTGTGTGTGTGTATGTGTGTGTTTCCACTTGAGCTTATTTGAGTTTTTTGTTATGCTGATTGCTCAATTAACTTTGTTTTTCTTTGTGGTGTTATGAATTGTTGTGTGCATATTGTGCAAAGACGAGTTCCGTTTCTACGGTTATATGCAAACGCCACATTTGCTGCTGCTACCGTACTGAATACTGCATCAATTTGACAACTTGGACTGTATTGACTGGGGATTTTTTTAACTATCATTCGACATACTTGCCACACTTTAGCCTAAGTCTTAATGAAACTATGCTACAATCAATTAAAACAGGGCATTCAACTTCAACTTTTTTTGGTCCAGAGATTGTGAAAAGGCCTCCAACTCAGTCGACAGTGCTGCAGTGCAGAGGCTTGACTGACCCAGTATGTTGAAAAAGAGAGGTGGAGGGAGAGGAGAAGCAGCGAGAAGGGGGAGCAGAAGGAGAGCGAGAGTGAGTGTGAAAGAGAGAAAGTGTGATTGTGAAACCTCTGCTACTTCTGCCTCCGTCTGCTGTGGAAAGTTCTGCATTCGTATATTCGCCTTGCGGATTTTGGGTCCCTGGAGATTGTGGCCCTCTCTCTTGTCTAAAAAATACTATAATACTGCAAGTTTGGGAAAGGTTGGAGGTGTGCTGCTTTGCAGTGTGCTACAGACTTTGCTCTTGTGTATAAGAAAGATTAGCAATTTGTGTGGTTATTACTCATTTCAGGAAAGGGGAGAGAGAGGAGAAGCATCATTTCAAATATGGATCATTCTCCTACTGGTGTTCTGAATAGACCATAACTTTTTTTTTGTTCCTCAGTGTGGGTCCTGCACTGTGTGTCAGGATGGGTAGTAGTCTATTATTCAGAGTTTTAGTCCTACTTAAATTCCATCTTCTGTTTCTTTATTTCTTTGCCACTTCATTTTTGAATTTTTCCAAAATGAGTGGATCCCCAACTGACCGTCACACCTTCACACTTTCGACTTAATCTTTCCATCCATCCATCTCATTTGGTAAAAACCTGAACAGCCTACCTTTGAGCTGCCAACGTTGCTGCTGGTCTGTTTGTTGCACTTTGCAGGGCGAAACTCCACTGAGCAACAGCAACATAATACACCATCTCGCTGTTTTTAGTTTTTTTTTAATATTCCCAATTGTAAAAAGGTGTCTTTTTATTGAGTGTCTGGCAACAACATTAAGTGACAAAAATAAGCATATTTACTGGTTAGACTGATTGTTTAAGAGTTGTTAGATACGGGCCTTGACATTTAATTAAATTTCCTTTGAGGTCGCATTTAGAGAAAATTAAGCTCAAGATAAAAAAGGGCGATGTCTGTCTTTTGCCTGCTGTACTCGGATTGTAAATGGTTTAGTTGGCCATGGCCATCTGCCGGTGGCTGGTGTAGCTTATGTGCCTGCTTGTTTAAAGTGTATAATGCTTCTTATGTAAGGGTTCAGTGCTGTTGCCGATTTAGGAACGTTATTCAGAGATTTAGTAAAAGCAAGATCAAGCTTTCGATTTAGACATAAAAGTATGTCAAATTTATACCAGCCCTGAGCGTGCTGGTCTGCCGTGCCAGCACACTACAAATTTGAGTGACACTGGAAATATGAAAAGGAGAGGAAAGAAAAATGAATAAATAAGGTGAGGTGATGATTGAAAAAAAGACGATAAAGATAGTGAAACAGCAGATATACAGTAGGTAAAATCAGAGAGGGCTCAGTTTCTAATCCTTGGTTTGTGTTTTCAGGTGAAACAACTCATATTAATAGATCAGAAATACAGAGCAGACTGCAGCAAGGTGTATTTACATGCATGATCAATCACAACCTGACGCAAAGCTGAAAGTATATGAGGTCAAGTGAGGTGTCAGGTCAAAATGTACCCTGAGCTATATAGATGTAGATTTCCCATCTGATTATGCATATGAATACAAAATAATACAAAACATGTTATTTGCCTAAACACCCCTCCCCCATAACCAGGGTTTCAGACTTAATAGAGATTACTTCAATTAATTTCTGTGAGATTTTGTATTTTTAACAGTGCGTATCTCCTCTCTTCACATGATAGTGTGTGTGTGTGTGTGTGTGTGTGCGTTGCTGGCTCCGGCTGTTCGATCAGCCTGCCGACTTCCATTAGCCGGAGGCTACGATAGTGGCATAAAGAGGGGTCAGGTTGAGTAGGAGGAAGCAACTGAGAGAGAAGCAGGAAGGAGTGATTAAGGACATACGCTAAGACAGGGAGGACGGAAGTGCAATTAACAGGCGAGATCTTGGTGAGATCTCTATGCTGACAAGTCTATTGATTGGAATTTTCATTGACGTCATTCAAATATTTGTCCTTATTTTTAAGTGAAGCGTTATTTAGGTAGGAAGTGTACCAAACCTGGCTTTGCAGCCTGTGTGATTCAATCTTATTCCTAAAAGTACTTAAATTATGCCTCATAAAAAGTTATTAAAAAAAACAGGGGTTTGTTTTATTTGTTGCTGAATTGCCCTTTAAAGATGCAAAATACCTGATTATTCCATAACTAAGCCATGGCTCACAGCCAACGCCGCTAACGCAACAGTTAGTTAATCCTCTACTCAAGTAGACATAACTACCTGTGTCTTTACATAACTAATATTCACTTGCTGCTATGCCAATGTTCAGAATACTAAATACAGCTCTTCTGCTGAAAACGTTGTGTTTTGGCAGTTGTTGACTTTGAACCAGTGGCATGTCGTCCCGCACTGGCACAGACCTGGTGTTATTCCTGCCTGGTAGAGAGGGTAATGACGCATAATGCGTCTCTATAAATCGTATATGTATGTGGCCGTGAGTAATGATGTGGATCCGCTGTGCTAGTGAGAGTGCCCTGTAACTACCACTACAGAAGAGCGGGCCAAAGATTTACAGAGATTTTTGGCTAATGAGCAGGGATCAGTTGCGTTGTCAGCGTGAGTACCGAACAATACGGGGGGGGTTTGCTCAATTAAGGCCTGACAGCTTTTAGAGGATCAGCAATCACCCACACCGAAAGCGCACACAAAGACATGCCTATGCATTTCTTTTCTGTAGGTAACGAGTACCTACGGATGATTTGTATCACCAAGCATAAAGTACATTACTTTCAAATGTACTTTAATGGGTAGATCATAGAGGAAAGTAGTAATACTTTAATTGGTCAAGTGCATGACGTCCCGATCTGATGGTATTCGACTATGATGTGTATATACAAGTGCATCACAGTGCACTGCGTTCAGATGTAACCTGTTATAGTAGATAAAAGATAAGACCAAGACTTCCACGTGGTCTGGAATACCCATGCAAAGCCTTTGCAACAGAAGCACCCAGTTTGGAGCTCTGCCTGAAAAGTATCAGCGTAGGAAGAGCGTGTGTTTCTTCCTGCGACAGCTAAGCGACCGTATCAGTTTTCTCTCGCTGTCTTTCCAACAGGGGAATGTTCATTTTAAATGCCTATTTTGTGGTTTAAAAATGTCTTACTGCTGTCTGATTGTTTACTAGCTCCGGCTGTGTGTGCCTGCTTGTGTTTGTTTCCCGGAACAATGTCTAGAGAGCATGTGGGTTGTGGACTGAATCCACAATGCAGCGCTATAATTCAGGCAGAATGCTGATTCACGGCCGCGGGCAGGACCAAAGCAGCAGGTCTGCTGTGTGACACGCTCTATGGGTGTAGCCTCGTTTTGCAAATCAGCATGGCTCATACGTGTCTGCTTTGCTTGTACTGTATGTTTCACGGTTTCCGCCGTCAGTGTCTGTTCTCTCGCTTCCCTGCAATTGCATGCAAATATTTATTTGCATGTAGACAGGCATGCGCGCCTAAATAAAATAAATCTGCTGTCAGGCAGCACCAGGTCGGTCTTATCTGCGTATGAGAAAAGGCTGAGAACCCTTAAGGAAACATAACTAGACAAGGAAGAACAGAGACCCCTGCAGTGTGTGTGTGTGTGTGTACTGAGTAAAAGATGCATTCTGTGCAAGGAAGGGAGAGCGAGTTGGAGTGTGAGATAGAAAACCAGGGAGGGGACGAAGCCCCCACCCACTTCCCCGCAAGCTGCTGTCACTCTTCCGTCCGCTATCTCCTCTTCCACCCTGGTCCCCTCTCCCTCCCCCGCTCTCCATCTTGCCCGGAGAGGAGAGGGCGGAGTGCGATAAGGAACCGGGGCGGTGAGGGTCTGACGAGATGGAGAGGAGCGGTGTAGACACAGCAGACAAGTTAAATTACAGATACCTAAAGAGAGGACTAGGGAATGAATGGGGCGAAGGGAGCAGGACTATTATACTATATAAATGTCTGATGTATGAGGACGCTTAGCTGCTTCGACTGAGTCATCTTCCGGGCCCATGAATAATGCGGTTTGGAGAATGACTGAGCGGCGAAGACGAGAGCGGAACAGGTGATGGACAGGCGTGCAAGGGGGTCGGACTGGAAATTGTAAAGCTGTAACACTGTACCTTCTATCAGCACACGGTTTGGGCAGTAATTTGGACTGGCACTGGACGAAGAAAAAAGCCAGGATGATTTGTCATCATTTTCACTGGTCATTACACCAAAATTATTTATGTCAAGAAACGATGTCACAGAGAATTTGCATCGAGAGACTGCAGCTTTTGTTGATTGCTGCGTTTATCATTTGAAGACAGGGAGGACGAGGAGACGTCTGTGAGCGGAGAGGAGGAGGACGGGCGACGGTGACAGAGCAGACACGGCCTCCTTCACTTCCTCCGTGGTTTCAGAGGCAAACAAAAGTAACGCAACCCTAAACCCCAAACTAGATTTCGCTGCGTCGGAGGTGGCGTAGCTCATTGTGAACCCAGGTCACTCGTTCACCCGCCGCTGCTCCTCCTCACATCCCCCCCCCCCCCCCCTGACCCTGCATGTCTTGGAGCAGCAGCACCAGTAGCAGTTGATGGATTGTTCAGGTCAAAAGGGGCTGACAGGCAGGTTGATGTAAGAGACGGAGAGGCTGAAAAAAAAAAAAAGACGGCAACAGTCCTCCTCTCATTCACCCCAATCCTTTGAACCTCTACAATCATCTGCTGATACTTTGACCTCGTCCATTTTCTACAACCATTTTGTACCATGTCATGGGTTTACGGCGGTGTTTAGGAGCAGCACAGGCTGGAGTAGAGGCGACATTGAACATGAGATTGCTGATGCACATCTGTGGCTATAGGAAGGGAGAACATCGGTGGGAGACACATTTACTCTCCAGTTACATGCGGATTAACACTATTATGAAATACCACTGTTCGCTTTCTCATTCTCTCACTTTAGAGGTGACGCATTGACGAGACCTGAGTGCCGCACGTTCCATGTTCTCAGCCATGTGTGTTTCCGCAGGTCCGATGACGTAATCACCCGCCAACAGCGAGTAATGTTTTATAATTCACTCTTCAAATTCAAATTCATGGGCAAGACATGTTTTGTGGTTTTCTTCAGACGCCGATACATCAACCGAGATGATATTAACATTCATTGAGTAGCGTTTTTAATTTGAGGTCATGAGCAGGACACGCTATGTTTTCCTTTCCATTCCAAACCCCTGTGTCTAAAATAGTAAAAAACGGCAGCAATTTCTTTGAATCCCTCGTGTGTTATTTTAGAAAGAACACAGTGTCTACCGAAAAAATACTAAATCTGTAGGCAGCATACAATTTTAAGACGGCAGCACCCAATGGATCTGAGGAAGAGGACCATCGGTTACCTCCATGGACACTTAACTCCAAATGTTCGTACCTGAAAGAGAAAATATATTTTAAACTGAATAGAATATGTTCAGCATCTCAAATCTTCATCTTCTGTTTGCACTACCATAGCTTAGCCAAGCAGAGACTTCCCAGAATAAAAATCCTCCCAAGTGTGGCGAGGCTAGAAGTCCCAGGAAAATCAAATTAATATCTTTTCTTTCAGCACATTGGACTCTTAACTGAATGAACAAACTCCCAAGCGTGCATGATCAAACACAAGCCAAAAGTCTTCATGAGGTTGGAGTGCACTGACATTGAGGTTGTTTCCAAAAGCCGTAGGCTACCTATGGCAGGCAGAGGGAAAGTACCAAGTATGCTTTGGTATCTGTTATTTCAATATTTACAGTTACAGTCAGAGAGAGCAGAATGAAGATGCTCAACAGTCCCTGAAATACTTCAGCTTTAATACTTAGTTACTTACTTGAATGTGATCCCTGTAAACGGACTGCAGAGCTTTACTCGATCATTAAACAGGCAGATCTTGGTGATTGCTGCAGCCTGAGAAGCAACCATTTCCGAAGTACAAATTTGGCACCACAGTTTGTGATTAATCATCTTTTTACTCGCCGATATGACGTTGCCTCAAAAAGCTAAAGTCTTGCCGGATTTCTCCCAGGATTCGGAAATTGAAGATGCTTCGTATTCTCTGCAAAATGGTCATTTACCCTTATTATTTTGCAAATATCCTATATATATTCCGTTCTTGCGATTAAGTGGTTTTACGTGATTGCATCTAACAAATATATTTTTTCCTCTCATTCTCAAATTTCATCTCCGGTCTCCTCCATTCAGGTTCTGCCAAATAATTGAAATCAAGATATTCCCTTTTCTCCTTCTAAGAAGGATAAATTGAACATGTTTTTTCCAAAAAAGTTGGCTGAATAACACAACAAAAAAAAGGTCACTGGTGAAAAATGCTCAATGCTCTCTCATAGCGGCGTGCGTGCGTGTGTGTGTGTGTGTGTGTGTGTGTGCATGTTGTGGGTTGCAGATTAGATTGGTCTTGTGAGAGCTGATTGAACCACTCCTCTGGATTGAACCAGACATCGGTAAAGCCTGACATAGCAAAGGGCTCCTGCTGAGCTCGCACTGCTTCATTTATCACCCCAAAGTCAGCGAGCTTCTGTGTGTGTCTGCGTTAACGTACTCGGCGCTCTCACAAGCGTGACTGCGGTATGTCGTGCGTGTCCGCGGGGGCGAGCGCGCATTTGTGTGAATCAAAGAAAGTAGGAGAGAGGGGGGAGATTTTTAGAATCTGGACTTGGTCCAAGTGTGGATCTTTCCTCTTTTTATGTACATGATATTTATACCACAAGGGCAGCGATGGAGTCAGGAGCGGAATGTTGAGGAAATGTGTGTTTTTTTATGTGCCTGCGTGTGAGTGTGCGTCTACGTAAATATGACACAGGGACAGTGATGCATAGAAGAGCTGCATACTGATTAGGGGGAGTTGAAGAGAGAGCCTCTGTGTTGGCAGGCAGAGACACACAGCAACAACAAGTCATTCACCTAAATTAGGACACAAACCCGCACACACACACACACACACACACACACACATTCTGATAACTCTGCATGCAGAGGATGCACCACAAGATGTTTTGATAGGGAAAGTTTCATCTCCAGCTGCCGTGCTGTATGCTCTTTAACTTTCACTGGAGACTAATAGTTTTTTTTTAGTTTTTTTTATTGTTCAACAGAAATAATAGTTCTAGATATGCAATGACTCTACATGGCCTCTGAGAGGTCGTTAAGGATGGGGGGGGGGAAGAGGGAAAAGAAAAGATCCGAATGAGGAGTGGGATAATGGGTGGAAGGAGCGGTGAGGGGCGGAGTGAGAGTGAGGGCGGGGAGGATCAATAGAGTCTGTACTTTGAGAGCTAAGAATCTGCATATCATGGAACAGTGCGAGGGAGGAGAGTAGGTGTAGAAAAACAGAAAAGTACCAATAAGCCACTTGAAGATATGGGAGCGGTTGAGAGCAGAAGGGGGATGTAACAAGTTGTGTGTTCCCTTTTATTCATTCTGGGTGATGGGGAGCACTAGGCAACACCGATGTTTCCAAAAGCAAAGAAATGCAAGTTAAGAAAAATGAAGCTGAGGAAGAAATAAAAAGAGTCTGTGTGCTGGGGGAGTGAGTGACAGAACCAAAGGACTGTTGTCTTTCTCTCCTGCTAACCCTCACACTCACAGTGGAACCATGTTCAAGTGTGCACGCGCACACACACACACACACACCAACACTATTCTATTGCAGCAAGCGCTCGGCACCTGACAAAGGATCGCCCCGTGCAGAGTTGCCATGGCAACGGGAAAAGTCGCTGTTACCAGCACTGCCTCATTCCTAGCTTGAAGGGACAAGAAGGGGAGATAAAACAACTTATTGAACTTTAAATTAGGATGTTAATTAATCTAATGGCACATTTTTTTCAAATGTACTCGTTGAGTGGTTTTTAATTTATGTTTAACCAACATGGTATTTTGCAACATCAATATAGACAGCGGTTTATATGCGCTTCAGGAAGAGCCATTTATTGGACCTTATGGTGGTAAAGTAGATTCAGATATAATATCAGTGCAATCCATTCGTCATGATTTTAATAATGAGATATGTGGTGTTTAATAGTAGAGTTGCAATAATACATCTGTAAAACAGAAAATAAAAAATAACATGATTCTTTAAGTCATTTTATCCTATTAGTATTCATTGAATAGGGCGATGACTCCTCGTGTAATTGAGTTAGAGTTTATTAATTATCTAAAACATAAATTTCACATTCACATGTTTTGAGGAATATTTCAACATATACAAATATACAACATACAATCAGAATGACTCTGCCTCGGCAACTTATCAAAAAGTATTTTTTTCCTTTATCCTCCTTTATGCCGGGATGCAACTACAAAAGGAAACAATGCAAACAAAATGTCAACTACGAGATGATAAAATGATTGTTATAATATCACGTTAAACATAAATGTAACTTTAGACAACTTTTAAAGGCAAGCTGAAGAGCTAGAGGGAAGACTTCTGACCGCCAGCCTGTCACACAGCTCAATGCATGTCCATCAATCATTACTCAAAAGCACCACTCGTCCATTACTTTCACGTCAATATTGGCTAATGGTCACTCCCTTACCTCTGCGAAGAAAGGTCAGTTTACTTTTACTGAAAAGTATCTCTCGCTACTCCACGGGAAGAAAATATTGAGGAGTTGATATAGGATTTTTGAAGATCTCTTCCTGAATGATTGCAAATTCATGTCGCAATAGGGATTTAGATGAAGAAAAAGCGCATGCTCGCAAACGGAAACAATTATCTCTGGATGCATGTGAATTCTTTTTGTGTCGTGTTTTTCCTTCAACGGCAGGGCTATTATGCCATCGTCAGCACATTCAATTTAAGATAATTAACTGTCAGATTATATTAGCTTTTGCCGAACGGAAGAATGCTCTCAAATTGGGAGGAGTCCAAAAACAAACAAAAAACGTTCGAGAGGCAGAGAAAGGAGGAGAGAGAAGGTAACAGCACACTCTTGTCTTCAGCTAAGCACACAGATATGAAATAATGAAATGTTGATACTCCACAGACCATAAGCAGCTCAACAGCAGCACTAAGTTTGAGATGTCAAGACATGAAAGGAGGGCAAAAAGTTTGTCATTTTTGTGGTTTTTCTCCTTTTCAGATTCCAGTGTCATACTCTCGGTACACTCTCCTGAACTCTAGGCCCTGTGGTTCATAAGGTCACATTATATAACAAAAGTAGCAGCAGGGATGGATCATAGAGGAGCAACGAGGCCACGTCGTCACAATTGTTCCCTGTATGTGATTTTGTGTGTGTGCGTGTGTCTGTGTGTGTTTTAGATGCAGGTGGCCTACCTAGTAGTAAGTGCCGCAGATGTGAGACCCCTATTGGGCAGAAACAACACATTGAAAGAATAGGGGAAAGCATATGGACAACTGGGTATACAAGTACACTTTCTGTATCATTTCTAAGGAAATATCATCGGATCTATTAAATGTATTTGACATGCAAAAGCCGAGCAACATTAGATGCAGTGCAGCATGTTTTGCAGCATGTTTTATGTGGACTCTAATGAGATGTTACCACCAGAACATGGATGCTTGTTAATGAGGCTGACCTGCATTTAAGGAAACACGTCTGTATCTGGGATGACGTTAATATAGTACAACACTAAGGTTCTTCTTGGAAGCAGAAACAAGCACATTCGCACATAGGAGGTAAATACAATTAACAATATATAAATGGAAAACTAAACTAGCTCTAGATGGGATGTATCGGAACAGCATTGTTTGAAACGAGCCTCCCCTGTGAAAACGTGACGAAATAAAAGAACAAGCTGGAGAACCAGTGAACAAAGAACAGCACTAAAACTACAGGTTAAAAAAAGAGAGTCCTTGGTGAAATTCACAGCCCGAACTGTATTTCAATGCATTTAAGTCTTAATTTCAACTCCATATGGCTCATTGTGTCCATAATCAATCATTCAGTTTGTTTCACACTTCATTTAGGCAGAAACTTGTGGGCTATCCTAACTAGCACAACACAAACAGTGAGCAAGAAAAAGAAAACTCCATTAAAAAGTGTATGAAAAAGACACCAAAAGCCAAGTGGTTCAGCAGTTCAAGGATAGTAATTACTGAATCATAAAGATAATCATTAAAAAATATACCTTCGGACAAAATAGCTTTGGTTTTATATTTGATTACATTTATTTTTTTATTTTTGCTAAATAGCTTAACTTAATTAAGTTTACATTAAAATCTTCAAGATATATTTTAAATGCTTCTGTGTAAAAGCACCTTATTTTTTTAAGTGTGAGATGATTGTGATAAATCACGATTAAATATATATATATATATATATATATATATATATATACTTTCCAAGACTAGGACTAGCATGACAAGTTAAATGTCTAAGTCTTTGGCTGCATTGGGATGCCTCTCTGATTCTTGAGGATTGTGGCTGATTGTAAAATAGACAGAAAGATTAATCGTATACGTTTTAAAGTCAGCCGTAGCGGTTTCAGTGGAATGATTGATCCCATGTCCTCTATTGAATTCACCCGGGCTGATGGATAATTGAGCATCTGACCACTTTGTGACCGATGGGTTCCTGAGGGCAGTCTCTGAACTGATTTCACACAAGCAGTTCAATCAAAAGAAATCTGGGGATATCTGCTCTTCCGGAACAACATGAGTATTCTGTCATAACTTGTACACAAGTTTATTTGGATAAATGTGGAGTTTCATGTATTCATTAGTATGGTTGTGTTCCTAATTGAACATTCTTTATACCAATGCAATTTATTATTAGACCTGGTATTTATCTACTATAAAAAAGAATTTTGTTTACAGATACATTCATCGACAGTCAGAGAGCCAAGGCCTGGGAAAAGTAGATTTATTTTACTGAGACCTTGAGATTAGGAGTGTAGATCAGTCTCATAAATGTAGCAAAAAAGATTAATAATTGTCCAACTCTCAATAGATTCCAATAAAAATTCATTTTCGACCTTGTCGAACAGAAGTGAAAATAACTCTGGTCAATGCAGATCGGTACACACTCCAGGTATCAATTCTCAAGGATACTAGTCCTGCTTCTCAGTCATACCCACACAAAGAAACACACACAGATGAACACACATATATAATCAGGTTTGGTTGGCAGCTCTCGATGTTGAGTGCCTGGTCTTAAAGTGACTGGATCGATACAGGGGAGTGAATTGCCAATTTCAGTTTGTTCTATTGAAATGGGCTGGCACTGCATTCTAGAGGGAAGGCCCCCTGGAATCGGCAGTGAGGGAGTGAAATGATATGTGCAAGGAGAGAGAAGGAGTGAGAGGAATAGTCAGAGACTGATTTGAACTCCAACATCTCCACGGCCTTACATTGACATTCTGAAGTCCTCCGCTATCAAAGCCAAATTATCATGTCACTGTTCTAAAAGCGTTCTGCCCATTATTGTCCCACATGCATGAACCCACTCACACTCCAGCAAAGCTTATATTGGCGTTTTAAATTGTATAGTCCACTGCTCTGTGTTGAAGGAACAAATGGCTGCATCTCTAGATAATGAATAGCCCACTTGGTTGATCCTCTCCCCTGTGTTTCTTTGGATTTTGTGTCACAACTCAAATCAGACAATTTTAGAGGGGAAGTAGTTCACAAAACAAAACAATAACCCGGTTGACCCTGCCTGACTGAGCTCATCGACGGTGGCCTGGTCGTCCTTTGCTGCCAATGGATGGGGCGATACTTCCCCTAACTATCCACATAAACCATCTTTGGTAGCAAAGGTAAACAGTGGAACCATTCTCTTTGAGGCAGAAAGCCAATTACGCACTTTGGTTCTTCTGTGTGTCCCTGACCTGGTGGCGTGGTCCATTCTCCTTCATGCTGCTTCTGTGAGTTGATTTTTGCCTTCCTTCCCCCAGCCTACAGGTGCATCTCATTTACCTTCATACTTTCTATGCCCTTTTCTTTTCTCCCTTACTGGAACAACACGTTCACTGTGCTAGGTAGCTGCCTCATATAATACCGGGTCATTCTTGTGGTTCTGAAAGATTAGACGTGTTCAAAGATTGGAAGCCCGGTTGGGGTTATTCTGCACAAATTCAGCCGAACAACTTCTCTCGTTCTGGGAGATTTATTTGTCAGATCACAGGTCAAGTATCAGCGCTGCGTTTGCAAAGGCAGGAGCAGTTCAGGCAGCACACAACTAACTAACATCATGTTTTATAATCCTTGTAAGACAGAAAAGGAAAGATTTCTTTTGGCCCTAAACTGGCGTAGAGGACGAGCAGTCCCTCCCCTCGCAACACAAGATCCGGTCACATCCAATGTGCGGTCTCCTACCCTTAAATGTAAACATTACGAACAACATGTGTGTGTTGTATGGTGCTCTGGTGTGTCCCTAACCCCCATCCTGCTTGGCACATCTGCTGGTTGACCCTCTGACCTTGCATTCTTCATCCAAAACCGGAAAATGACTCCCTGACTGAGCACTAAGGAAAAGCTTTTGATTATCAGTTCTGTTGTATAACAATACAAAAATAACTGTTGAGCATTGATCACGTTGGATTCACCAATTACTATATACATCAAATTATACATAGTATTCTAGTGAATGATGTTTTTGTGTGTATGCATGGTTGTGTGTGTGTGTGTGTGTGTGTGTAAAAGACTTATAATGCTGAGTCACAGCTTACATAAGACAAAAATATACAATCTGCAGGTGTATTGCAACCTTCTGCTCACACGCACACTCTATCTGGAACATGCTGTAATATCATTCATGATTGCAGGATTCGATTGATTGTAAAAAGTTGATACAGTGATTTACAGCTACAGTTTATTTCATATTAGAGGGTTATCTGACATTTTATGGCTGCAGGGTTTGCATGCTCTAAATGTAAAACCTACACATACACACACCCACGCACACACATGATGCAGCAGAGGAGGGGTGAGACCCTATGACCACAACACAGCCTGTGGATTATAAGGGGCTATCTCACTTGAACCCAGAAGCACTTTGCCCTGAACATCGGAGAGCGCCGAGGTAAGACTGCAGCTGCCGGCTGTCTACCTGTTCGGCTTAAAAACTAATCTGTATTGTATATTACACTGCTAGCATTTGGGGATGATACCAAATAGTTTAAATCATGATACCAGGATTATGATGTGATGCTAGTGGGTCTTCACTGCAACATTGACCTATTTATATGATGAATAAATATAACCTAATGCATTTCAAACCCTTCCTGTTATAGATTTACTTTCGACGCTCAGTTACTTGCAGATATTTGCATCACGTTCTAGTTTCCACATTACTGTCAATAGACTCACGCACATTTTTGCACATAGTTACAGATGACAAACCTCCTCTTCGGGCTGACATTCATAAAGATGTGTTTCAACGTAATCGCAGGAGTCATCAGATAAGGTCAAAAGTTTAAATGAAATTTAAGATAATTCTCTAAATTACTTGCACTCATGGGAACCCAAACAGTCGAGCCAAAAGGTGCCCCTGCTGTTGCTAAAGGCTGCGTGCTTCTACACTTATCAGAATGTCAGTGAGTTGGGAGCAGTAAGATGATACGCTGTTATGGGTAGCTATATTTAGGCACTTAGTGGAAGCTAAAGGGAGAAGCTAAAAGGTTTAGACTATATGCATGTTTATGTGTGTGTTTGCCTCGGTGTTTCATTGCATGTTTGCAGGCTAATTTGCTTCTGCATGGTGTGCCGGGAGATGGGGGGAGGGGGGAGAGGCGTTTGACTCTGCGTCTCCCCCTTTGCCTTTGCCTGATCTTCACAGCACATTGAGCAGGAGGGTTATGAGCCTCGTTCGCCCAAATAGACACATACCCACACGCGTTCACCTTGTTTTTGTCTCACAATACATCGGAGTGAAGCTTAATCGCTTGAGTGATACAATGGGTGCCTTTGCAAGGTTAGGTCCAAACAGTCAGGCAGTTGTTGACTCCCTTTTTCTCTTTTTTTAAAGTCTTAATTTGTTTTTCTCCCTCTTTGTGTGTTTTTTTTTTCACAAAGCTATTGCTGTCCAAGGTTAATACAATACATGCGTGTTTTTATGTGCGTGCGTGTGTAATGCCAATGGGTCTCATTAAGCAGGGAAGTTTGAGACCTTTGAGACCTTGCCTTTAGAAAACTTGGTGTCATTATTGGGTGTTAATGATGTTGGCCTGTGTAATCACTCTCTTTGTGTTTGTGCATTTGTATTAGATGGGGAGAAGGCGGTTTTCAGGTTTGGAAATAGCCCTAATGGTCATGTTTGCATTGATGTCAGTGGCAGCCATCACTCTCATAGTCCTGTTTGTCACCGGAGAACCTGGGGTCATTGAAGATGGTAGGTGTACATGCTTATACATCCATAAGGATGCATTGCAAATGTTTTGTGACAAGAGCACCTTATCGCATGGTCCATGTAACTCTGACAATACTTTTAAGCATTGTTAGAAAAACATTTTTTTCTTGTGGAAGCACGAGGGGCTCTAAAACCAAAGCTCATTAATAGACTTAATTTCTGTCATAGTCAAAAACCTGCTGATAATTTTGTAATATTTTAAATGTGAGAAAGAAATGGTCACAAATATATCCACCTAGTTATGGTCAGGTAACGGGAAAAGAACAGTCGTCCCCCATTTCAGTGTTAGAGTTTATATGACCCATCCACTTGCCTTCACTTTCCCCTTCCTTCTTATCAAAACAACACCTGCCTATGTCTGGTTTGCTGAAATCACATCCTATCATTTCCCTCAGTAGAGCTTTTTCAAAGCCAGGCAGCAACCACCCGTTCTGAAAAGTGGGGACAATGAGATGTGCATTGAACTTGCATTCGATTGGGGGAGGGGGGGGGTACTCTACTGGTTGCTTAAAGAAGACCGACTGTGTAGAAGTCTATGAGCCAATGATCCTTGTGACTTGGTTTATTACCTCAGTAAACATGAAAATTATTTTATTGTCTCAATCAGTAGTTTCGCAGCAGTGTTTGCTTTAGGGCAGGCCACCTTGTGATTGACAGGTCCCATTGCTATCAGAGTTAACGGCGGGGGAGTCCCAACGGAAACGGGCCTAGTACCTGAAAATGCTACGGGTTAAATCCTGTTTGTTTGTTGCATTTGAGATGATGAAACTAAATGCCATCTCAAGGAAGCGTCTCTACGCTACTAATGTTACTAAAAAGGTTGTGCTTGTCATACTAAGAAAAGAACGGGTGTATTTAATAACATGAATGATGGCAGCATTCTACTCTGGGCGCCCTGATATTGTGTGCTTGACCGGCAGGAATAGCTTACTACAACATTTATTGGAACCAAACAATTGCTGGTGTTATCGATTTCACCTGTGCTTGTTCTACTATGATATGCCAAATATGTTTGATGCAAAAAAGGTCTATCTTTGAGTACTATCATCGGCTCATTGCGCCAGCAAGTGTAAAGCTGACATTAGTAAGCGTCTTAGTTGTCTCTCTTTGTTTGAAGAAAACGTTTCATCTTTTGGCAGGAACCACTGAAGAATTCGTTCCTCAGTGTCCCACGATCCCTGTTGCTGAAAGAGTAGACTGTTTCCCAGATGCTGGAGCCTCAATGGTATGAGTCACACCCCATTCCAAGAATGCAAACGTTTTTTTTTTTAACAAATTCAACTGGGGGGAGTTGATCGTTATGAACGTAATGGCTGGTTTCTTTACAAGTAATTTCTTAGTCGGCCCATTGTCACAGTTGATAAGGTGTTGATCATAATAGTCTAAGAACAAAAATGATGATAATGCAATAGAATAGAGGTAGAAGCAATGGGAATGATGGCAGTGTGTATGACGATAATGATAACAGCATCAACCTCCCAACTTGAACAGCTGCAATGTGAGAAGCGTGGCTGTTGCTGGAGCCCACTGGACGAGAGAAATGCTCCCTGGTGTTTCTTCTCTACCAACCATGGGTACACAGTGGAATCAGTGGAGCACCCGAACCCTAACGGTAAATTCCCATTTCCTCTTTCCCTCTCCTACTCTTCCACTCATGTGGTCCCTGGACAAATATATTTAAAATTGTAGCGTACTTTTAAATTCCAAATCCTCCACTTCTTTTCAATGGGTTGGTCTGTCTTCCTCACATGGTGTTTCCTACATGTATTGAATATCAGAAAACATGATTGACTTCGCAGTATATATTTTCTACTTGAATTCACTGCCTTTTGTTTGTAACACCATTTAAATACATTTTCAGTCTTCACATATTGTTACATTCTGCCATGGTATCCTTCAAGGCATCTATGAAAACCACCCACATTTACCTGCGGGACAACTGTGGACTCTGTACACATATTGCACCCTTTGATCATAATTGTAAATGTATAACCAGGCATAGGATATATTAATGCTTTAATAGATTCTTTCCCCACCTCGCTGGATGATTTTTATGAGTGCTAAAACTCAGGTCTATTGCAGACTTTCCTCATTGTTGCAGTGCACTCATCGTTATGCTAGAATATGTTATTTTATGATTGATGGTGCACGCCCCATCCAACAATGGTCCTCTTGAGCTTGAATGCCAGTGGGGCATTTTGTGTTAATTAAACAGACCACTCACTTTTGAGACCTCTTGCATATTAATAGAGAAAATTGGTCACACATGTGTGCATAAGAAGAAGAGTTTGACATTCTGGGAGTCTTGTCGTGACCATTATGTTGCTAGGCAACTTTCAGCACATCATTCTCAATACAAATCACAACGCGTTGTGCTTCTATTACACAATACTTTTTGTATGTCTTAAACAAAATCATTGAATTTCATGTCTTGTTTCCATTGAATTTACATGTTCAGATGTAACCACTATAGTTTTATGACGTGAAAAACATTTTTTGTAAATTCATTCATTTTGGGTAGTAATTATATGTGATTAATTTCCAGTGCTGAATGAGTTTAACTGTAATCTAACCTTTCCCCCTCGTTCCCCTCGTGTGGTTAATCTTGCAGCGATGACAGCCCAACTGAAGAGAATGGCTTCTCCTTCCTTATTTGGGGCTGATATACACGAGCTGTCATTTCACGCAGAAATGCAGTCAAACAATCGCCTTCGATTTAAGGTACACACCGACAGACACCCTTTTTAATCCAAAGTAAAATATAACACACACACATACACACAGCAACAACTGTGAGGCAAATCCAATCTAGTCAAATTCTTTTCAACAGTAGTTCTGATCAAAGCATGTTAAACTTGAATAATGTGCAGAACACAAGAGGACAAAAATAGAGATGTACTCAGCAAAGTATGAACATGACCGTGAAATAGGAGGCTGTCCTCACACAAGCTGCATTGTTGTGTCTCTCCCCTTTTTCTCTCTCTCTCTCTCTCTCTCTCTCTCTCTCTCTCCTCTCAGATCTATGATGCCCAGAAAAAGAGGTTTGAAGTCCCCCATGAGCACATCAGCAGCCTCACCACTGACCCCTCCAGCCCCATCGGCAACACACTGGAGATGACACACAAACCCTTTGGTCTCGTTGTGCGCAGGAAGGAGAACAAAAAAGTATTGTGAGTGCTCAGTTAACGTGTGTGTCTGTCTTCATCGTGTGTTTGTTTCGACGGGGACATGTTTGTTCCTAAGAATTACGACATCACAAGGTTTTCCATCTGGACAGTGAAAGAAACACAATAAGCAGAGGACTATACACGTCGTATGTGTCCAACAACTAAACAATATGTGCATCCATGCAAATACTTTCACAGCCAGTCTTTCCACACTCACCACAGATTTGAGAATTGTCAATATATTTACATTGATTCTTTGTATTTCATTTAATGCAATGATGTCATACATCCTCCATAGCAGTGTGCCACATAATCTTATTGTGACGCATTATTTTCCACATAATGATGGGACATCTTGCCATGTTACAGATTAGTAACCCATAGCAATAAATAGTTATGTTCATGTAGAGCCAGGTCACTTTGTATCAAATGGTGATACTGAGGTAATCCATTAACCCCCGGAGCTGTGTGCAAACACACACACACACACACACACAAATACACTTCCTATTAAAAGGCATGAACCATTATTATCATTGATGCAATGTACAATATGGCACTTTGAGGGCACAACAATCCATTACCGCTGCGTGACACCACCATCAAAACCACCACCATCACCCCGTACACTAAATGATGTTTAGCACATCATTGTGTTCTTCTGTTTTAAATGAGAGCTGATTGACATTCATGGTGCATGACAAATCTCCTTAATCTATGTGAGGAGTCTATTATTTGGGAATGAGAAAATCTTCTCTTTGGTTGTTAAATGTTGTGCAGCCAGTTCTTGACACAGAGCAGCAACAGTACATGCCTTCTACCCTTGTCTTCTAATTATATGGTCCTAGCAAAATATCTGTGCTCTTACACAGATTTTATATTCTTTGTGAAATATTATATAACATAGTGATGTATTAACCGGCATTGTCTTTCCTAACAATGCACATGACCTTCAGCCAGAGGCGGCAAGATTGCGTTTAAGATAAACAGCTATTTAGTTCAAATTGCGCTAACTTCCCCTTTCGCAATAGTGGCAATAATGGTAATCAGCATTAGAGCTGTGTTTTTGTAGTTTACTCAGACAATAGGTTATCAAAGGCTTCTCTACATGTTAAGATTATGTTGAATTTATTCCAGAAGGTGAAATCCTTTTCCTTGCATTATGGTTGTCCCATAGGGTTAATGCAATAGTCTCCTCCAGTCACAAGAATGCAAAAACCCTTATTAACACCAACACCAGAAATTCCAATTATCCCACAGGACGTTTGTAAAGTATTCACTACCATTAACTGGAAGTAGAATACCGGCATCTAGGGAAGGAAGGCGAGTACGTTTCAAATAGCTTCATCATTGCAACAATTACACATAAACTGAACAATTGAGATGTATTACACGTTATTTTTACAATATTGAGATCCCATTTTAGTTGAAGACCCCTGATTTAGTACATTAATCTGTCAAACGACCATTTTTGAATGACTTTGATCCAATGTTTTTTTTCAGCAGCTGTTGGCATTGTTTAAAGCAACATTAGTTGTAATTTGTTTCTATAACAATTTTATAGTCAATTCACAAAGCCGAGAGTACTGCATGACAAGTGATAACAAGGTTCCTAAATCACCTGCCACAACAAAACAATTCCACATAGGCATTCATAACTGTTCATCAAGGTCTCATTTCTCAAGATAGAGAAGATAATCAGTGTGTACACACGTGTATCATAATAATTTGACTCCATTTTTACCTTTCTAGCTTGAGTTTGGATATTCTCTTCTTATAACAAAAGCAGCTTGTGAAACAAACTCTCCTGGTTAACCCAATTGACCCAAAATGATGAGTGAATGTTTGTGTTGTCATGGCTTTTCAATAATCTATTTGACTGTATATGCAATATACAGCTATAGTGCAAGCACAGTATTTCAGCTACGAGTGAATGTCTTGCTTCGAAGGCCCGGAGCAACGCTACCCACAGGGCTTGTTAGAGCTGGATGGGATGCCCTTTCTTTTTTCTTTCTAAAACAACTCCTCAACACCTCCTCGTCTTGTTTCCGCTCCCACTCCCTATTATTACCAACTTTCTTCCATCCGTCTTGGCCGCCCACATTTTCTGCTCCCTCTACTCTTCTCCACATCCCTTCTCCACCCGTCCTGTCTCCTCCCCGATAGTAACACGATGTTTTGTTTATGTTTCCTCTCTTCATTTAAACAGATTTGACACAACGATGGCTCCACTGGTGTTTGCAGACCAGTACCTGCAGATATCTGCCAGGCTTCCATCCCATAATATTTATGGCTTGGGAGAGCATGTGCATCAACAGTATCTCCATAACACAAACTGGAAAACGTGGCCCATCTTCACCAGGGACGCTTTCCCTAACGGCGTGAGTACATGATTGGGTTAACAGATACCTACAAAATGGCCTGGATGCCAGTCAAAGAGACTGGTTTTAAATCCAGATGTGCATCCATATGTGCATACGTGTGGGACATGTGGGAGGATTCAATAAGCCTCCCACGACCCGGCGGCTGGCTGCTCACTCCTCTTCCTTCTATCACCTCACCCACTTCTCCCTCCGTCTTCCCCACAGGGGACACACAACCTCTATGGACACTATCCCTTCTTCCTCTGTCTGGAAGATGAAAGTGGGAAGTCGTTTGGGGTCTTTCTCATGAACAGCAATGCTATGGGTGAAGATATACACACACACACAAACACACACACAGGGAAATAGATACACCTCCTGATGAACCCTTTTTTTCCTCTTATGGGTTCTCACTACTTTTAGAAAGTATTAGGATTTAGTTTGCAACATTTCCATCTTTACTGTCTTTGTTTCGCCCCCAGATGTGACTTTGCAGCCCGCTCCAGCGGTTACTTACAGGACAATTGGGGGAGTCCTTGACTTCTATATTCTTTTCGGAGATACGCCGGAACAAGTCGTCCAGGAGTTTCTTGAGGTGAAATACATTTAATCATGAATTATTAATTATATGAATAAACAGGCACATTTCTCTCAGCTGGTCTGTTTTAGAGTTGCCGAGGAACATTAAATGCAATAATGCGTCCTTACTGTGTTGTCCAGCTGGTTGGCAGGCCAGTCATTCCTCCCTACTGGTCCCTGGGTTTCCAGCTTTCTCGGTGGGACTATGGCAGCCTGAGTGAGGTCAAGACTACAGTCGAGAGGAATCGTGCCGTGTCCCTTCCATATGTGAGATCCTTTATCCTTTGGCTGTATATTATGTATATATATTTTTTGTCAAGTTTTCATATCAATCTGAAATAGCTATCAAAGCTATTGATGCCACGAGAGTCTATGGTTTTGTGAACATATTACTGTGATAGACATGTAAAATCACACTTTTTTGATATTTCATCTAACTAATGATATATTATGGATTTCAGGTGAATACATTTACTTTGTTTGGCACTTTCACTTTCAATACCTCGGTTTTATGTGGAATATCTCCAGCATTTTTCCTCCTCGTCATATTTCCTTGAAAGGTGTAAATCATTGCAATATATATTTATACCGATAACAATGTTTATTGTCATTGTAAAAATATTCAACGAAATTAAGCCTGCAACTCCTCGTGACAGCAGTAACGGTCACAAAAGAGAGACGAGACAGACTAGATGCACGCTCAATCAATATGGCTCAGATGTTAATCAACAATCTGAGAAAACATAAAAAGCATTCAATGATTAACAACACAACAGTCTGTGAAACGAAAGCGTGTCACGTACTTTGCAAGGCAAAGAATGCCAATTAAGGATGAAATGTTAGAAGCTCTTTGAATATGACCTCGGAAGTCAAAATGTTGAGATCGTTAAAAGTAGGCTGCATGCGTCTCCTTTTCTTCTCAACTGTCTGAAGTCAGTTTACGCCGATGTGCGCAGTGTGGATTGTTTTCTGCTAGCCGCATAGCTTTTTTTTTTTTTTGGGGTGGTGGGGGGGGGTGTCGATATTTCACCTGAAGCAAGCACCCCTTGTTAAATTTGAACCGCTCATGCACTACCGTGTGGTTCCAGAGGCAAGCGCAGGAGGCTCAGCCCATCACTACAGTATGTGTGAGGACGTGACGTGAAGGTGGAAGCAGGAGTTGGACAGGCAGTCAGAGTGATAGCGATGGCCTTTAGCTTAGACGGGGTAATCCAGCTTTCTGTCAAATAATGAAGAGTCTTCTGGGCTCTCAGGGTTCAATCCCAGGACGACTATTTTTTCGAGCGCCACTGATTGTTAACGCTGATCAAAGATCAATCGGCCGAGTTCCTTTCATTATCTCATTCATCCTGATCCGGAACGTTAGAACTACTCCAACACCTCGTGCCTCCTGAGACATTTGATAAATACCAGCTCCGTTTGACATTTTCTTGGGAATGAGTTTTACTGCTTATCTTCGTCTGAGTTTCCAAATAGTAACTCCCTTTCACACAGAGCACTAATGCTTGATGCAATTTCTTTTCATTAATTACTAAGGTTAACTCCTACTAAAAATCTTGAGCAGTCCCCGTGAAACCCTTCAACTGTATCACAACTCAGCAAAGACTGCAACGATCACACACAGTTTGAACTTTCATTTAATGATAAAATGCAAACACATTTCAAACCCATCTCAATCTTCAATCTCTCTTTCACATCCGAAGTCATTAGTATGCATCTGCTTCCTCTCCTGCTGTACTTAGGGACATATTTGATAACCATTAGATAGACCACAAAGGGCATTATCACATTCCCCCTAATATGTCTGGAGCTGATTACCATTAGAGGGAAGGATCTGGCAGAACCTTCCAAACCATCTGCTCTATTGATAAAAAGTAGATTTTGGCAGTCAACAGACAGAAAAGCCTTGAGTCACACCCTGGAAAAAAATAAAATAATAATGTGCAGTCCCATTGTCCTCTCAAGGTTTAGCGGCACATCAGCTAGATTGTTAGCAATCACGTCAGGTCCATAAAAAATAACTGCAAAGGCAGGTCGTATAGATAGCAAACATCATTTTATACTTTTTTTTTTTTTTACAGTTCAAATTGTTTTGTATTCACCCTCCATGCTGAGATCAGAATACAGTGATATGTGCAATATTCCAAAGAAATATGTTTTTTTTCTTCATTTTAGGTATTTTTCATGAACTCTAGAACAATATCTATTGCAAGCGCATGAAGTGCACATACAATAAGCATTCTGTCTTCTACACATACAGGACATTCAGTACACTGACATTGACTACATGGAGGATAAGAAAGATTTCACGTATGACAAAGTCAAATTCAGCGAGCTGCCTCAGTTTGCCGACTACCTTCACGCAAAGGGTCAGAGATATATCCTCATCCTGGTAAGAACCCCTATGTTGTGAGTGACGCAAACTGTACATGCAAAATAACACAAAGTGTAACCTTATGCTATATTTGTACGCATGTATATATACAGACGTATATGCACTCCTTTTATTTTTCATTTAAAATTGACACCAACACTCCACCAGTTATTTACAAATGGCATTTGTGCTCTGTCCTATTCTCCTCTGCCCCCAGGATCCCGCCATAGCTATCAGCAAGAGAGTAGGGAATTTAACATACGAGTCCTATGACCGGGGGACGGAGAAGAAGGCATGGATCACTGAATCAGATGGGAAAACTCCACTCGTAGGAGAGGTGAGCTACCTTTGGGTACTTGGTATGTTGATGATTTAATATGGGTCCTCATTATAAGTAGCACAAACTGCATGGGAGGGCAGGAGCACGCATTTTGAAGGAGACTTTCTTCATACAGTATGTTCAAAGAATCAAGTGTTCAAACTCAAGCTGTCTTTGACCACTCAAGGCTCGTACCTCATCAATTCTCATAAGCAATATACAGATATTAGCCTGAGGATTTCCATTAAAGAATCAGCATGAATTGAGCACATTTCTAATGTTTGTCAAATTATTTAGGATTTGACAAACATCCTTGGATCCTTGCCGGATCCATGACTAACACAAGACAGCCTTGAAGGATCTGTTATGCCGTTGAGTATTTGAGCAACATAATAATAGATGCACTACGTGGCTATCCACGATTCCCTAATGGGAGTTCAACCCTCGCGTATGTTATTTATTGATCTTTCTCCCGAAAGAGCACGCATTTAAAATGTTCTACCAGCAAAAGTCACTTTATGTGCATAAGTTTCTTAAAGTGAGAAGCTATTGTTGCTTGTTAGTGCACATCTACACATCTACAGTCTAGGATTACAATGGATTTGTTACACCATTTGAAGTATGTGTCCTCGTTATGAAAGCAGGGGATCTTTTGCAAAACGACCTCTGAGGTAGATGTGTCATTGACAAAGGCGAGATATGCTGGTAATTATTCTCACCGAAATATGCTCAAAAAGGATTAAATAAAATCATAACACGATGTCACTCACACAATAAACAAAGCAGCAGGGAGAAAAGAGTCAATGCTGGTGTTGGGGGTTTAAAAAGGTAGGAATGATAGACGGTAACATTGGCAGTAACAGTCACACATACCAGCTTAGAGACTAATGTACAGACTGGCTGTGTTTCTGAGTGCTGGAGTGACAGGGAGCTGCACAGGAAGTCAGTCACACTGAGAGACAAGAGGCAAAAAGACAGATTATTGGGTAAACACAAAACAGGGACAGACAACATGGACGTCTTTACTCCTCCCGTCTTGTACTTCCCTTTTTTGGGGGGGATTAGAGTCAGGCAGAGAGACAGCTGGGGAAAGGGAAAAAAAAAAACCCGGAATGATGACTTAGATGGGCTTACGAGCGCGACAAAACCGACAAACATACATAGAAAATAGAGTCAGGAGTTCCGCTAGAAACGGAGCATTGCATAGTGCAGTACTTCTGGTATTTGCAAATGTCATTTGCACCCATTTCTATCTTTTGGTTCATCAAGAGTGCGCCGTCGTAAAATACGACTTCCTATTTTTATGTAAACGAACGTTGGTGCAGAACAAAGGTCTACCTCTATTAGCACGGCACTACACTTTGACTACAAAAACACACTTTATGACGCCAGCTATGATGCAACGCTGCAAAAAGGTCTTTGTTCAGAGTTTTGAATGACAAAACGAGGTAACCCAGCAGCGGATGTAAATGTATTACAGGAGGTAGTTTGCATGGATATATCTGTAAGTGCAGGGTTACATTTGGAAAAATGTACTTTTTTAATACGCTTTAAAGGTAACTTTTACTACATTTGAACAGTTGCATTGTTCAAAGTGGTCTGATGCATATATTTTCATGTTTGCTTGGATTTCACATGAACTCTCTTACTTCTTAACTGGGCTGTCAGCATAAGAAAGCAGCTATGGCACAGACGTCTAGTTGTAAGAACCAATTGGAAAAGGTTAGATTGCAACCGTAAGGGCCTATCAATAAGCTCCGACCTTGGAGTTCTGACCACCTGGCAAAAACACTTCCCTATAAATCTGTGTGTTTGTGTGCATGTGTGTGTGTGTGTGTGTGTGTGTGTCTGTGAGAGAGATCATACGTAAGCATGATTCATGTCTTTGCAACAAACTGGGTTGTAAAGTCATTGGCAGTGGAAGTAAAGGTAGAACGATAGCTGGCGCTGAGCAACCTTGAGATTTAATATCTACCGCGCTTTACAGGAGGCGTTCACCCTGAGAAATACACTCTCTAATACACGCGCACACATTTCCGAAATCTCTGCCTCACTCTGTGGATTAATCATTTATCTCAATACATGCCATTAAGGACGACTTCTGACACACAGTCACGTCCAGAGATTTTCTATTGCATTATCGATTCCTCCTCTCCTCTGTTCTCTTCCTAAACCTTCCTCTCCCTCTCTCTTATCATTCCTTCCCCTTCTGTACTTCAGCTCGATTCGGATCTTTTTTTTTCTTTGTCACTTCCACATCTTCACATCTGTTTCTGCGACGTTTCCGCGGGCCTAGCTTTTGCTTGGGGGGATTTCTATGCAACTACGCCATCATGCTCGTGCTCCTTCCCGTCATTCACCTGTACCAGAGTGTGAAGGCTCGCTTATCTCTTCCATAAAGACATGTCGCGGATGCTTTTGGTTTGAATTAAAAAAGGGGAGAAAAAAAAAAAGAAAAGTCCTGTCAAAAAAGCACAGCATTGTGCTTCTGCAGTGGAGTGTTGCTCCAAAACTATTAAAATGTGCTTGTGAACTGATTTCTCATGTTTCCCCCCTCGTAGGTGTGGCCAGGAGACACCGTCTTTCCAGACTACACCAGCCAACAATGCATCGACTGGTGGGTGGACGAGTACGTACGATTCTCCAACGAGATCAAACATGATGCCCTCTGGATCGTAAGTCAATTTCTAAATATTGAAAATGAAGGTGCATTTCCACTGATTAGTTTTTTGCCAACCCACCACATTGACAATATCCTGGATCCAATTATGCACACAAACAGCCAGTTAGCTTACTTTTTTAGTTATTTTTGGGTGCAATTACTTTACTGTGGGTAGAACATTGGAGGCCAACACAGGCTGGCAAAAAAAAAACAGGCTGGAATTAACATTATGTTGTTGCATTTGCCTCATTCATTACTACTTCTGATTACCCCAACACACACCATTTAAGATCTTACAAAACACCATAGCACATCCCAGGCTACTTTGTTTATCCGAGAGCGGGAAGAAAAACATTCTCCTCTTTAGTATGCAGTGATGAAGTCGGTGGAAGAATCCTTACATAGGACTGCCAATGATTTAAATGAAACCCTTTCCTCTGATGCCTTTGCAGGACATGAATGAGGTGGCTAGTTTCAAGAAAGGCTCGAATAAGGGCTGCGCTGATAACAACCTCAACTACCCTCCCTACACTCCAAGTAAGACACCTTTATTTAAGTGTTCTGCTCCATCACAATAGTATTTATATGAACAGTTTGGATATCAACAAAATCGGGGTTCCCTTAGCGGTATCTAAACGTTGTCATGGCAGCATTGTTTACAAGGTTGCCCTTTTATGCATACCAGCCATAACTCCACATACCTTTAAAGATACAAAGAATGTCATTTGAAGCCCAAATATTTTGCACAACTTCATAAATCTGTCACGATAGCTCATGAAGTAAGTTTAGGTCCAAAGGAAAACTCCCTCTAAAATAGCAAATCCCCAGTGGGGGATTTTGAAAATGACTCTTCTGCCATGTCTTCTATTCCGACTGTGTCCCAGACACGATGATCATAAATGAAAAAGGCCTGCTCCCTTGATGCCACCTTTTTATTGCACTCCTCCTTAGTCATCCCTTCCTCCATTGCTCAGGCTGTCTCTCATTTCCTCATTGTTCACACTTCCTATTGCTGCATACATCAATGTCGCTCTTTCTTCCTGGCCTGTTTTCCTCATTTTCTCTCCTTCCTTCACTGTATCCTACATTTTGTTTTCATTCCATTCCTCTGCTCACCTTACTCCAATATCTTTACCTCTTCCATCATTTCTCTCCCCACAGAGATTCTGGATGAGGTGATGTACAGTAAGACTCTATGTATGGATGCCAAGCAGGCCTGGGGGAACCACTATGATGTCCACAGTCTGTATGGCTATTCTATGGTGCTGGCTACTGAAAAGTGAGTGCATCCTCAATGAGTTTGGCCAGCTCGTGCTGAGGGGGCCAACAAACTCTATATGCGTAACGTAATAACAGTGCGGCACATGGGATCTTTAATGTTAAGTGCCGTGGAATCAGTGGCTATTGAGAAATGGCGACTCAATAATGGGACTGAAATGGAAAAAATAAAAAAAAAGAAGGGGCAAGAGAGAAAACTGTGGGTTCAGCGCAGCCCAGCGAATTATGCCCTCGGTTAAATCAAAGCCAGGGACTCTTGCAGACCATTTCAAGTTGTATCCCATGAGATAAGAGCAGAAACATGTTCTAATGAGTCCGGATCCCAAGGTGAGTGAATGAATTTCTCATATAGGTCTGACGCTGAAACCGTTTAATGGGGCCCATTACTTACACAAGCCTACAGAGAGGCATCAATGTGATTACAGGATATAATTATAACACTTATTTAGGTATGGAATTGAATGGAGCTTTAAGGAGATCAATGTTGCAGATGATGCTGTATTTATGGATTTAGCGGCAGGACACAATCAGTATTAGTTATGATCCATTTAGGAGACTAAATGTGGACATCTGATAGTTGACTGCAGTTGCTGGTTCGAGTACACATGTTTGGTCAGCTCAGTCTATGGATAATATCATGTGCAGTTGGTGTATATCCTAAAATTAAGTCAGGCAAATGCACGTAAGGCCCATTTGGTTACACAAAGTACGTCGCATAAAGTTTACCATGCCTCTGAAACCGTGCTCGGGTGCCATACAAATGATAATGAGATAAGTCAGGTGGGCCTAAAACCCAACTAATCTCTTTCAGTTTGCATCATGAAAACAAGCACATAGCAATTTGAATAGAGAGTAGCAGATGAGGTTCACAAGAGCGCATCAGATTCAAAATCCAAAGACTATGAAAACTGAACAGTCAAGGAGGTCAGCCTGCCACACGAGCATTCGCTGCACAAAAAACAAACCACTTAAATGTCACAGAGGTATGAAGGCTGCAGTCACATTCATCTAGCTGGTGGAATTTCTCTAGTCTCCAAGCCCCCAGCCAGTCATTTCACACAAGGCTAAAGTTGGCTTCAGTCGCCAGAATCCTAATACGCACTAATGATGATGGTATGGGAAATTGCATCAATTAGAAAGCTGCACACACCTGCACTAATGGGTTTTTCAACTGATGGAAAATAACACCCCGTAACACTAGACAAATGCAATGTACAGCATTTGCTGCAGAAATACATCATATACTATATGTTGTGTCAAAAAGTAGTAACGAACTTAACATTAACCACATCGGTGCTACAAGGGTTCCTTCAGCTTTTTCACAACACTTCCTGGGAATTTCCGCCATGAACTTTCATGTGTATCTCATATGTATTTGCTGACTTTTTTTTTTTTCTTTCTTGGTGGTCACGGAAATGAGGCACACAGTGCAAAACTTGTAAATACCGCGATAACAATACTTTAGGAGCAACAGTAGTTGCGGTTGATGGTACTACTGCTCAACACTCTCCACTGTGGCCTTCAGGTAGCACAACAACTCAAAAGGCTCTCGTTAGAGGATGTTTGGTTTGACCGTTCTGGGCGAACCAAACAGACAGCAAAAACAAAGTTAAGCCTCATGGCAAACATTCTGAAGAGGAACCACTCCCTATTTACATACAAAAGGCTAATTCTAATCTTAATAGGATTATAAACTAATGAAAATGCTGTTGCACGGCGGCCCTTTAAGAAGGTCGTCAAAATATTGGACCAAGTGCCAGGCCTTAACTTGGGCATATATCCAGAGAAAGGCTTTGCAAAGTCACATTAACATTAAGTACGATGTTGAGGCTTCCTGTAGCCGCTATTTTAGTAAAATATAGGACCGTTTAAGAGTTCCCCGGGTATTGCAAACAGCAGTCACTGCGGCCGCCGAATGAATTCAACATCTCCCGTTCCATTCCTCATCTCCTCTCTTCATGTCTTTCTCATACCCACTGAGATGTGAACGCAGTTGCCGAGGAACAGATGATTCCCGAATGAAATGCCTCGGAGCAGTCATTTAAAGGGGCAGATGAGCGTAACACATTTCACGACAGCTTATACATTTACCAATAGTTCGACTCACATGTTGGCATAATGTGACGAGATTGCAGAACACAACCTTCACAAAACGAGGGGCAGAACAATTGATCATGTATACAAATGTGTGTTGTGAATGCCAAAAGAACACAATCATAGTGTCCTTCCATGGTTGGAATACTCCTGCTGTGTGTCATGCCTCTTTCAAAGAAAAAGAATACGCCGGTCGGCGTTCACGCGCTTACAGGCGATGCAGCAGGGCTACGGACTCCTCGCTCCTTCAGGTATATTTGAAGAATTGGGACGTCCCTCCTAATGGAGAGTCAAGATTGATTTCTGGCTAACGGGCGGAAGAGCTTTGCAGAGAATGAGGCACGGATTTTGAGTAATGTGAAAGGCCCAGCAAACACGGGTCCACGAAGACACACACACACACACACACATTGTAATTGTTGGAACTGAAGCTAGCTCGTCTTTACTTTGTCCCCTTCAACACTTCCTCCTTTTTCTTCCTCTGTCCACAAATGAATATTATTGGCAGGAGACAGATTTCATAAACATCATCAGTGTTCCGTGTTGTCAGAGGAATCGACGTGGCTTCGAAATCCCAATGCAAACCGAATAAGAATATACCACGGGGAGGAAAAAGTACAACTGGCCCTGGCTTTGTGACCAAAAAGTGTCTCCCATTGTACTCGTCAGCATGTGTCCTCGAGATTGATTCCTCCCTTGTGCCGCTGGAGTCACCTTCTGCCACTTCACCCGTGTCTTTCTTATCCTAACCACCTCTCTCTTTCTCTGTCCTTTCTTCCTCCAAACCCCCCCCCCCCCCCCCCCCCCCCGCAGAGCTCTGCAGAGCGTGTTTAGAGGAAACCGTACCCTGATGTTGACCCGATCCTCCTTTCCAGGGGTGGGGAAATATTCGGGTCACTGGCTAGGGGACAATGGTGCCAACTGGAACGACATAAAATGGGCCATCCCCGGCATGCTGGAGTTTGGGCTCTTTGGGATTCCCTATGTGAGTAGTTAACCTCTGCGAGGCAAAACGCTGTTCATGTTATGCTCAAGGTAAGTGGGTCTGACAGGAGGAACTGTTTCTACCTGGACGCCGTGACGGGGATTAACAGGACTGCAAGGAGTAATGTCGCTTCAGCTTTTCCCACGGATTTAAACATGGCATCATAACAGTTTAATGCGGACCCCATTTCAAGCCTTATCACTCACATTGTCGCTGCACACTCGTAGAGGAAAAATGCATGTTTTGATTGATTTGATGTGGGTGGAAGGAAAACTCAAGGCGACCCAGAGCTCCTAGTCAGTTCATTTTTAGCAAATATCCATTAACGCGGGCACATTTCACTTGAGGCTCTAGCTGCCTTCGATTGTAATAATGAAACACAGAAACACGAAGCAGCATGTAGAGCGCTTGTGTCATACAAAAAGACCTCGTAACAAATCAATTCATCTTGAGCCATTTGTACGTCTCGCTACGTGTTTAAGTTTAGTTAACACGAAGTTCTGGAACAAGGAACTTTCCTTCTTTTTGCCTTCTTTTGAGGATTCAGCCGCTAATAGAGATCTATGTTCAGGCGTAACTATAAAGGCCGGAGGGCAGGCAATAAAAAGAGGCTCTGGAATGAAATCTATTAAAATGTCTGGAGGAACACCGGTTCCCTTTGGGGGAGCACCACCACGGGTTTGCTTGTGTTCTTCCTTGAAGGGAAAACACAGGTAAGAAAACGGCAAAGAGTGCACACACACACATGCACGCACGCGCACAGACCCAGCTGTGCACGGCTGGTGGGCTTAGAGAGGTCAACCACAAGATGCAGATCAAGAAGCGGATTTTAGTTTCTTCCACCTACACACACACACACACACACACACACAGGCACAGAAAGAGCGAGCCAGAGAAATGGGGTTTGGATCGATTGCTTACAGTTGAGCTCTAAAATGTGGCCAGTAGTAAACAAGAGAAAGCAAGCAGTCTCTGCAGACTGCCCTTTGACTGAAGTATCTTTCTTGGACTCCATTGTGCAATTAATGCAAATACGGATAACTGCCCACATCTACTGTGGGCCAATAAATCTTGACTGAATTGAGCAGACATTTTAAAGGGAAAAGATGTGTTCAGCCAACAAACAAGCAGAGGTGGGATCAAGTCACTGTTAGGCAAGTCACAAGCAAGTCTCAAGTCATTGCCCTCGAGTCCCGAGTCAAGTCGAGTCAAAGACGAAGCAAGTCCCAAGTCGAGTCACAAGTCACAGCTAACAAGTCTCAAGTCGAGTCACAAGTCGTGCCATTTTAGTTTCGAGTCATTTCGAGTCATTTTATTATAGTGGGGACGGGGAACCCTGGGTGATGGTGCGCTGCCTCACAGACCTAGACTACGAAGGGAAGGGTAATGGTGGATCGACTGTGACTGTGTTATAGTACTGTAACGCTCACCCCAATGCTGCAGCGTAAATAAGGAGGCGATGACTGGCTTGCAACTCCGCTGCATTTATTTATATAAAACAACTCAACTTCGGTCACTGTTGGCCGTCACCACGCCGAACGAACACTTCCGCATTCACGGCCCCCCAAAACTCGGGTTGTCTCGCGTAACTACAGCTGGTAACAGAGCATAACGTGAACACATGCAACATCTGCATAACTGATTAACTAATAACTTTAACTCAGCTCATTACACTACTTTAAAACGGACGTTGACATAATGTTGGCGAGGATTTCCATCGGAGTCTGAATCCGGGTTCAAAAATCCCGATTTTTGTAACCATGAACGAGCTGTCTCGTTGATACGGTCAAATGGACTGCAGTGATTGGATGTTGTTCAGGCAGCGCTCTCTGCATACAGGTGGCGCACATTTTTTTGACAGATGCAGATAAACAGAGCGGCGCGGTGGTGTGAAAATGGTATCCCCCAGTTTTCATGGGAAGTAGCAAGTCTTCTCGAGTCAAAAGGCTCGAGTCCAAGTCAAGTCACGAGTCATCGGTGTTCAAGTCCAAGTCGAGTTGCAAGTCTTTGTACGTTTTGTCGAGTCGAGTCTCAAGTCATCAAATTCATGACTCGAGTCTGACTCGAGTCCAAGTCACATGACTCGAGTCCACACCTCTGCAAACAAGAGCCCCTTTTTCACAACTGCAGGGAGAGTTGTTGGACTCAAATGTTTTGTTTTTCTTTCTTCAATAATTCTCCAACACACATTCTTCAACTGGAATCCACATCATCCTCTTCTCTTTGAGTTTGACAACGCAAAAGAAATCTTCCAACGCGCTGAGCGTACCGTTTTTTTTACGATTTAAAAGAACGGCGGTGTAGGCCCGTGGCTGAATGTCAAGCTGCCGTCCTCTCCTGTGCTTCAGATCGGAGCTGACATCTGTGGGTTCTTTGACGACACCACTGAGGAGTTGTGTCGTCGCTGGATGCAGGTGGGAGCTTTCTATCCCTTCAGCCGGAACCACAACGCTCAGGGCTACAAGGTACCCGAAAAGGCATTTTTGTCTTGCGACTCGATTCGATTCGATTTGTCAGTTTTATCACTCGTCCAGAGTGCTGCAGGGTGCACCGCTTTATTTCATAGCATTGCATATAGGTGCAATAAAAGGCCAAGTGGTTAAAAATAGAAACGTTTGTCAGTGTCCATGGTGATTGTCATCATATCAGCCCTGGTACGGCTGTGTTGAAAAGATTTTTGCAGTAAAACTAGTATTATATATTCGAACATCTGAAGAATTAAAACAAATTCTGGTAGGCACACATCACATGACGCAGAAAAAGTTAATGCTAAATGATGTAACCAGTGGCCATCTGGTTAGTGTAATCACTATCCATTCACACGCACAACACAACTGATAATAGCACAATTATTTTTTTAACCAAATATCTTAATATTAATTTAGAGACGATGTATAGGGTTGACAATTGGGGCTTATAATACAAGTACTCACAGTGACATTTCTGATCAAAATCCTCAGCTATTCTTGATTGTCTTCATTTTTTCAAATTTTCTTTCCAGTACAACTCTGACAACTAAACTGCAGTAGTAATAGTCATTCTAATAATGATCATCAAATTTAAAATGCTGGTGATATACACCTTTTCTCTTCAGGAGGCACACCATGAATTCAAATGTCAGTGTTTATATTGATGATCCATAGTGAGCACATGGACAAATGACTCGCTGAACAAAGCAGCATTGAATAGCGTGAAAGTGAACGCTCTCACAACACCCTTAATGTGACATTTCCATGCTGGTGAGTGCTGCTGAAATAGAACAGCATTACAGTAATGGAGGGGAGGGTGGGCAGGGGGGAGGGGGGACAGTAGTTTCTTGGAGGAGGGAGGGGGGGGGGGGGGGGGGGTTATATGCTTGGGGACAGGGACATGATGGTGATGCATCTGAAGTACGGTTTCCACTAAACAAGACAGCTAATGTGTGACCTTTCCTTTGCCCTAATCATGTCTCTCAACACATGGCCATGCAGGCCAGTGCAAACACACACACACACAATCCTCATCACACTCTCCGAACGAGCTGAGGGCATAAGTGATTAGCCAGATGAGGGGAGCACGGCCTGTTAGCAGCTAATCACCCTCTCACTCACCATCGGAATTAAATCATACTTTTGTTTCATTCTCAAACACTTTTTCCCGTATTTATCTTCATCTCTTTTAGGCTTTTCAGACTGCTTTTAAAAGAGTCTTTTGTGAGGTGTATTTCTATTTTAATCTGTATCATTACAGTTAATGTTCACTTGCTAAAATACAATTAATCTTTTTTACATTTCTTACATAGTCATACTCTAAATTTCCCATCACACCCTGGTTTACTTTCCCTCCAAAAAGCATCGCTCCATTCCCCTTATCTCCCCTCCAACTTATTCCTTTTCTCGTTCAAACAAACTCTCTTTTTCATGTCCCCATCTCTTTCCCTTTTCTGCCCCCCGTGGATAGAAGACAAATCTTTATTTCCCATTTGCCCTTCCTCTCTGTCGTTCCTCAACCCCATCCCTTTAATCCATCTGTGTGTCTCCAGCCCCAGGACCCAGCAGCGTTTGGTCCCGACTCCACACTGCTGAAGAGCTCCATACATTACTTGAGGATACGTTACACACTTCTGCCTTACCTCTACACACTCTTCTACAAAGCCCACACTACAGGGGACACAGTTGTACGTCCTGTCATGCACGAGTAAGTCATTCAAAATATGTCAATACACTTGATTTAATACATTTGAATTGTAAACTGAATATCTTATATTCCCTGAACTGTCTGTATTTGTCTTGTTGTCCAATGTCCGATGGTCCAATGTTATGCACCATATGTATAAAATACTTTAGCGACAAATGTTCATGATTTCTTATATCAGACAGGGACACTCAAGGGATTGAACATTTACTCAAATGTTGAAACAGTTTGGTGGAAAAGGCTCCTTTGATTTACGGCTTTATAATTTTTTAATTGGATTTAGTGTAGTGCCAAAGAGTCTCCTGCAGGAGTTAATAACCCGTTTGTGACCATCAAAGTTAAATCAACAATATCACATAGGAGGAGGTTGGGGTGGTGGAGTTAGGTCCGGCAGGAAATTAAGTTTTGGAAGCAAGGCCCACTCTTCAAAATGAACCCAATTAACATCAGCAGGAGTTTGGCTTTATATGCCACTATGGAATGAATGACCATAAAAACTAAGTCTGATGAAATATTCTCTAATGATCATCCATTTAGCATGCGTGGGGGAAAACACCTTCAAACTGCTCGGAGAAAATATGCCCAAAACTAATTCCGCCCACAGTGAAGTATTCCTCAAATGATTATTTTGGACATCAGCACAAAACAAGTACTTTGCCTACACCACAAGACATTTACTTAACTGCTATATGCACTTCATTTTTGGTCAAAGCGTCTTCAAAACAGACGAACACAAAAACACGTCAGCTGAAACCGCAGATATTCAGCAACGTGCCAGATGGCAAACAGCCGGCTGCAAAACATCACTTGTGAACACAGAGGCTTTCAATGCCAATAATTCATTCACATCAGGAACTGAATAATAATTAGCAACCACAGAGCAGCAGCCGGAAACTCACTACAATACAGGGCCATGGCTAGCTACTGAAACGCACAACAATGCAGGGCCATGGCTAGCTACTGAAACGCACAACAATGCAGGGCCATGGCTAGCTACTGAAACCCACCACAATGCAGGGCCATGGCTAGCTACTGAAACCCACAACAATGCAGGGCCGTGGCTAGCTACTGAAACGCACAACAGAGCAGGGCCATGGCTAGCTACTGAAACGCACAACAGACCAGGGCCATGGCTAGCTACTGGCAACGCCAAGCAAGCACAAGCGTGGAGCAAACAGCATCACAGTAGAAAACACATTTACATTGTGGGCATAATAGACAGTCACAATGTTCATGCAATACACCTGCATGAAAATAGTGGTCACTATCTCACGGCAAATTGGCAGCAAAAGATTCAGCGTGTTTGTGTGTTTTATTCAAAACGTATCTCACCGATTAAATACTCTTTTTTGTCACTCCCAAGATTCTACTCTGACAGTGCCAGCTGGAAAGTGGACCAGCAGTTCCTCTGGGGAAAATACCTGCTCATCACACCTGTACTACATCCGGTCAGCAAACACACAAACCCCAAATAAAAGATATAGACATGCTTTGGTCCTTCATATGCATGTGCTTGCACAAAATGCACTTTCATGACTGTATGAAACTCATCTAGACAGATAACTTACCATCATATACAGCCACAGTACATACAGAAGTATATAATGTAGTACATAGTGAAATGGGTGTTATAGATGAGATGATCAGTTACTCTCACATACACACTCACGCACACAAACACACACACACACATACCATGACCTCCGCTGGGAAAACATGACATGGGATTTTCTTTGTTGCCCTCCCCTCCTCTCATCCCTCCTTCTCCTCTCTTTCATTTCCTCCTTCCTTTCTTTCAACTCTAATGAGAACATTGACCTCATTACCAGCAGATTAGAAATGTAGATAGAAGTGTGTATGTGTGTGTTTGCGTGTTTGTGTGTGTGTGAGTGTGCGTGTGCATACCTGTGTGTACTGGGCGTGCCTGCACGCGCATGTGTATGCGAGCATACACAGTGATTGCGGTCATGTCAAAGTGGCCTGATTAATAAGCAATTTAGCATGGCCTCTTGTGAATTACAGAATACTGAAAGCGAATTGGATTCATAGTGGGGCCATGGATCGAGTAACTTCCATCAGTGCGATTTGGGGAAAGTTTATGATAAAAGAAGCCGAGGGTTTCCACTCGTAGTGCCTCATGGCTGGAGTTGGTCTGAGGGGGAGGTGCAAGGAAGGCCCAGGAGGATGACTACTACTAATACGTGGGATACTTACAAGGCAAGAACCACAGCTCAACTGCTGGGGCGTCATAAAAAGGATGAGTCTGTCAGAGCCTGGCATCAATTATGACTAACCACCCTTTTCTTGTGTGAAGGCAATGTGACCTGCATTGTCAAAGGGCTTTAGTCGTCACGGTTTGTAGAAAAAGCCGAAGAGGAACAGGAAACAAACTAAGCCGAAAGCGAGTTTGTCACTGACAGTTAAATAGATGCTCCGTGGAGGCAAATTATGACCTTGCTCGTGATGGTGACGGAATGTCACCCGTGAATTTAGTTTACTTCATAAAGTTATACAGAAATACTTTTTTGTGTGACATTGTAAGCAACTGCATGGTTCTTCCATAGGGGGCATTTGACATTGCTAGTCCCTGATGCGTACACACGATGCATGTCTATGTCACGGTGTGGGTTTGTTTCCTGTTTTATTTTGTAGTTTCCTGCCTTGTTGCACCTGGGTTAGTTTAACTTCCTGCCCTGTTGTGTTATCCTCTGTTATTGTCTCCTGTGCACCTGCATGTTTCCACCTGTGTCCAATCACCTGCACCCAGTGTATTTAAACCATGTGCCTCTCTATATTCTTCACATCTCTATGGTCAAACATTACAAATCAATTGGTCCAACATATCATCAACAGATGTTCCACCAGTGTCATCTCTTACCCATTAAAGAATTCTTACACATATGTTTTCAATAACACCACCGCAGTGAATATTGGGCCACAGCGCGTCTGTCGTTTTGAAAAATGTGCTTTTCAAGTGGCATTGCCCGAGGTCCAACTTGCTTCTAAAGCCTATGCCAGACCATTAGAAATATGTTGGACCTCGGGCAATGCCACTTGAAAAGGGACATTTTCAAAATGACAGATGCGATGAGGCCGAATATTTATCTTCTCTAGTGGCAGTGTGCCGCTGAGTCGCGGCGCTGCGGTTTTAGACGGGGTAACAGCGGGCATTAAGAACAGAGAGCGCCCACTTCCTGATTCCGATGCATCAGGCTGCGAAAGATAGTGAACAGAACAGCGTGTGACCCCCGGAGTGAGGTCGCAAGCTGATCTCCAACAGCCCCTTCTTATCCTACCGCCGCCTCTCTTTCTTCATTCTTCTCACATCTCCGTGTCACTTTCTATGTATCGCTCTGTCCGTCTGTCTTTCCCTTTCTTTAATGATGCTCTTGCTCCATCATTCAGATCAGTCGATGCTTTAACCTTGATCTCCGTGATAAACTGGGGAGGACTCCTGGTCTCTCTGTCATCCCCTCCAGTCTTCATCTGTGCTTCCACTCTCCCGCTTCTACTTGCTCATCGCTCCCCTTTACTTTTTCTGCTCAGCCTTTCATCAAGCGGTGGCTCCCTTATCTCATCTGCATTCTCTTAATCAGCTGCTGTCAACTCATCCTTATGATCCCTTTTCATTTCATCCCGTCTCTCTTTCCTCCTCCCGCTCACGCTCACTTCTCCTCTCATGTATCTCAGCCACCATCTGATCATTCTGCCAGTCTGAATCTTTAGCCCACCTGATAAAATCCTACCCCGTGGCTAACCCGGGCCGCGCTACTGCAAATGAGGGTACGGGCCTCATCCCTCGTCCCCTCTCAGTGGCAGCTAGCAGCCATGCTAGGTCCCGCGGTCCCTCCCCATTAGTCAACGTGTTGATTGATAGGCGCCGCGAGTAAATCAGACACCAGAAGACGAGGTGCCGGGGGAACCGTCCATTGCCCCTGGCTGTCACGCGACAGGCTGTGCAGCTGATGTGACAGGTGATCTGCCTCAAACCGCAGTCGCGGACCCCAAAGAGGACGTGAAGTCAAATGTGTTACAGACATTATAGCAAAAATAAGGTTTTTCCAGGTCTCGCATTTTGAATGATTTGTTTCTGTTTATTCATCTTTTGTTCCTCATCCTTTTTACCTGTTTGTTCTTCTCTGGCTTCTTGTCAATGATCTTTATTGTTCCCATTAACAGGCCTCAGTGGGCCACCCTAACTCTCACTCTCTGTCTTCCACTGGAAAAGAAAGAAAGAGGGAGAGAGATTTGCCGTCCGTGCCTTCGACAGGCGGTCCAGGCCTTCAAAGCCGACACCGTGTGTTTCACTAGTTGGTCCGTTCTCAAAAGGACCTCCGGTTTGCTGTTCCTCTCGCTGTGTTTATCTCTCTGCCTTTCTGTTCTGCCATGTCCAAAAGAGCAGAGAAGTGACAAAGCTATCAAAGGCCTGATTGATTGCTCCTGTCTGTCCACCACCTTAAGCTATCAAAGGCTGTTACCTATCAGTCGTCCCTTGATGTTTTTTTCATCGTCTGTTGCATCATAGTGCTAAAGACTGAAATGTCACGAGGGTTTGGTGGATACTTTACATCAGACTGTAGGCAGTTAAAAAAAAAAAAACTCTCTGTGATAGAAACATTTCATCTTTATCTTATTCATTATTAACTTGCTGTGATTTAGAGCATCGATGGTGGCTCCTATTCTCCTGTTTAGGCGCGTATAAGACTAAAAGGTGTCCTGTGATTTGTGTGGGTAGAAGCAGATGTTACCGGCTGCAGGTCAAACACAGGCATGCTTTCACACATGTGTCTACTTAACAAATCACACTACATAATGTTGTATTCAAAGGCAACATGAATTTGTTCACAAACGTACACGTGTGGAGAGATATTGTGTGTTGGTTTCCTGCAGGGTACGGACACGGTGCTCGCATACATCCCGGATGCTGTGTGGTACGACTATGACACGGTAAGACTTTATTCTGCTCATTTTAGGATATTTTTCTAAAACCTTTTACACTTCCAATGAGAGATTATGACATTTTTTACATGTAAATCAACAAAAATCAGCAGATACCACTCAAATTGTAAGAAAGTGATTGCATATCAAATATACAGTGTTAATATAAAAACATATATATAATACATTCACAGAAAAAATGGATGACAAAGAGGCTAAACAGGATAATGTGTAATGCGTTACATCAAGTGTCCCTGATTAATTGGTATCACAAAGGTTTAGTCCTCAATCAAAATCATCCCAAAATGGCTAATAATTACTATGCTGCATTACTGGAATTAACTCAAACACAAATAACATGTATCACATGAAAGTCTTTGCCTCGAGATCTTGGTTTTATACACAAAGATGAGAGATAAGACGGAGCTGGAGTCGGGACAAAGATGGAGGGAAGGATGGGACAGGGAAGAGAGGAGAGGGACTATCTCCCTGACAAGTAGATAAGAGAGGAGTTGAGGCCTTTAGGGACCTTATTTGGGCGTCACAGTTGCGATGTAAAGTGTCCACTGATCAGATGAACGATTAGATTGGCCGTCTTGCCGCCAGCCCCCTGTTCTCTTTGGTTCCCCCCCCCTGTGATCATCTGGACCAAGATGATGAGAGGGTTTGTGGGGAAGTATTGATGCCATAAAAATGACCATGAAAAGCAACTTACAGAGGTAAGAAATAATGGAAAGAAACAGAGGGATGAAGGAGCAAAATCACACAGGATGGGAGAAAAGTACAGCTCGTGACATGGAGAGAGAGAGAGAGGAGAGAAGCAGGGTCAACAGAAAAGAAGCGTAAAAGAGAGGATGATAACCACAGCTTGGAAGACGTGAGGTTGGGCCTGAAGGAATGAGGAGGAGAAGACAAGGCTAGAGAAGAACTCCTTAAGCCAGACAATAAGGGGGTGATAAGATCTGAAATTGGTTGTAGACGCTCCACTAACTCCAGCCCACACACTCGCCCATGCTCTACTGTACTGCATAAAGTCGTACACACACCTACGCACTCACACATCCATGGGAATGGGACAAAAAAGGGGGATGAAAAAAAAAAGAATTAGAGCCACAGAAGAGAGAATAACATGAGGTGGAAAAGAAAGTAGGCAGATGAGAATGAGAGAAGACAAAGAAAGAAGAGAGCCTCAAATAATTGTGGCTGTGCAGAGAATTCAGTCCTCAGGAGATCAGGAATGAACTGTTCTCTATCTGGTCCCTCAGAGAAACTAGTGGAGGAGCAGAAAGAGGAAGGGGGGGGGGGGGTTCAAATGGGTTTCTTTGCCTGACATAAATCATTTTAACAATCCCTAAAATGCCAAAAAATAAAATTGACAACTCACTCCCGATTTCCATTTTCAAAAATGTTTGATAACTCTGAACTCCAATTGCATGCAGTCATTTTCAGTTTAAATGATTCCACCTATGAAGAGGGTCATTTGACCGAATTTTTAAAAACACCACCTGTGTGGGTGTGGATTCTGTTGCCTCACCAATCAGATGCAGCAAGTGGTCGACCGCGGGACGTTTATCAACATGAATCTTCCAGCTGACAAGCTCGGGTTACACATCAGAGGTGGCGCCATCCTCCCAACTCAGAGGCCTGATGTCACTACAACATACAGGTACACACCATCACACACACACACACACACACACACACACACATGTATCACTTCAAATAACGTTGAAGGATTTCAACAAGCTGTCGCACAAAACGTGAGATATACCTGATTAGAATCCATCACACACTCACTTAAGTGCATACAGATCAACCAGACATTTTCACCTCATAGTCATGGATTATGGATGAATGTGCACTCGCTTGATCCATTGAAGCGTAGCAACATGTGCGTGTGGTGTTGAGCGTGTGTTTGTGTGTACGTCTTTAGTCGGCGGCACCCCATGGGTTTGATCGTGGCTCTCGATGACAACGGCCAGGCAGCGGGGGAGCTCTTCTGGGATGATGGAGACTCCAGAGGTATCGTGTGCAAACGTGCTGGTTTTGTGTTAAACGGGATTATTCGCATCTTGTTATTACCACTCTTTTTTTTCTTTTTTTTTTTTCTTCTTTCATTTGGAGCTCTTCTCTTGTTGAGCGCAAAGCTTCAAACACAACTCACACACATTAACAAATAAACGACACTTATCTGACAATGATTCACTATGGCTGAAAATCATAATCATCTGATTTGACAAAACCTCTTTTTTTTGTTTTACAGAAACAGTCAAGACAGGAAACTACATCCACTACAGCTTTTCTGTTGTCAATGTAAGTTCATCTCGCTTGCATCTACGCCATCTTTTAAATCTGGCCCACATATTTCCTTTCTGATCTGAACAGAAGTTCAAAGGTCAAAACCCCAAGAGACTTTAGACTTCCTCAATCCACAACATCAAGCATCATCGATCCACGCTGCTCTGCTAAAGCTTAGTTGGATCAAGTAACCTGTGTTGCTGCTTCACAGAGCAGAGAGAATTGCCCTGCATGCTTAATGTATGACGGTGAAGTTCTTCCTGTATCTTGGCATTACGCTGGGGTAAGCAGGGTCTGCAGGCTGCAAATGTATCGGATCAACTGTTTGAGGGAGTTCATGAGCTCGTGAATTATCCGGTTAACGTGATAAAACAGCAATCATTACATGCTGGGACTGTGAAAACTGAAAAATGTTCATTCATTTTCAGCAAAAAAAAGCTAAATAAAGTTCAATGTTTCGAAATGATCAGCATTATGAGTTTGAGAGCATGCAATGGGTTGTCATAAAGCATGCACTTGTGTGTCCTAAAACCTTACAGGGGGTGCTGACGATGCAGGTTATACACAACGGATATGACAACCCAGACAACCTCGTGTTTGAAAATATCACCGTCCTCGGTGTTCCTCAACGTCCCATCTCCGTCTCTGTGACCCACGTCAGCAGCGGACTGCCTTCAAACTCCACTGTGCCAACCTCCAACATACAGTACGATACAGCAAAGATGGTAAACACACACAAACTGACATACATACCCGTGCAACAAAAAATTGTTTTAGGAGTTGATGCAGACGAAATCAAAGATGAGAGCCAATGTTGGAAAACATTTACTATACTATCTATATCTAGAGATGTATCTGTGATAAATATTCTAAAGTATGAATGACAATTTACACTTCACTTCAAAGCAAAGGATCCTCTCTCTCCCCCCCGTAGGTGAGTCCTTCAGATATCGCAAATTAATCCGATCCATCCTACGCTTGGCAGGTATATATCGCTGTTGACCCCAAAAAAGTGCCAGGTCAAATTTGGTGCAATTTAGACACCTGACAAGTTCAATAATAGCCTGATAAACATTGAACAAACAAGGCAATGGCACCTTTTGCAGCAGTGGGGGGCGGAGCTTCGGGGCCTCTGCCTAGCTGAGCACGCTGTCTGCAGCTGGCTTATACAGACATTTGTTTCAATAAGACCGGGGATGAAAGCATCACTTTACATTCCAAGGTTAGCCTCTAAGTGTAAGAAATGATAACAATTTATGTTAGCTGAGGATCATCGAGGCCTTTGACTCAGCGTGCGTGAGGGAGAGTGCGAGGCAATGAGATATGGTCCCACGGTAAGTGCCCAAGGTTATAAGTAACTGGAAAGAGTCTGTAAAGTGTCAAGAGATTCAGTTCGCTATTTCTTTAGAGATTTGCTTTGTGTGCTTGTCACACAAACATGTCTGCGTGGCCTGGGTCAATGCCTGTGTAAATCCTCGAGGTCCCTCTGGTCACACATGCAAGCATGCATTCATCAATGAATGGGTGGTTATGATTTCCTGGGGGTGAAGGGTAAATGTGCTGTTAAACCGAAAACTCTGGCTTGCCATGTCCATCAGTCGGACTGGGCCTTGAACGTAGCTAAGAGCTGTGAGACAGCAGTAGTTCAACGTATATTAAACCGAGCAGAACTTGGCTTTTGGGGGTTTTTTTTAAACCCTTTCCCGCTTGCTATATAGCCCGACTTCCCTCTCCTTTGTTCACAGTCGATTTCCATGTGCCTGCTGTGTCTTTTTTCTTCATTCTAATGATGCATTCTGCACTTGCCTGTCTTGTAAGATGCGTTTTTGCCCAATTGCTCATCCATGATACTAAAATAAAATGGAAGAAAAGCTAATGAAGATCCCTGAAGTCTCCTCGGATGTATCAGATGGTGACTCGTGACTAGCGAGAAAGGGACTCCCCGAGATGTGTTGTGAGAATGAGTCATAATTCCCGACAGAGTGCTGTTGAAACAGCGGGAGAAATTAACAGCTGTGTCTTAATTGATGGTACGCAACGTCAAGCACACAGTCTCTCTCAAGGAAGCCTGTCCGAGCATGTTCTCTCTCTCCCTCTCTCTCTCTCAAGGCATCCTTGGATTTATTTCTCACCACTTTCTCCCATTTTCACTCTCGCCTGCACTTCATCACACACACACAAACATACAGGTTATGTTCCTGAAAAACCTCTCCCTGGCACTCGGGGAGACCTATCTTGTTGAATGGAAGCTGGTGGCTGGGGAGAAACAGCGGTTTGACTGCCATCCAGAGGAGGGAGGAGATGAGGCCAAGTGCAAGGCCAGAGGCTGCATGTGGGAGGTGAGGGGTGACACAGATGAGGTTCAAATGGATCTATATATATATATATATATATGTATATATATATATATGTATACATAATGTGTTTTCTTTCTGCCCCAATTTAGCCGAGCACCATAGAACGTGCTCCATGGTGCTTCTATCCAATGGACCACGGCTACGCTGTTACGGCAGTAGAGAACGTCAACTCCGGCATCACGGTTGACATCACTCGCAACCTGAAGTACAGGAGCAGTGGTCGCCCGGGGTCACCAGACATTGACACGCTCCGTGTTAAGATCTGGTACCACAGCAGCAACTTGCTGCAGTTCAAGGTTATTTTACTGGTTTTTCTTGATTTCCAACGCGCCCCTCTGACTCGCCTGCTCCACTTAAGCACACATGCAGTGACAAGCAAAAATATTCCTTCCATCCCTGTTCAGATCTGGGACCCATCCACGGAGCGCTACGAGGTCCCGGTGCCGCTGTCGCTTCCTCCTACTCCAGAGACCGACGAGAGCAAGAGGCTTTACAAGGTTGAAGTCACCAACAACCCATTCGGGATCCAGGTCATAAGGAAAAGCACAGGAACTAAGATGTGAGTATTTTAGTTGCACAGGTGGTTCAGTGGGGGATGACGCTGCTCTTAAAAATGGGCGCTTTTTTCGTGCCATGAGTTTGAGATTTCTGATGTTGATATTGGGTATCTTGTCCGAAAAGTTCAACTGTACCAGAAGCTTATTTTTGAATAGGCATTTGCTATTAAAATCTCTTTTTGAAAATTGAAACAATTATCTTTTTCTCGTCATACCAAAAACTACAGCTTCGAAGAAATTGAACATTTCAGAAATTAACCAATGCATCAATTTTTATATCATCTTCATATCATTGAACGTATGCTGTAATAAATTAAATAACCTGAAACCTGGAGGCCTTAAAATGTTAAGCTAAAATTGCCCACACAAATTATGCTTCTATTTGCTAAATATACGATAACAAAACGTTAAAAATGCTACTTTATTCATTTTCAAAAACACACAGTGGCCTTTTTGTCATGAATCTATGTAACATCAAAACATAATCACGAGATATGCAAATGCCACACATTAACATATTTAGCTGTAAACATCTGATAAAATGTTATGCAGAATAGCATTCAGAACAACTGTGCTGCTGCTTTATCTTCAACTATTTACTATCAACTCGGTTACTGTGGAAAAGATATTGCCGCAACAAAAACCTTTGTATGAATTCAAATATCTCAGTCTTTCTGGATGGTCTATGTTAATGCAGCATAGATGACCCACCAGTATTGCAAAGGAAAGCTTCCATTAACAAATAATAAGGTGGGACATTTTGTGAGAATTTCAATCAATTATTTCCAGGCAAGGACTTTTTTTGCCCATGTGATTAAAGTAAAAATGCTGGGTCAACGCTTCTGGCCCCGTTATCCTATCAGATGTGCTCTGGAAACGTGCCCAGTGTGTCCGCGCTTAAAGTATCCTCCTCTCGTTTAGCCATCAAGATGATCTCACGCGAAGCTGTCGAGAGTCTTTTTAAAGAGCATCTCAATGCAAGGGTGACATTATTTCATAGTGAGATTTTGCTAATTAAAATGACTATGTTGAAGGGATGAGTATTCTTCTTCTTATTTCTGTCAAATATAGTGTGAACGACTCAAATTTGACATCAATTCCCTCTCCCCTTCTCTCCTCTTCTCTCATCGATTTGGTGTTATTTCCTCAGTTGGGACTCCTCTGTGCCAGGTTTTACGTTCTCAGACATGTTCATACAAGTGTCCACTCGACTGTCATCCGAGTACGTGTACGGCTTTGGAGAGACGGAGCATCCCACGTACAAGCACAACCTCAACTACCACACCTGGGGTATGTTCGCCAAGGACCAGCCTCCTGGTGTAAGTATCACTCTGAAGCACATGCATGCACACATGTTAGAAAACCCTGCTGTTCATACATAGTTACATGCCATCTGGAAAGGGTTTAGAAAACAATGGAATATGAATTAAATCATTCATATTCCATCCAACCCAGCTAGTCGTGGCATATATAACAGAGCATTCTGCACTGGGTTTCTTTAACAGCCCATCCTCTGACTGTAGAGGTGACTGGAAAAACAACCTCGCTGACCAGTATGTAAACCTGTAAACCCGACGTGAGGCCGATTATATGTGTGCGGGCTGAAATGCTTTTATCTGCCGAGGACAGGGGGAAGTTTCCACCTGCATCAGCATTATCAAGCCGATATCAAGAGCCGGCATGACAGCTGGGTTCAGACAAATGTTATGGGAGCCCTCAGAGAACAAAATCATTTTAGTTAGGAGGGAAAAAAGCAGTAAAAGTAGATGAAATGAAAATAATACAAAGATCAGGAAAGGTGGTCTATATTTACACGCATCCCGCTTTCATATGCAAATATCAATCCAGATAAGACACTTTAAATACATATCATAAAAATAAAAGTAGTTATATAAATACTACTCCAACTACTAAGCAAGTTAAGATAGGGTCCAGGTCATTTCTCTTTCTGCGTTCACATAATAACACCCACCCTTCGTTAAAGTCTCTGCTGAGCACCTTTCTACACCTGGTCCCGGCCAAAGCTCCCAAATCAGGATTAATAAACAGTTAATTTAAGTTGAACAGTTCAACACGGAACATTTCAAACGAGCAGACCAAACAAACGATAAGCAAAAAGAATCTACCCTCTTGGGTCTTTTTTGTTCCAAATTTGCACAGACATAGATAGCCACAAGGATACACTACTGCAGCAACATGAAAGAGAGATGTGTTCCGAGGTTGAATACGTGGTAGTTGAGGGAATCTTGATGTTGTGGACTCTCCAACGAGGTATATGAAGTTCTGTAGGGCACAGAGTAAAATACTTCCTATATTTTTTGAATCAGTTGAATCATTACACTCCATGTAAATGTACACAGTGTATGCCCATAAATGCATCTAATTGTGAAAGAGAAGTCAAGAAAACAAAAGGGAGAAAGACTAAAAGAATCTTCCGGGTTGATAATGTTCATAAAAATGTAGCAGGGCCACAACCTTGGCAAGAGAAGCACACATCCAGTCAAAGTCGAGACAGAGGCATTACAACACAGTTTAACAATGTCTTGTGAACCAGAAGGGCAGCATGCAAATGGAGTAGGATCTACCCATAAGTCTCATGTGCAGTATGGTGACATCCCAACGTGGCAGATGTCCCATCTGCCGCCACCTTTCTATCGGTTACTCTTCAGTAACGGCAGTTCCAGAAAGAAACTCACTCCGAAACTCAATTCTTTCAGAATAATACATGTGTGTGCACGGCAGTGTATGCGTGTAGTAAAACGGTAGCTAATGCAAAAACATTTGACACAGAGAAATGAAGAGCAGTATACTGTAAGTCCAGCAACACAAAGCTACAGCTTTGTCATTATTTTTAATGATCATCTGCATGCTACATTTAGGGCTTCCTGATTTTTTTATAACACCCCACAGCAAATGAAATCCCCAAATAACATCCCATTTGTCTATTTCTGTCTTTAAACTGAGACAAGATGAGTTTTTACGACGAGTTAAAAATAGAACGATTATATTTATGCTACAGTCGAGTATACTATAATCTGCCTAGAGGATAGCCATAGGATAACTTTCATGTTGTACTTTTGGAAATACCGTAGCTCATTGCTCAGAGAAAAGCCCTTTCAGGTGTCAAGGAAAATTGTCTTAAATAAATAAAAACACAAGCATACAGCAGCGAAGGCAACGAAACAGACCTATTTCACACATTCTCCTTCATTCCTTCTCTCTGCCGCTCTACTTCAGTACAAGATGAATTGCTACGGAGTGCATCCCTTCTATATGGGTCTTGAGACCACTGCTGATGCTCACGGTGTGCTGCTACTAAACAGCAATGCCATGGGTAAGAGAAACAAACACACATGCACAAAGGCACACGTGTGTCTTGAATGATCACTTCTCATGTTTACTTTTGTATATTGACGTACCGCTCAGTAATACACACAGGTATCCATGTCTCACTTGTCATTCATTCTGTGCCCACATCCTTCTAAAATGACTTCATATCGATCTTGTCTCTTAACTGTCTTCATTAAAAAGTGACAGAAAAAAAAAATGTGCATGAGTCACACACAGAAAGTGTGCGGATACTGAGCACACACACACACACACACACATTAAGTGGTGTGAATGTCTTTATGTCCAGATGTGAGTTTCCAGCCTACTCCTGCTTTAACCTACCGGACAGTTGGAGGCATCCTGGACTTCTTTATGGTCCTGGGACCTACGCCTGAGATGGTGGTGCAGGAGTACACTGCTGTAAGTCTTCTTCAACTTTCTGTGTATTTGTGTGCATTTTTGTGTTCTTTTGCACCCATGTGTGTGGGTTTTGTGTCTGGCCCCGGGCCGCTGCTGATGGACTGCAGCAGCTGGGAGTTCCTTGCTTCATTGCGCTCTCTCATTTAGCCTATCTAAACACACACACACACTCGCACACACACACACACACACACACAAACAAACACTCAACGCCACACCGTTTTCCTACGAAACAACTTTTTCTCTGCTGAACTGTTTTGACATCCTTGTTTGTTTTTCTTCTTAACAGCTTATTGGACGACCTGTTCTACCTGCCTATTGGTCCCTTGGATTCCAACTCTGTCGCTATGGTTACGCCAATGATAAGGAGATAGCTGATCTATACAAAGATATGAGGGCAGCAGGCATACCCTATGTAAGTTATTGGGGATGAACCTTCCCTTTCCTTCGTATCTCAGCTTTATCAGTGAATCAATAATTATAACAGATTTCTATTTTTATTTAGAAGGAATCCCAACATTCAACATCAAAATGTGCATTTCCTTTTTCCTGACCTGCTGACACCAGCATTGCTTTCTGTAAATGTTATAAATATTTGTTAATTCAATCAAACTACAGTGACATAGTGTACCATGTTTCCTGTTGTGCAGAGACAAAAAAGGCTCAGAATTTAAAATTTGGCACCATTTTCATCTTCCGCAGGATGTGCAGTATGGAGACATTGACTACATGGAACGTCAGCTGGACTTTGTTCTGAACCCTAAGTTTGATGGACTTCCCGCCCTAGTTGACGAAATGAGAGGAGAGGGCATGAGGTTCATTTTCATTCTGGTAATACAAGAAAGTATATATATATTTTATTTGCCCAAGGATCAGCAATCCTTATGGCAATTGAACCCTATTAACCCTGTTATATTATACAACGTTATTTAACTAATTATCTGGCCTCTGTTCTACTAAATGCAAAACAATGGTGTGCCTTTAATTCCAGGATCCAGCCATCTCTGGGAATGAGACAAGTTACCCTGCCTTTGAGAGGGGAATAGCAAGCAATGTTTTCATCAAATGGCCCCAACACCTCGGTGATGGAATTGTTTGGGGGAAGGTGAGAGGCAATGGAAGGCCAAACAAACAAAAACTGTGTATTCATTATTAAGAGAGATCGATACCAACAGACATGTTAATATTTTTTAAAGGTCTGGCCAGATTACCCCAATGTCACAGTAGATGAGTCTCTGGACTGGGATACCCAAGTCGAGGTACAATTTTTTTTTATTCATCTCTTCGAAACATCACTTAAGCTCCTGAGATTCCTTTGTGTTGTTGACTTTTCGCCACTTCTTTTCCCGCCGGATGTCCTATTAACAGCTATACAGGTCGTACGCCGCGTTCCCAGACTTCTTCCGTCAAACCACAGCAGAATGGTGGCAAATGGAAATAAAGGATTTCTATGATAAAATAAAGTTCGATGGCATCTGGATTGTGAGTGACTGGAAAGATGGCAATTAGATGAAATTACAATATTACCTCATTTTGCATGATTTTATTTTCACCTTGTTTTCATGTACACTTGTGTCGTCTCCAGGACATGAATGAGCCGGCCAGTTTTGTCCACGGCACAGTTGGAGAGAAATGTCTTGGTAATCCACTTCTCGAGAACCCTCCATATATGCCACGTAAGTCCCATATGATTCTGCATATATATTCATATATTTATTTTTATTATCCCTGTGTAACTACATTATTAAGCTAGTTAAGTCAAGTTGACGTAAGGAGGATGCATTTAACACATTATTTGTGGGTTTTTTTGTGACTTTTCACCTAAAGCCCTGGAGTCTAAACATCGTGGCTTAAACCACAAAACTCTGTGCATGAACAGCGAGCAGATACTCAGTGACGGAAAAAAGGTCAGGCACTACGACGTGCACAACATTTATGGCTGGTCCCACACAAAGCCCACCTACAAGTGAGTGATGTTTCCATCGTTGCCTTTTCTTCTGTCTTTTATAATTTAGTTCAGTATTTGTTGGTTTACTTCATAAAAATCATAAAATCCCCAGAAAGAGGGCAAGTTAAATACATTGTTGGGAATAAGTATGTAACAAAATGGCCATTTGATCCAAAACAGAAATGTTTTGGGAGTATATTTTAAACACCACGAATAGGACACATCATCTTATTTCAGCTTCAGCCCAACTGCTTTAGCGTCTGAACTGTCTTGTCCTTTGCTGCAGAATTCAAAAATGATAATAAATCGGCTTATTTGTATCAAGATGTGTTTACTTTAGTAGAAGAAACTTTTAATAATTGATGTTGGAGTGCTTGACTGACTGGTTTCTCTTTGTAGCGCCCTGCTGAGTGTGACGGGTAAACGAGGCATAGTGGTGACCAGGTCCACTTATCCGTCCAGTGGAAAATGGGCTGGACATTGGCTGGGAGACAACTATTCAAGCTGGGACCAGCTATACAAATCCATTATAGGTAAATATCTGCATACACTGTAAACCTTTTGCACACTTATTATAGGAGTTAGATGTAATCACCTCCACTGGTTTCAAACTGTGCAACATAGAAAAGGAACTTTCATTTGGCTTAACTCCCTATTTCCCATTGTTTTACAGGCATGATGGAGTTCAGTCTGTTCGGCATTTCTTACGTGAGTATCTCACCTTGGATTTGACAAGACATAATCTTATTACTGTGACCTTCCCCACTTTAAATAGATTACAGCAGCCTGAGTGATGTTACATTGTTTGCAGGACCGTTGCATCAAAGGATGTCTTGGGATAAAATGTGTGCTATGACATTACAAGCTCCACCCCAAACCGAGAAGCTAAACGCTAGTCCGTCATGACTTGTAAAAACTTTAACATAAATTTGTATTCTGCACTACTGTGACCTTCCTAGTTTGGCCCACTGCCTTTTTGTGTTTAGTTCAGTCTCTCTCTCTCTCTCTCTCTCCCCATCACATGCCGTCCTTCTACGGTGTCTCATCTCCTCAGTGCATCTAATAATAATCGTAATCTGACACCTCATCGATCCCAATATGGTAAATCATTCGTGTGCCCCAGCCAGCTCGAGGGTCAGACACACGACATCGCTCACACTCGCAGTGTCGCACCCAAGGACACACAGGAAATTTGATGCTTGCAACAAAAGCAGAGTGACCAGCGGCATAAGTTTAGACAGTCCAGGATGTGCAGTTCCACTTGAGCCCAAGGGGTCGCGGGTCACGCATATACGGGAGGCCCTCAAACAGTGTGTTGGGTGGAAAGCGGGCCTTTGGACTAAGAAGATCTCTTCTGAAGTGCCATTTGTCCTACATGCCTCCAAAAAATTTTTTATTTATTTTTGGCAGAAAAGTTTTAAATATCAATTAAATCATCTTTATAGTCACTCCTGCACCTCGGTGCTCATCCTTTTACCCACATCTCTCTCCACGCGCACACACACACACACACACACACACACACACACAGAGACATGCTAACACTTTTTTGTCTGCCCGTCTTTTTCAGACTGGGGCCGACATTTGTGGGTTCTTCAACGCTGCCGAGTATGAGATGTGTCTTCGCTGGATGCAGCTGGGAGCCTTCTATCCGTACTCACGAAACCACAATGGCAAGGGTAACGAGGTGGGCAACTCAAGTCAGATGTATTCACCTACCCCCAAACTACTAATATTTAAACTTATTTGTGGCTGCGTGTTTCATTCTGATATGGAGCCATATTTGATTGAATGCTTTAAAGCTTGCTCTATTTAAACTTTAAAAAGTTATTTAAAATGTATTACTTAGTTAAGAAATGTTTTCGGGCGTTTGCAATAATGCTGGGAATTAGGATGTTAATAATGTTGAGGAGCCTTGAAATTCAGATTTTCTTTTTCTGCCGTACAATGACAACAGTAGACAAATGGCATCTGCAAGACCGAGGATAGGAGGATGTCACTATGATTGGCATTCTGTATTCTGTTCTTTCAAGTGGTATTATAGTGTTGCTAATAATCTAATGTACATATAGAAAAAACACACACGGTCCGTAAAAATTGAAGGTCGTAACGAATTAGCGAACACAGAACGACTGATCCACTCCACATATTCAGCTTTCACAAAGTGGGAGAGCTGTTTGCCCTTGCTCTAAATGATGGTAGGTAGGTAGGTGGTCACTGAAGAGATGACCATACCGCTGCGCTAGCTGTCATGTTCTCGTGCTCTGAAAATAGAGGGTATATTTGTGGTGAATATAACCTACAAAAAAACAATTACCACCTGTCTTATCGTCTGTAAAAACAAACCCAAAATGTATCCAAAGCGACTTACAATAAATCCATTTCCACCGTAGAGATACAAACTCAGAAGAACAAGTAACAAGAAAGTACAATTTTCATCAAATAAGCAGTTTCAAAATGTTATGGATAAGTGCAATTTTAAGTACAAGTAGGTGCTACGATTTGTTAGTGCTACAGCTTGTTAGGTCCCAAGTACCCAGGTCTCTCTTGATCTGCATCTGACCTCCACAAACACACAAAAAGATAGACCTGGTTGGTGGTGGAGTGTCGGTGGCATTCATTCCGGCGGTAACCTTTAAGAGCGTTGGAACACATCTGAAAAATCCAATAATGCCCGTCCGGACATCGATCCCACCGGGCGAACTTTCTCTGCACCGGTGTCTGCGATACCAGACAGGACACCGTTGTGTTTGTGTGTGCATGCATGTGTTTCTCAGTGGGGTGGGGATGTAATTGAATTCTCAAGGTGATCTGGGCACCACTGCACACCACCTAACCTCCTCTCCATACTCACACATACACCGTGTGATTCCAATCATTCCATAATGGCTTGCAAATAGGGGTTTAAACATGGAGGAAATTGACATGGGGGAAAAAACGCCCACAAAGACACGGCAGCCGAGGGCTGCACATGAATGTTTGAGAGTCAAAAAGTAAGATGAATAGACCCGAATTGGCGAGAGGGGAGTAAAGGTGTTTAGAGAAACAATAGGATCAAGAGGTGAAACAATGGGGAGGAAAAAAACAGATTATAGGAGGCGTTGAGAGGTTCACAGGTAACGAAACAAAGACAGAAAAAGAATATTTGGTGTAAAACAGTCCGAGAGAGAAACAAGATGCTAATTTAGCGAGTTAAATGGAGCAGACAAAGGGAAGTGACAGGGAAAAGAAAGCTGGGACGCGGCTGAGTGAGAGAGGACGGCGGTTGGTAATTGGAGTAAAACAAACACACAAAGCGGGACTGTGAGACGGGAGACAATGAGATCAAGGTCAGCTTAAGTCGTCTTTAAAAATATATTATTTTCCCCGTTCAGCCACATAAAATCCCCATTCATCAGACAGTTAGTGACTGTGAATTCTGCTTTGAAAAAATATTTGACAGCAAAGTATTAACACCCCAAACCAAACCAGAGGGTCAGAAACAGCGGCGAGAGAAAGAGGGAGGAGTGTTTTTGCAGACTCATTCCCGGAGCTTTGTTACGTCTATTGTCTCTTTGCCCTCAGACAACTCTTAATGTCGACCTTGAGACCATTCCACCGCGCCAGCAATATGCTGAAATGTCCACAGTGGCGTCAGAACAATGCAAAATTAATCATACAAGACATAAACGCTCAGACAATAGTTCAGGAGCGGACTCGTATTGAGCTGCGAGTATTGATGTTAACCAGAAGGGACGTACTATTGTTCATCTCTGTTTTATTTTTAAGATGTTTGCTCCACAGTGCAAAACAGAAACCGAAAGCGTTGGCGAGTCGGGCTGAGGGACTAGATTCCAGACGGATAAATCTCTAGATAGGATATGCACAGGAGAGAAAAGACGAAAAACGCATACATAAGCATATCTGTATAATCAGTGTGCGTCACAGGGCCCTTTGCCACTATCGATGTGACCATGAATTATGTGAATTCATAAAATGGATTCTCTGTCGGCTTCTCACTCTTCAGCACTCCCATCTAACATCTTTTCATCAAATCCCGCGGTCCACTAATGAAAAGTCTACCTCGAGGGCCCGACACGCGGTCGCATAATTGCCAAGTCATGTAAGATTTGTCTGACTGAATATTTGGAAGATTATCCCGTTGGAGATTTTACTCTTCCTACATGTAGACAGCTTTACACCGAAATAATCTGGGCGTGCATGCTGGACTAGAATTATTTCAGATTATTTCAAATTAAGAACACAATGTCCATCGCTGAAAACAGTAAAATATCAGTATTTCCTGGCCTTTAGGGTTTGTGGAGACGAGTATCGCCCTCATCAATCTATTTTCACATAACACAAATACAACTACCAACAAAGAGGGTTCTCTCTTACCCTGTCAGATTATCACCAGGTTTGTACACTGCATATACAGTAGACTGGGGCTTATTCATCAGGTGTCACAACAAGGTCAGAATGTGACCATAATGCATTGTCCTTCACTTATTAACTTGATGTTTTAAGATTTGTATTGTTTGTCGTTTTCCCTTCCTGAATAGCTCAGCAGGCTAAATCTACGCTAAACTGGTTCTCTCTTCCTACTGCCCACTGGGCATTGAATATCTACTGGCAACACACATACAGAGAGGAATGTCTTAATGAATTACACTTGAAAATAACCCAACCTGACACAGCATGAAGCTTCACAAACCCGCCCAAAGCCGGTCTTGGTGCCTTGTCTCATCCGGCTTGGGTGGGAAGGCTTAATTGTGTCTACATTACATTGAGTATATTTGTTTACTCGAACTGTGAAATCAAAATGAGCTCATAATACCTTTTATTTATTCAAACTTACAATGATTATGATGATTGCTTTCCCGGTGAATACATCTTATCCAAAGACGTGGGGGGTGCAAATGAGCGTTGATGAAAAGGGAGACGGGTAGAATAACTCCTGAGTTTCCAGGTAATTACAATCTTTCATCCGAAAATGAAATGATAATCTGGTAAACTCCTTGGGTCATAGGATAATGGAAATCCTCTGTGTTCAACCGCGTGCTGTTGGGCCTGTATTTAGTAACCACTGGGCTACAGTTAATAACTATTATCAAATCTGACCTTGTCAAATTGCACCTGCGAAGGGAAATGCCTGTCACTTGTATTGCTCTCGGTGAGGACTGATGGTATATTTATTCTTACATTGGAAGACAGAAGACAAATACACACAGATTCATCCTTTACTGCCACAGTGTGAAATCCACAAACACACACACACACACACACGCACAGTGATATGCATATGAAGCAGAAACCAAGACAATTACACACACACACATACCCATACGCGTATATCAAGGGGAGAAGCATATGCTGATGACAGGCTTCAGTCTCCTCCTCAGTGTGTGTGTGTGTGTGTGTGTGTGTACTTGACCAGATTGATGATTCTCGGCGCTATAATTCTAGAAAATGAGCAAATGCATTTAGTGAGGCCCGTTACTACAAAATGTCAGCACACGGTGTCCTCTCCTTCTGTCCTGGTCTCTTTGCGGTCCGTCATACAGGTTGGCAATTAAACATTTGGCATATGCCAGTACGATGTGCGGAACAATAAGTTGGGCATCATTTATCAGTGTAAATGCACGCAGGCCAATTGACTTTAGACTATAGACTAGACTGCTACAGGCTATCTCGTGTCAGCCTCTCTTCACCTTGTAAAACGCATTTTCAACCTGTTGTTAAATTCAAACCAGAAAGCATCAACACATAAAGATAAATAAACCAGAGTGTGCAATGTACATTTATTCCATGGATGTATGTTAAAGTGATTGATGCTTTTTCCTCTGTCTGTGCTTGTCAAATCAACCATCTATTGAAGCAGTGAATTGTTTTCCTCAAAAAGTGAGCTGCAAGTAATTAAACTTAGTGGATGTTTTTGACTTTTTCCATTTGGCGTTTCCCTAAAACCGATGCTCAACTGATTCTCAACATTGGTAGTGTTTTTTCAAATGTACTAGTACCTTCTGGGTTCTTTAGGACAGTGCAGCAGGTACTTTCTCTTTTTAAAGAGTTATGCATGATAAATAAAATCAATATAGGCACCTCTAATAATTTTAATAAAATACATTTGTGGTTGAAATTAATAATAACAGAAAAGCAGCTGAAAGGAATGAACAACAAGTGGCAAAGAGGCTTCTTTGTGTAGGCTTTAATTCCTAGAAAAATGTTTTACACACTGTAGGGACAGCGGGGCTGAAGAAATATTTTGAGGGGTTTAAGGGGTAAAATCACTGAATTAGGGGATCCCCCAATAAACTTTCATGTTTATTGAATTATGGGTTTAGAGTCTAGAATCTCTAGTCAGCATTAGCAGTAATGTCTTTGTTCACATTTTGGTTAATTTGTCTAATCACCATTTTTACATTATTTTTCCCTCAGAGGCAGGATCCTGTCGCTTGGGGTCCTGAATTCTCTAATGCGTCCCGGGACGTCCTGAACATCCGTTACAGCCTGCTGCCCTACCTGTACACGCTGATGTATGAGGCTCATGTCAAAGGAAGCACAGTGGTCCGACCACTCTTGCACGAGTAAGCACGGACATCTTTTCTTCTTTATCCAAGGCTCAGCCATCAAATCATGAAGTTATTATCTGGATGGATTTTTCTTCCTTATTTACTGCCAAGATAACCTGATATATGACTATTATATATTACGTGATAGCAGCCAGACAAGACAAAACATTTAAGTAGAGCCCTAACACTTTTTCAGCTAAATTGTTTTAATCCTCATCTTTATTTTCAACTTGCTCTTATAGCCTCCCATATCAGTTACAAATGTTACGTTCAATTTGTGAGTGTGGGATGGTTCTAAAAATATTTATAGACATAGCATGGAGGTGGAACCGGTGCCTTTGGTGACTTTTCTCCTGAAACATCTTGAAAGGTTTGGAAGAAAAATAAGTGTCGTCTCTGCCCCTGAAAGTGCCATTAAGCGGCCCTTAAGCAAGGCATTTTTCCATTTCAATTCTAGTGAGACGGATAACATAGAGCGCAGCTATTCTTTGAAGCGCCCATGTGTGAATGTGAGGAACTGTATGACAAGAAAAACATATTCATTCATTTTAAGAGACTCTTATAAAGTCGCAGATGGTATTTAAGGAGCTGGCAGGGCGAGTCTGGCAGGGATCTTTGGCTTGCATCTTCAAACCATTGAAATCTGAATGAGTACTTGAGTTTTCGTCTGTGCCGAGGACACAAGACAGAGTGCCACTAACGGTCTGGTCTGGTGACATCTGTGTGTCACAGGTTTGTGAATGATAAAGCCACGTGGGACATCTACAAGCAGTTCCTCTGGGGACCGGCCCTTCTCATAACCCCTGCTCTTGACCCGGTAAACGCACCAACTCACACAGCTCTTTTGCCTTAATATAGACATCACACGTGCAACTTTTCAATCATTTCGGGGATATATGTCAGTCGATTTCCTGGCCCTGTGTTTCTCTCTGATTTGGTTGGGCTTGTTCTTTTGATTGAATATCTTTATGATTGACAGGGAGTCACGAGCGTGAATGGCTATGTTCCTGACGCACGCTGGTACGACTTCCACACGGTGAGTCCGAGTCCGGAGCAGCCCAAAAGCCCAAAAGTCTATTGTCAAATGTGTTGCACAATGAAGTACCCTGCTGAAACGACACATAACATTGAAGATTAATGAAAGCATCTGTTGTTGAAAGAGATCCTATTTAATTATTAGTGTGGATGAAATAACAATGCATGACATATGACTTTAGGTCTGAGCATTGTATCTAAATCCTGCTTCAATGAGCTGCTTTACGTCTAAAAAAAAACTAAGGCAAGACTGGAGAAGCGGCCCAGAGCATATGAACACAAACACAACTGACATTTGATGACATAATCACAGACTTACTGCGCAACAACTGCAGAAGGCGCCTTGATGACAAACTGCCAATCACACTGTTTCCTTCTAGCAAGCGGACTCCCCTTCTGTTAGAACAGAGCCAAACACAACTGGAGAAACAGCCTTCTGAACTTGGTGAACCTCCATTAAACGTGTCCTTTAGGCGCACAGAGAGGTGTAAACTGTTAGAGAAGAGACGGGTGTAAAATACTGTAATAAATTTGGAAAGAATTCTTTGGAGATGTAATTGAAGGACTGTTATGTTTCAGATGTATTTTACTGCATGCTTTGTGATTTACCGGCACACGAATGCCAGTTCCACACAAAGTTCAAGTTTAAAAAAATGAATCAAAGTTAAATTACTGAGCAAGGCGAGGCGAAGGCAAATATATTTGTACAGCACATTTTAACAACACGGATTGAAAGTGCTTCACATAAACATTTACAAAAAACACACATTAAAACAATAACTATACAAAATACCAATCATATTCATATTATTTTATTCAAATGGAATCAATGCTGCTTTCATTAGGCCAAGGACGTTGGATTGCGCCGCTCTATGCTCAGCATGCCCACACCTTTGGAACATATCAACCTTCATATCCGGGGTGGATATATCTTACCTTTGCAGAAACCAGAGAACACAACATTTTACAGGTAAGTGTGCGCGCAGCATGGCCGATGACACACACAACTACAAATCAGCCTCCTGTGTTACTTAGTGTGAGGCGTGTGTGTGTGTCTGTGTGTGTGGGGGGGGTGGGTTTCCATTTATGTGTAACCACCATTTACAAAGGTGAGATCAGGTGGATCCCCCCAGTAGAAATGTTAATTCATTGGTCCTCAGCAGTAGGTATAAATAGATGTCGTCCTGTAGCGATCTGCCTTTAACTCTTTCTGCCCATTCCGTCTCAGTCGGAAGAATCCTTTAGGACTGATCGTTGCCCTTGACGACACCGGAGCTGCCAGCGGATCGTTTTTCTGGGATGATGGAGAAGGGATAGGTGAGTGAAAGGTCACACTCGAACACCCTCTGCCCAGTGGCCCCTGTCAGTAATCAAATCAAAGTAACGCATAGACACCTTTTAAAAGCTGATTCCAGTTCACGTCAATTATTTACTGCTTTCAGGTGCCCGTTGCTATAGACTTAACTACTGAAAATCCTCAATGCTCTGTGAGGAAAAATTGTACCATAGTTGACCTTGCAAAGCAGCTGGTGGTACTTAAAATCACACACAGACACATTCAAAGTTAATTAATAAACAGTTTAACAATATAACATTTTAATTATGACAGTTGGTGTGCAGATAAAAAGGCGTGAAGGTGCTGCCACACATCCTGGCTCAAGTGGCCTTATCAAATAAAGCACATGCCAAGTGAAAGATTAAACAGTTTAAGTTCTTAAGTAACCCGAATGCGTGTAGTTAAACAGAGTAAAGGCTGTAATGTGTGCTGTGCATTCGTTAAAGATGTGAGGGTTGAAAGATGAAGCAGAATGGAGGGGAAGAGAATCCAGTACAGTCTTAAACATCCTCTCACTGTCACCTACGGCAACAGCAACGACACTACCGAAAAATGTTCACGTTTAGAGTGTTCAGTTGTATTTGCATTAGTTCTTGACGACTAAATCTCATAAAGGCGTTTGCAAAGGCACCTGCAGTTACTGCGTTTTCAAAATGAATTTCTTTTTTGACTTACTGAGATACACACCCTTCCTCCCTCGCTCCCCCCCCCCCCCCCTGCGCAGCGTGCCCCTGTTAGTCGAGTCCGCTCCGCCTCTCGCTGCAGCGCCTGCTCACCTGCCTGCTCTCTGCTCTTCTTGCACTACATGTTTGACTTTCACTTCCACGGGGTGAGCTGTGCACTCTGTGCGCTATCGATGGAGCCCCAGCCTCTGTTCCATGCGACGCTTTAACGATTCAGCCTTTCATACAGCATCTCTCTCTCTCTCTCTCTCTCTCTCTCTCTCCACAGACACAGTGGAGAAAAAAGAATATCTACTGACCTCCTTCACGGCAGCATCCGTAAGTTCAAAGATCCAACGACATGTCACGTCCATTCTGTCCTATCTGTTCTTATTGGTCCTCATGCACTGAGGCTGGACAATGAGCACACGTTTACCATGTAACAGTGGAGGCCACAGGTTCACCGTTGGAAGCCGTTAGCGCAGAATTTATTCAAAACTCTTAAGGTGGAGATTTCAATTTCAGCTAAAAGTAGAGTCCATCCAGCCTCATTAAACTTGAATTCATAAAGACTTGAAGAAATGATATTCCACGGTGTGTAACACAACTGAAACTGTGAGGTTGTGGAGATAATTACTGTGATTGTATTGTTGTGTCCTCCTTCTTGCTTGTTCGGCACACACCTGGAGTCCAGGTGGTTGGAGCGGAGAAGCTGTGGCTGTGGTTATGCAGCTCGCAGAGCGTTTCTCGTACTTTTTTGGCATGAAATTGCACTTAATTATCCGCCAGTACGAGATACCTCTTATCGCGAACACAAAGAGCACGGTGTGGTTCCACTAAAGCAAGAACATTGATTTCAAATTGTTTGTTGTACTTACTTTGTCACTTGTTTCCTACAAATGTTTCCTTCAGAATATTTGTAGCCATTAGATGCGCTCCATCTACGGATGACCCTAATTGTTTTTAGTGGAATAAAAGGTCGGCAAAAAAAACACATATATATATATATATATATTTATAGTGTATAATTGAGCTTGGGTTTTGCATTAATGATGCGATAGTCTTGAGTTTCAGAAGAAGAGAATCTTATATTTAAGTAGAGAATGTTTAGCAGGCCACAGTTTGATCAGGAACCGCCTAATCACTTTGACTAATGGTACTAACCCAGCCCTATTTGCTTCCCAGCCAGGCAAAGGCACACAATCACAGACGGACAGCCATTAACAAGCACACACACACACACACACACACATGCACGCACGCACACGTCTGCAGCATACACACACCCACATAGAGTCACCATGGCCAAACATCTGTGGCTGTCCTCTGCCTACCATCAGGCTCATTCCAAAGCAATTTCACACAGCGATAAAACAGCCACACTGTCTGACAGCCAAAGGGGGGGTAAGAGAGAGAGAGAAAGAGGTGGGGGTGGGGGGGTGTTGTGTGTGTCTTTGTGTTTGCGCGTGCTCTTGTTTGTGCAGGGGTGTGTTGTTGTGTGAACAGGCAGATGTGAGAAGATGAGGATAAGTTGGGCAATGAGGCCAGGGCTGCCTGGCAGATTAGCAGATTGTCTGCCATTTTGGAAGGGTATCTGGAATGTGTATGTGTGGGTGCGTGCGTGCGTGCGTGTGTGTGTGTGTGTGTTGATGGAGCTCCATATGAGTTCTAGACCTTCAGTGTGATGCCGTTATTTACAAAGTGAGAACCACTTAGTCTTCTGGTTAATTGCCCAAACATGTGTGTCCCTCACAGTGTTATCGTAATAAATGCATAGATGTAAAACTATTTAGACAATTAAACCATCTCTGCTGAAAGTAAAAAATATAAAATGCTGAATATAAAACCAATGACATAGAGAAACATACTCAAATGTTAAATGACTCTGGCTAAGTAGATGGATGAGAATACATTTCACCCAATGTGAATCAAGTACATAATTTTTTCATCTCTTAGTAATAACCCTGTGTCCTTGTTTCCCCCCAGAACACACTCACCAGTGAGGTCATCCATAACCAGCTACTCTTTGGTGGCCTGATCCTGGGCCAGGTGAAGGTTTGGGGAGCGGGCCGCGTTAGAATCCCGGAGGTAACCCTGACGGACGGGTCTGGAACACCACGCACACTGAAGCCTACCCACAACCTCGACACTCAGGTCAGTACATGAAGTCATGGTACAATTCATGCATTTATCCAAATATCTATGTGTTACCGCTACGTGGCGCAAGTTGGGTCAGTTTTAACATTCACTGTTAAAAGTGCTTAAAATGCTGCTTTCTGGAACGGTGCAGTGCTGTGACCTGCAGAGTCAAGTCATGCTTATTTATTGGAACACAATCACAGACAGAAACTAAATGGTACATCGTTTTTATTTGTATTTATTTACATAATTGATTCATTTGACAATCCACATCTTCATGTAACATCCATGTATTAACTGCTGAACATACAAGCGGGGCTATTCTGTTGCATTCCACAAATGTATTCCCCCAAAATGATGCTTTAATGACCCTCAGAACATATTAATCACTGTCCAAAATGCAAACACTGATGTCATGCGTAAAACACTGATGTTTGCATTGCAATAGTTGAGCCTTTACACACTTCAATCAGGGAGCCTGCGTCATCATTAAGTACGGCAGCCTTCACATTGATTGAGCATTTCCCTGGCAGTCAGAAGCTGTCACTACAACGAAACAAAAAAAACCAGCTCCGGTTCACAGCCCCCTGCTGTGCCGCACTCTGTCATCTGACAGCTGTAATCAACTCGGCATTCCCGCCGACTGTTGTTTTGTAAAGGATACGTGGCTGAAGATACGACAGCGGTTTTAGAGCTGCTCATGCAAAATGACAGTCATTTCCTCCCGCCCGCTCCGGTGTCTGCTCCATTGGTTTTTGCGGCGAAAAAACTGTGATAGAGAATCTGGCCCAATCCATAAAGGGCCGGTTACAGTACTTACAATGTGGTGAGTGGGTTTTTCCAGTTGGACACCATGAGAACAGGTTGTCAGTTCTTTACATCGAAGGGAATTCTTACTATTTCTAGTTTTCCTCGTGGTCCTTAATAGAGAGATCAGAGGGTCAAAGGCAATTACAACATTCAGCTAGAGCTACACGCTGTCACATTTAATCAAGGTTATTTAGCTAATGGGCACCTTCTTTAATCACTAGAAGAGTTTAGATCATTCAAGGAGATATTGGAAAAGAGGGGAGGGAGGGTTCAGGACTTTATTACAGTCCAACTCAAGGTGCATGATGGGTAATATTGACACAAACTACTACAGAAAACAAGGGCAAGTTTTAGAAGATAGCTTGTCGTCCCTCTATTCTTTGTGGCCTGGGATTAAAATACTCCGTGTTTGTACTCAGTTCACTAATAGGAATCAGAGCTGCAGCAGCTCCATCGATAACCGGAGGTGAAACAAGCCGGAAGCTCTTGATTTACTGTTCATGGAGAAGAAAGACTGTGAGGAGCAAGAGGGCGAGAATTACAAATGAAGACCGTCAGAACGGTTCGGGATTGTGTGCACGTGTGTGTGTGTGTGTGTGTGTGTCGTTTGTGTGGGTTAGAGATGCAAAGATCGGTGAATAATGAAATGTTAGTCCATCTTTGAAAAGGAGAGGGTGAAGGACGGCAGACAGCGGTGGAGAAAGAGAGAGAATGCGTCACCACGAACAGATGGAGAGAGAAACAGCTGAACGAGATAAACAGGGAGAATGAAAGATGGGCGGGCGGGAGGAGGAAGGGCAGAGAAAAAGCAGACAGAGGGAATGAGGATGACACAGTACGCATATGGTAATAAGTGGTTTTTCAGTGCAAGACAATCCATTCATCTCCTTAAGTATTGTCTGGAAGAGCAACGACTTGACTTGTTAGCAGCCGGCATCGTGTCGCTTAAATACAGAGAGGGCGTCTGGTACAGCGTGCTTTATTCTGAATCATTTTAGACCTCTTTATACCCTATTTATACATTTACAATATATACGTATAATCATCATGTACAAGCTTGGCTTGTATGGCTTAGCATGTGACCCCTGTTTGTGACCCCTGTTTATTTTCCATGACGGGGACAAAATGGGATTTTCCTTTTAAATCAGATACAACGTACGGGACAGGATGGGAGTAGTTCACATTTTCTCACGTGTCACTTTAAGCAGACTTAAAATCTCAAGGGCAAGTTCCATTTGTACGTGAATTATCTGTAGTGGCTTTTTGTGGGGCGCCTTACGGGGAGCTTAGAATGCACGAGGCAGGAGGCAGGATACGACAGAGACCATGTCACAAGTCTATTGCAGGCTAACAGGTTAAGTGTGTGCACAGGCAATTATTCACACCCACGTTCCGACCATTGTCGGGAGGGTTTTTCCACTCTGGCACGCGTAGATGTTCACAAGTGCCATTATTTTTAAAATGGCCTTTGCGACAGCATCCAATCAGCTAACGGAGATGACAGAATGAGTGATGGGTCAAAGTCAGAATCCTCTCTCCTTATTTCTTTGTTTACACATTTATATTTATAGCGCTGGTGTGGATCAATATTACTCTTGGGTCACTTGTGCAGTACAGGAAAACAAATGAAACATTTTAAAAACTACATCAACCAATACATACAATCAATCGTTAAGTCATTGTGTTGTACTCAAATGTTTCAAAAGATTGTGCAGTAGTAGACGTGCCGTGAAAACTCTTTCATTATTGTGCAGTATGGTACCAACATGTATGATTAAGTAAACTAAATGAAGCTTTCTTATTGTGTCTGCAGGAGCTGATAATCGATGCTACTCCACTGTCTGTTCCTGTGGATCAGATATTTACCATCACATGGAAGACCAGCATCTAATCAACAGAGTACAGTGCTTTTACCTGATAGCCAATACACCTGGTCCATTGTCACAATGTATGATGCAATGATGTGTCAACATTAAATCACTTTAACACGCATTTCTTGCAGTACATGTCAAGTCAAATGTCAAGATTTAACAATAAATTGAATGTCTCATTATCTTCAGAACAGAACCACACATTGATTAGAGTTCAAGGTTAAGGATTTATGTTGTTGTTCTATAAAAAGGTGTCTCATGAATTTTTTGACCTCTATAACCAATAAGTTCTGCGGGAGGATGTACTCAAAGGGGAATGCCATACACAGTGTTTTTTCTAATATTCCACAGATCCACAATCTTTTTGCACGTATCCTTGTGACCAAATGCAGTTATTTTTTACAATAGACACAAGCTAATATTATCTCATTCCATTTACTGTCCCATTTTGCAAAAAAAAAAGCAGGGAAGACTAATGTGATTAGTGTCCAAATACATGCAGCATAGGTAATCTATGAATCGTTTTGCCCCACTTTTCACCACACCAACATCAGTAGGCAACCAGCTGCTGTGCAAAGTAAGTGAACAGGTGCTTACAATGAAACGAAAGGCAGCCAGAGTCTACGACTACTGGGTAGAAATCTCATTTGCCATCTCAACAAGCCAGCTTTCAATTGGCCTTATTAAGAAATGCTTCCAAGACACGCGCAATGCTGATGTATTCCTTCTGCAGAAATCTCCCCAAAATAGTCACAATGGCTGCAATGGATTCATCACGCAGCTTGAATTGCCATCATTTAATATGCGTGGCTACATGCGTGATCCCACAGTTGCACTTATGAATGCATCGGCACATGTATGGGTGTGCCAGGAACTAGACACTAATTATAGCTCTCACCTGCGGCGAGCTGTCTACCTGTGCTTTGCCTCGTCCCATTACTTCCCCATATAATGATACAGTCATCCATTATTCAGCCTGCAGTAAACATAATGATATCAATTTAACCATGGGCACCTGAAATTGATTTCCACTCTAATCGCCACTGCCTGGACTAGAATGTACAAAGGGCTTGAATGATGAATGGCAGACGTGGGTGTGTGTGTGTGTGTGTGTGTGTGTGTCTGTGTATTTCTGCGATACTTGTTCAAAAAGTTTGGGACGATTTCCCTTCTGGTCCAGCATTTTTCTTCAGGTAAAATGTGATTTCAAAGAGAGAGGTCCTAAAAAGGCAGAGGCCTAATTGAGCAGGTGATCTGTCTGTCTTCCTGGATTCAGAAAAAGTCATAAGCGAGAGGAAAAGACCTCTGAAACCGTCTTTTTCATCCACCCCTTTGCACTCACACACTAATAATTACCGGTTTAATCAGATGTCCCCTGACATCATCTTTTTTCACTTTTATTTACTGCCAAAAAAGTTGTAGTTGTATAATTGATGCACACGCAATGTTTCCACATACAACACCAATAGACCGTATTCATGACATTACATTATTCAAAGTTTGTTTCTATATTTTGCATTTAAGAAATGGTTCCCATCTTCCAACACAATGATGTATTATGGCCCAACCAAAACAGTCTGGTTTCTATCTCCTTGTGCACAGATCAATGTGCTTTTCACTTACTTTCTGAAAGAGAATTTTTACCAGCCGACATGCTTTTAAATGAGCTGCAGTAACAATGTGTCTTTGTTACCGGGCTGAGTGGCAGATACAAGTGTGTCGCAGATGAAGGGGGGAACAAAGAATAAAACAACATGCGAGAAAGAAGGAAAACACTTTGACAACTTCAAAGACTGTCAGATGTGACTGCTGTGTGTGTGTGTGTGTGTGAGAACATTTGTGTTGATATACTTTCAATTGCTTGTGCAAATGAATGTGTATAAAGTATTAGATGTTTTATGCATATTACCTGAAATGTCAAGAGCCTTGAGCCCTCTAATGTCTTCACTAAGACAAACGCAGTGGTAAATGTTTCTTTGCCTTTCTACTTTCTAGGCAATAATACTCTTATTAGTTATATAATTATAACTAAATCAATTATTAATCTTAATAATAATCTTGACATTAAAGTTTTGTACATTCATTATACACCTCAACAATCCAACACAACAGCGATGATATGATTGACTGTGTGTAAGTGAAACAAACAATGCAGAGACAATTGTGCATCTGATAAATTTAAAAACATGACAGTGAACATCAAAAGGAGAATTTCTGAGACAAAAGGCAAACAGGAAGGTGTGACAGTTTCCATTCGAATCAGCAAAAGGCAAAATCAAGAGATATGCAGAAAGATCTAGAACGAGAGGGAACAACTTCAATGAATCAATGCCATTCAAACATTAAACATCAGTTAGCGCTAAGCGCTAACCCTTTAGGTGGCATGGCAATCAAAATATCATCATCACAAGCATCATTCTTAAAAAGCCTCATTCCCTCACATGCACAAAGCAAAGGTAAAGCAACAAGAAAGAAATGTTCATAATTAAAATCTTCCTTGTGTCTTGGACATTTTTCTATCTTGTCGCCTACCAAAAACATGCTTCTACCTGACGGAAGTATTTCTAGCTGGCGCTGAGTGGTGGGTCAACAAGAGACCAACTGCTTCTGCTTGCTTTGAAATTACTTTCAAATCCATCAGTCACAAAGCTCAAAATGAAAAAAAATATATTTATTTTTTTGCATCTTCTGAAAAGGAGGCTGAAACTGCGAGGCTACTTAGCAGTCTGTGCAAATGGAGAAAGAAAAGATGCAATGGGAAGAAGACGTTTCTTTCTGGCAGACGACGGATCGTGGATTAGGCCCCAAAGTGTGGCCACACGCACACATCTTCACAAAAAAGAAATATCACATCAAACGGCACAACGGTAACGCACACGCACTTACACACTGACACAAACATTCCTTACAAATCAAATCAAAAACAGGGCACGCACGGAGGAAGAGCAATTTTCCAATTGGCCAGACCATCCACGCAGAAAAGGATTTAAATATCACTGCAAACGGGGCCGGTGTGATTGCATCACTTCCGGCTCAGCAGAGCTAGATGAATGCCTCTGGTGGCTGAGCGATTGAATTCTCCAGATAGCATGTGTTTTCCTAACTATCCCAAGAGTGTCGCGGAGGGAGCACGCCACGATAAATTAAACTCCTTCTGCCCTTTAGTGCCTTTACCGTACCACCAGTTTTTATTACTTATGTAATATATATATACTGTATATACTGTATATAAAGGCTTGAACTCAGTGCCCTTAACTCCGGAAGACAATATTTGTTTCCAAGCTTGCCTCATTGAAATATGGGAGAGGTCATGTGACAGCTGCTCGCCGGGGACGGGAAAAAGGACCAGCGAACACATGCACAATCTCTGCTAACTGAGAGGAAATGTCTTTGTTTACCATTTCTTTCTTTTCTCCTCTGTCCGTTCATAGCAACAACACAGCAACAAAGTGGCATTTCCCTTTAGCTTCACTGGAGATTACAATCAGCCCCAGAAAATGACACACACACACACACACACACACACACATCACATACATCACACACTGCTGGGTGGACTTGGGCACGTTTGCGGGAATCACATATTTTCCACACAAGTCACAAAGTGTAGCTCCGGTTGACAGCCGTGATGTATTGAAGTAATTGCAAAGCTAAAACTGGAAAGCGTTTTATTTAGTTCGTGGCTGGATGTTGCCATGACAACACACATTACAGTTGACATTTATAGAAGGACACGCTGAGATTGCCGTCCTTTATTTTAGGTCCACACGTGCAACATATGTGAATTTATTGCGCAATAAGAGTGATCCGTGTTCTTGAACGTTAAAGTAACAAATGTGTCAACTTGTTACTTTACCAGAGTCAAGCGATCTAAAGGATTTTATCAGCTCAGTATAATAACTCTGACCTTTCACGTTGCCTTTGACACCGAGACTCAGAGAAATGTTACAGTTTAAATCTTGAGCTCGGGCTTATTTAAATATATGAAGAAAATGGGGTTCTTTCTAAACACTGAACTAAAATCCATACTTACATTTTGCAATGCCAAAAGCGAAGGTACGATTGATACATCAACACTATACTGTCCATGATTAGAAATGCAAACACAGAAGGAGCAGCTTTGAATGCACGAGGAGCTCGCTGAGGCAAATTACAATCTGATTTCCATTCCACCAAAAAAAAAAAAAAGAGAGAGAAGAGCAGTCTCATGTCAACAAGCTTTAACAGTTATTATACTCTCCATGAAAGTAATTTCCCCACGGTTCAGTTCTTAGCATAAGACTCACTAGCTAAGTCGGAGTTGGACAGAGGACTCGTGGGGTTTTCTAGCGGTGCCCGGTGCTCCTCAATCATTTACAGTTAAAAAAAAAAAAAGCAACAACAACGTTGTTACGCTTAGAGCATCAAGTCCGCCTCGCTCCCTTGGGGTTTGTGCTGCAGTGATATTGTTTTACCATCTGGCTCAGCTTAGCAAGCTAAACCGACGAGGTAACGGGCAGAAACGTGTTGAGCATTTCCAGTGACTACGGATGCCAAACCTTGACCATAAGACGACATGTTATATGTTGCAGAAGAAAGTTTACATCTGTTGTTCCATCAAATTCAACTAAATAAATGATGGAAAGAAACCGCAGTAAGTTGTTACCGGTTACACCACATGCTCCTCATCTTGTACTTTCTTACGTTTACACATTACAATTTAATTGATTAAACTACTTTTTTCCCCCCAATTTCCGCAATTATGCTTGCATAGATATTCAGAAGTTATATCCTGAAGAGTAGCCTTTTTCCCAACTCTTGAAAACTGAAGATAACAAATTTGAGAGTTGTCCAGAAGGACAGATTACCATCGGAGAACAACACAGCCCATGATGACAAATTGAGAGTGATCACTGTGAGTGGACGGTGGATATGAGAAATGAGAGGACAGAGTGGGAGGAGGAGGGATGGGGAGCGCTGACACGCTGAGGCAGCGGGTCACGGACGATAAAAGATGGTGGATGAGAGTCAGGAATATGCTTTGGAGCAGCGATGGATTGAATGGAAACAGAGAAGAGGAGGAGCGTCCTCTTGGTAGAATACTTCTGATTGAGGTCAGTTTTGCCACCAGATGAGACTGCACTTTAATCACCCTCCATCAGTCTCGTCGGCATGGAGGGGCTGGCCTCATCAGGACGAGAGGAGAGGGGAGAGGGAGACACATTGACAGGAGAAATAAAAAGAATTACATCGAGAGAGAGACGCATGCAGTGATTTCAACGGGATGTGCTCAATAAAAGTGTAAGGAAGAGAAAAATAAATGCGGCATTAAATGCAACCTGGATCAGGCAAGAGAAAAAAAAACGTTTCAAATATTTATCTAACATAGTCCCTGCATTATTACTAGGTATCTATACCCCACCCCTCGAACCTTCTTAGGCCTCTTTCCGTCTTGTTTAGTGTTGTTCTGATCACCAGGTGTTTATGTGACGGTAAGACGTTTAAACGTCAAATATTCGGATATAAACTTTTTACAGGCAGTAATTGTAAATGTACATTACATGTCATTTAGCTGACGCTTTTATCCAAAGCAACTTACATTGCATTTAAACCCTTGCGTTACATTTTTGCCTGGGGAGCAATTAGGGGTTAGGCGTCTTGCTCAGGGACACTTCGACATGGCACATGGAGCCAGGATTTGAGCCGCCAACCTCTCGGCTGCCAGCGCAGCACGCTACTCCATGCGCCCCTGATATCGCCCCATAATAAGTAAATGATCTGAAAAGATATTCCCTCACTGAAATTTACATGGAGCTAAAGGCAGGGAAGCACAACTTAAAGCATTATAAGCAAAGTGAAGCTAATTCCATGAATACTCAGAAGTATTTAGAGTGTCCCTAACTGTAACATAAAGTACTGGTCATAAATAAAACAAAAAATGGCACTATGAATGTCATCCTGGCATGAGAGCTGAAGCATTATGGTCGTTCTGGCGAAGGTCACATTGTGCTTTCCTAATACACATACACTGCTTCGTTAGAAACAGTTTGGTTGATTTCTTTCTGTTCTGACAAAAAGGGATTGATTCCATGAAATGACTATTTGAGGTATTTTTGCTATAGGGAACCCCCCAACGCAGTCGTACAAAATTGACAGAATAAAAGCCCACGAGTGACAATACAGCCTGCACTGACGCCCGGATAAAGCACGGAGATAGGCAGACGGAGAAAGGCAGCAAAGAGCGAGAGAGACATAGATGAGAAGATCCTGGTTTCAGCTTGGGATCTCCCATCTGTCTGCAGCCAGAGTGACACCCACTTAGCTCTGATCCGAAATGGCACACCGAGCTTTAACAGGCAGTACTCATTTTGAATAAATGCCACACCATTTCAAAAATAGTTGGGTACTGTATTTTTAAGAACATTTTCCATCTAAGGGGTATTGGCTGCCAAAGTGAAGGATGGGGTAGTTATATTTAATTACACAATCTACAAGTGAAGTGTGGTTCAGTGGGTTGTTTTCTGAAAGTTTTTGAACCAAGATGAAAGCCAACAACACTTAAGGCAAACAGCATACGGTATATTTGGGAGGAGGATCAAGTCATTGCAGGTTTGAAACTGTACACGATTACCAGCCTTTTTGATTGACAGCAGACAAGTTGATTTGGAAATGACGAAAAAGGTTTCAAGATAAACAGCGTTGTACATGTTTAAATATCCCATTTCTCCTCAACGATGTGCACATTTGGAGTTAAGCTACATTCAATTGCTTCATTGAAAACATGAGTAAAAAAAACGGAGCTTCATCACCATGTTCTCGCTGTGACACTGGTGCTTGTATAGAAGCAGAAGATTGTGTCCCGCCAGAGGTCATGGAGGTATGAGACTCTCTGTTGCAGAATAGCAGAGACAAGGGGACATTCACATCACACAAACCATCACCGCTAGCAAGCACATTGTGGCCCTGTGTGTGTGTGAACATTACATAACACAGCTTTGCCTTGAGTGCTGTTGTTGGAATTGAGCCCCATAGAAGGATCTGTTGTCCCTATATCTCCAGACCCTGAAACAGCAGTCTAATAAAATTCCCATCACACGAACCCCCCTCCGTCTCAGATCCTGATGAAAAGATGTTCCCGCGGTAACCAAGATATGGATGATGACCAAATCCTTTTCCCGAAAGTCGCTTTGACGTCAAGATAGCCAATTTCGACAAATGCTCACAAACTTTGTGAAGCTTGATTAACATCAAGCTCTTCAGAATAGTTTTGTCAGTTTGTTTCTGCTGACCTTGAACTGCTGTCTTTCATTACGAATTGTGCAACAGTTTGAAGTATTATTATTACAACTTACTTCATTTTGAAAATAAATCATGAAATAATTGAAGGTGATGGAGATATTAAATACATGTTCCAACTCCACAGTATCATAGAATGTTGATATCAGAGTGGCCCATGAAACCTTGTTTTGAGTTCATGAGTTCATGTGGGTTTGACATCAAGACAAAGGTCATCCCTTTATGCTTTTGGACAGCTGTCTACATATGGATGTTTATGCGATTTCATGCATGGTTTGCAATGATAGCGGCATATGGCTTGGTTTTTATATAAGACTGTGTGTGTGTACGTGTGTCATTAGTTATTAAGTGAACATTGCCCAATACAATACTAAGATACATAATATATACTTTGCGTTAGCCAAAAGAGTGACAAATCTTGAAAAGAAGAACTAAACCTTTTAAAATGCACTTTCCATCTATGTGCAGATGCATTTAGTGCGAGTATGCTCTTGCATGTAAATGTAAGGGTTTGTGCAGCCTGCGTGTAACCCTGGCTTAACCTTGGGGCTGGTGTCATCCGAGAGATAGATCGGTTTGGGAGCAATTGGAGGCCCCGCAGACACATTAAGGGAGTGCAGCTTCACTGAAGGATTACTCTGCACAGCAGGAGCATGCCTTTAAATGTGTTAGCATAATGCTGGAGACAACCAGGGAGAGTGGAAGAAGGCTAAAGAAGACCAGATAAACAGAGGGGAAGAGCCGCAGAGAAAGGGACGAGGGAGAGAACAATATGTTCATTATAGCGGATGGTTCAGAAAAAAGTTCACATAATGTAATGATATTAAATATAATCTTGTCCACATTAGGCCATGGTGAGACATCACACCATATTACACAATTAAGGAAAAATAATTTGGCTAAAGATCGTTCAAGCCTTCTTCAGAGCACTATTCTAAACAATAAACCTGTAGCCTATAATTCTCTCATAATCACCGTCAGGAGAAAATCACATGTTAGGTTCAAGACCTCCTCCTCATCTCAATAGAATAATATTCATTTGTTTCCAATGGTTACTGTGATAACCTGAAAGAAAAAAAAAAAAATGTTTTCTAAAAGAATAACTCCTAGACGCATTTACTGTGAGGCCTTTGTTAATGTACGGATATATAATTAGTCTGGTAAGCATTAGGAAAGATAGCTATGCTCAGGATTTTGGATCTATTGTATTGAATTTGTTTACTTTTCTGTTGTTAATATTTCTCTTAGTCTGTTTAACCATCTGCCCAAACATATTGATTTTTGCTAATGCAAATGACTGTGTGGGAACCTACTGAACGCTTAGACTGAGTAGTTATTGCTTCATGGCCCATTAATTAGCTGCAGGACAATCGACTAGAAGGTGACATGCTAGTGTTTATGTATCAATGAATAAGAGTGTGATTGGATGGATTTATATTTTCTCTTACAGTATTTATATATGATGAATGTGTATGCAGGGACAAAAAATTGCACCTCTATTTATAGAACTAACGTCACTGTTTCCTGACATGGCAGGTTTTCAGCTAACTATCTAGAAAAACTATTGATAAAAATGATCATGTAATGTTTTCAGGTGACTTAACGGTGTTAGCTCCTTACCTTTTGAGCCAAATACTGTTTTAATTATGAAAGTAACAATATTCGTAACCAGAGTCAGTAAAAGGATGCTAACGAGCGTCCAGGTCCGGCATGTAATAGCTTTCGCAGGCCAGGTCGGGAAACAGTGACATTAACTCTAAAAGGACTAAGAGCTAATTGTAAATGCGTTTGAATTGGCTTTTGTGGTAAAAGCTATTTCTGAAATTCTTAGTGATCAGTAATCAGCTTTTGTCTTCGGTAACATATATAAGCAGAAAAGCCCCCTGCATCACAGTGAATAATATAAACAGAATTATTCAGGGGCATATAATCAAAACATGATATCGTCATACCCATGTGGTATTGTTGTGGGGATACCAACGACTATGGATCCAAACCTATGCTACTGGACTGTAACAACAACCCATGTGAACTTAGCACAAGCTATTTGTTGTTGCATTAATTCATCTATTTCTTTATTTAAGGTATCCGTATCTAGTATCATCTAAAACAGTAAAAAACGTCGTATGCTCACATGTGATTCCGAATCCGAATCGTTCCGAAGCCTCACAGAGCGAGGCACAGGCCTGTCACAACAGCTTATGGAATAATGGGACACACAAACATGCACTCGCCCTGTAAGCTTTTGAGTGAGCGCTGTCCAAGCGAGTGCTGAGAGTTAAGCCTCCTCTTGGCGTCGGCGGGATCAATGAGGCCACTGGCCACGGCCCCCGGAGTGTCCAGGCGCGCTTGTACCCCCCACCCCCCCCGTGTGTTTGTTGTGTGAAAGAAATGCCCCCCCCCCCCCGCGGTTCTGCTCTCACACGATCCGTGCCGCCCTCATCTGATTGGCTCATCCGGCGCGTCCGTCAGCCACGCCCTCCCCATCAGCTCAATCGCTCCCAGGTGCTCAGTCCGCTCCACCTACTCACTCATTCGCTCTTTTCACCAGATTGATTTCCTGTTGCCGCACCACACCCTTTTGGACTCGTCGGCCTTCAGAACCCGAACCGCGAGACCAGCCCCTCCTTCCGCTGGTTTCTGTCCGCGTGACGTTTCCGACTGGCGGATTCTTCTTCTTCTGCCTGGAATTCGAGCCGTTGCCATGCGACTCTGTTGCGCCTCGTGCTGCAGAGAAAGGGACCATTCCAACAAAAGCCATATATATATATATATATATAAACCTCATATGGCACTTTAATGGAGGGGCCCGATGGTACAGACCTCCTGTTTAAGTTGCACACAAGCCAAAAGAAAGGCGTCTGTTGGGGAGAGAGAGAGAGAGAGAGAGAGAGAGACCTACACAAATTGTCCTCTGACTCGTTGACCCTCAGCACCACTTTCTTTTCCTTTTCTTTGCTCTTCCCCACCCCATCAACCCCTCTCCATCATCCTACTAGGCTTCACTCAGGTGTTTGACAGCACATCAGGATAAATGACAGACTTAAGACTGTTCATTCACTTTGCCGTGGCCCTTCTAGTGTAATCTCAAACGGGTAGACGGAAGACAAAAATGAAAGATGCCCCGACTGAATAATGCAACAGACTACAGAGGGAGGGGCAAGAAACAGTTGGGAGTAAATGTGGAGACACATAGAGAGGTGATTGACAGAGGGACGACAAAGATGGAAATGGAGCAGAAGGCAGAGTAAGGAAACAGGATTCGTGAGTGATGGAGACAAAAGAAAGGGATAAAGAAAGGAGGAGGATGGAAATAGAGATAAGAAGGAAAGTGGCAGGGGAACGGGGACACGCGGCAGATAGAGGAAAGGCGGAACACAGAGTTGAAAATGGGGTGTAAAGGAGGAAGATAAATGGAAGGAAGAAGGGCAAGAGGGAGAAAGTAAGACTAATAGTGGAAAACAGAGGTGGAGGCAAACAATCCTGTTCCACTCCTGGCAACAAGACTGCGGAGCACGGAACGAATAGAGGACGACATTGGTATTCCCTCCCTTCTGTCTGCCGTGTTATTGTCAAGGCCCTACTCTCATTTTGCATTAGTTATAATGAAAGCTGTCTCTGGACATCACTGAATCCACATCTCTTGTGCCTCTTTCTCTATCGTTAACCTGCAAACGATTCCTTGCTACTCAAATTCATTGTATGGTATGGCAGCTGCGCACGGAGGGATGGATTGCTACTGATTTATTGTGTCTGTGTACTCTTCAAGCACTGTTTGGATGAATTCTGTGTGTATAAAACAGGGAGAGAGAAGAGGATTGTCAGAATTGTAAAGGTCAGCTTTTCTTAAATGTCTGTAAAACTACAAAATGAAGTGGATGTCAAATTACAAGGAGGTTCTGTACACATAAACACCATGTATGCTGCTAAGGGGGCTAAACTCATGGTGCTGCTTTAAGGTGACTGACAACACAACTAAATGCATCGCCGGCCCCCAGCTTCTATTTTACGTCCAGAGACACTTTAGTGCCAAAACAGTTTAAACACTTTTTGTTGTTATAGACATACAGCCTGACATTGCAACCACTCACTTGCTGCTGGAGGGGCAGAAAGCTTGGTGACTCTACTATTTTGATTGAACTGTTTGAGGTAATTTATACAATAATAACAATATTTGTAATAACTTTATTTACACAGCCCCTTTAAAAAAAAGTCTTTTGAGGGAGAAAACAGGAAAAGAAAGGCAATAATAAAAATTAAAAAAACAGCACCAAAGCAAAGACGTCACATAATAACCATCAAAAAGAGATGACTCTTAACTCCTCAAGCGGGTCATTCCAAAGCCAAAAGCGAACACGGTGACCTCCAGTTTTCAGCCCTGACTCTGGATCAGCCAGAAGGGATCTACGGCTGCACTCTGGCTCCCAGGGGGTCAACGTCTCCTCCATATCATTTGGGGCAGGAACCTCGGCATAAACGTTGTGTATGTTGTGTATGTAGAAATCACGACGTCCACCTGAATTGTCCTCTTCAGCTAAAAGCTCCCCTCAATCTCTTGCGAAAGCTCGCATTGCCCGAAACCCGGTCATTTGCGGCCTTTTCATCGATCGCCACCGGGCTACAACGTGTTACTCATGCTTTGTCGGAGTCATTTTAACCCGACTCAAAATAAAAACTATAGAAATGTGAAGCAAATTTGACAAAAATGTTATTGGGTTTAGGTGAACTGAACCAAATTGAATGGACAACTGATGATGAAGTGAACCACTGTGGTAAAGATGTTTTACACGAGTAACCCCAGCAAATTGAGTTCCTTCAGGTGTTTTACTCTCTCTTTTTCTGCTTTCTTTTATATTCTGTGTCTCACTGTCCCGTCTCAAATCATCACGCCTTACTCTGAATTAAGAGTTAAAAACCTTTGATGTGTTATGGTAAATTATGAGAAAGGAGAGACTGAGACGGACCTGGGGGGGATGTAGATTGGGGGACATCACGCTGAATAATGCAATAACAGGCCGTTAGCGACTTGTTGTCATTATTTATTTATTTATTTTCCTGCAAGACCCGTGAATCCAATCCTCTTCTCGGGCAATTACTTTTAATTGGATAACCTTTTCGTTTGCGGAGGAGCACTATTTTTAACTTAAAAAGCGCTAGGTGTTGAAGCGCCATGCTTTCCCTCAGGAACCGCTCACTACACAGATAGGTAGACGCAAGAGGGGGTTTCTGTTAATATGGATGTGAGATGCGCGAAGTGGGAGGGGGAGAGAGGAAAGCGAACACATCAAACAGATGGAAATTCCTTGTTTAGGGTGAATTCATACGGAAAAAAAAAAGTTTTAGGGAAAGAGATAACAAAAAACATTTATTCGTAATACATATGGAGCAACACCACCTCAATGATAAAAGTAAGCCATTAATTACCATATTTTTGTGATTCATGATATGCAGTGATATTATCTGCTAGTGTAGACTCAGTTATTTCTTACACATTGGAGGATTGACGTTCCTCGTGGTTTCTCATGGAGGTTTTGAGGTATATGTGACACAAGGGAGAAAAAGAAAAGCTAATGCAGTATGTTTACTTATGGGTAAAGTCCCATTATGTTGTCAATTAGATTTTATGTAATTGAATGTAAATATGTAATTTAACAATGGTAGCCATTTTTCTAAATGTGAGCCTTCCGTACTGCAATTCTTTGATCAAGTTTACAGCAAAAAAAACTTAAAATAGGCGTTCTTTTGTGTGTCTCAGTCCTGAGGAATCTAGAATCTCTCTATAAGTATGTTCAGCTAAAGCTGTGAGACAGGTCACAGTGACACACCTAGTAGAGACGATTGATTTGACTAAAAAAGGTCCGGGCTGCATCGCTAACTCCTGCTAACTGAAAAGAGAGCGCATCAGATCAACTTTACTGGATGGAGGGTGTGTGAGTGTGTTTGTCCGTGCCATGTCTTTGTGTGTAAATGGCCTGACTTGGTTTGTGTATTTTGCAAGATGTAAGTCCCAGGGGAGGCAAGTTATTGGAATGACCTCTGTGGTGTGGCAACAGCAGAGTGTCACGCAATCTAAAGGGCATTAACATCAGCAGCCAGCAGCGACCACAACACATTACAGAGGAAGGCAGTCGCTCAGAACGAAGCCGCCGGTGTGCCGTTAGTTAAAAGATGACTTTGTTTGCGTCGCCGGTCCACTTGAAGCTGTGTGTTTTTTAGTAATTTGAGTGACCATTTCTTTTTACTGATATTTCTGATAGTTACTCCAGGATCCAGGGTGGTCACATTGAGAGCCACTTTTGAACATTCTGGTATTTGTGTATGTTGTTATAATTACATCTGGGTAGTTTGGTATCCTTTCAAATGTACTAATCTGCAACATCTGATACGTGTTAGTTAGAGTTAGTGTGTACAAGTGTAGATTGTGAAGAAGAAGGGTTGCAGGCAGGTAACACATCCTTGTTAACTTAGGGTCTGTCCCCTTGTTAACAACATCTTCACAGGAAAGGTGACTAAAGCAACCTTGTGGTCTCAGTCGTTAAAATGAAATCCAATAGTACATGTATGTGTTACTGTTGCTTGGGTGTTCTGATGGCCGTGTTGTGTGAGTGCGTGTCCAAGCTTCTGTGCTGTAGTTGTCTCT